>NC_081405.1:133509338-133849675 GCF_030272615.1 Cryptomeria japonica | reverse complement strand
TACAATTCAATGCTGCAGCAACATATTCAACTTCTGTTGTTGACTGTGAAACACATCCTTGTTTCTTGCTAAGCCAACTCACTAGTATTTCTCCTAAAAACAAAGCTCCTCCACTTGTGCTTTTTCTGTCATCAATGTTCCCTACCCAATCAACATCAGTATAAACTTTTAAATCAAAATCATATCCTTTCTGATATACTAAGCCATAATCTTCAGTGCCTTTCAAGTATCTAAAAATTCTCTTGATTGTTGTTATGTGTGTTTCCTTGGGATCTGCATAAAATCTTGCAACTATACCTACTGCATATTCTATATCTGGTCTGCTGTGAACAACATATTGTAGCTTTCCAATCATAGATCGGTAAAGTGTCTCATCAACAGATGCAGATTCATCATTCTTTGATAATTTACAGTTGGTAGTCATAGGAGTACTTACTGGTTTTGAATCCTCAATTCCAAATTTCTTCAAGATTTCCTTTATGTACTTGGATTGGGTAATGAAAATCTCATCTTTCATTTACAGTATTTGTAGACCTATAAAATACTTTATCTCACCGATTAATGACATCTCAAATTCTTTGCTCATTTCATTTCCAAATTTTTTGCATAGAGAGTCATTTCCACAAAAGATAATATCATCAACAAATATGGCTGAGATTAGTATTCCATTTTCATCATTCTTCATGTACATGTTGTTGTTTTCACTTGTTCTTATAAAATCAATCTTGATTAAATAAGAGTGTAATCTTTCATACCATGCTCTAGGTGCTTGTTTCAGACCATATAAAGATTTGTTTAATTTACATACCTGATCATTATTCTTTTCTTCAACAAATCCTTCAGGTTGTTCAATAAAAACTTTTTCTTCTAATATACCATTCAGAAATGCAGATTTGACATCCATTTGATATACCTTGAAATTCTTGTAAGCAACATATGCCAACAATGTTCTTACTCCTTCAAGTCTTGCCACAGGTGCAAAATTTTCACCATAATCAATTCCTTCTTCTTGAGCATAACCTTTGCAAACTAATCTTGCTTTATTTTGAATGACCTCACCTTTTTCATCTAGCTTGTTTATGAAAATCCACTTTGTACCGATTACATTTTTGTCCTTCGGTCTTGGGACCAATGTCCATGTGTCATTCTTCTTGATTTGATCAATCTCTTTTGTCATAGCATTTATCCAATCTTCACTGTTAAATGCCTCTTTCACTATCCTCGGTTCAAATTCAGATATCAGACATGTGTTCTGTCTCAGTTTGTTCCTTGTCATCACTGGATCATCCTTATCTCCTATAATCTGACTTGATGCATGATGTCTTCTGACATACTTGGCTAATATAGGCTCGGTAGGCTCTGTATGATCTTGTTCATCACTCGGTAACTGGATATTTTCTTCATTTCCTTCAACAGTCTTCTTGGTAAGACTTGTCAGTTGAACATAGACAAACTCATCATAATCTTCTGGTTCTTTGGAATTTCCTTCATCATTTCTTTCTCCAATTCATCAATTTTCACATTTGCACTTTCTACTATTTTGTTAGATGATTTGATCAGACATTTAAATGCTTTACTTCTAGAAGAATAACCTAGAAATGTTCCTTCTTCACTTTTCTGATCAAACTTGCCATTTCTATCATCTTTGTGAACATAGCATTTACTTCCAAAGATTTTAAAATAACTTACATTAGGTTTCTTATCATACCAGATTTCATATGGTGTCTTCAAAGTTCCTTTCTTCAGTTGTACTCGGTTCAGGGTGTAAACTGTTGTGCTTATTGCTTCTCTCCAAAATGTTTGTGACACTTTCTTTTCAATCATCAGGGTTCTGGCACTATCCATAATAGATCTGTTTCTTCTCTTAGCAATTCCATTTTGTTGTGGAGTTCTCAGTGCAGAGACTTGTCTTTTAATACTGTGATCATTGCAGAATAAGTTGAACTCATCAGAGGTGAACTCTCCTCCTCTATCAGATCTAAGACATTTCAGTTGTCTTCCTATTTCATTTTCAACTCTTGCCTTGTACCATTTAAACATTTGAAAAGCTTCTGATTTTTCTTTTAAAAACATTACTGACATCATCCTTAAGTAATAATCCACAAATAATATGAAATATTTATCACCATAATAACTTTGAACTTTCATAGGACCACAAAGATCAGTGTGCACAAGATCTAAAATTCCCTTAGAAGTGTAGGACTTACTTGTAAAGCTTGATCTTGTCATCTTACCCATCTGGCATCCTTGGCACATAGCATTCTCAGGTTTCTCAAGACTCGGTAGACCTCTTACTCAGTGCTTCTTACTTATTTTGATCAGATTATCAAAATTTACATGACAAAAACTTTTATGCCATAACCAGGTATCATCTATCTTTGCATACAAACACTTGTTCCGAGTTGAGTCAAGGTGAAATGTGTTACCTTTTGTTTGTGTCCCAGTAGCAGCTAAGTTTCCATGCTTGTCATGAACTTTGACAATTCCTTTCTGAAATTCTATTTGGTAACCTGTGTTGTTTAGCTGTGCTAAACTCAACAAATTGTATTTCAAACCTTCAACCCAATAAATATCATTGCATCTTGCATTGTCAAGAAGTCTTATAGATCCTTTACCTCTTACTGGACATGGTACATCATTACCAAATCTTACATAGCCTCCATCATAATCTTCGAATATAACAAACTTGTGTTTATCACCTGTCATGTGATGTGAGCATCCACTATCTATGATCCAAGAATCATTAGTATTTATGTGAGATATTAGGGATTTTTCTTCATACCTTTCTTCATCTGATCCATCTTTGATAGCCACATAAACTACTTCCTCTGTATCAGTTTCATCTGATTTATCATCATTGGAATCCTCATCAGCTATTAGGCATGACTTTCTATCTCTTCTTCTGAAGTCTCGGTGGCCTCTGTAATGATTATCTTTCTGTCTGTCATCTCGGTAATCTCTCTTTTCAGTAGAATCTTTGTCAGGACAGTTAGAAGCCATATGTCCTATCTTATCACAATTGAAACATTTCAAAGGTAGTTTTCCCTTATACTTACCTTTGCCTCTCGGTAACCTCCTGGCTAATAGTGCTTCAAACTCTTCTTGTTTCCTGATTTCCTCATACAGCTTGTGTACTTTTTCCATGTTCTTGTGAAATCTCTCACTTTCTCCACTGTGATCCCCTTCAGTGTACTTACTCATTCTATCATTGTAATCATCAGATTCACCAATATGAAAAGAACTAAATGCAGATTCAACTTTATTTACCGATTACCCACTGTTATCAAAGTTACTTAACTCAAATGCATGTAGCTTACCAATAGTAGCATCTAAAGAAACTGGCATATTGGTTACAAACCTTAATTCATTGATTGTAGAGACTCGAATTGCATAAGCTGGTAGAGGGGTTCTTAACAACTTACTTGTTATATCCTTTTCTTCAATAGTTCCACCTGCTCCTTTGATTTGATTGACAATCTCCTTTAGTCTTGTACTGTACTGAGTTATGTTCTCACCTTCATTCATCCTCATAGATTCAAGTTGTCCTCTTAGACTATCCACTTTTGCTCTTTGAACATGTTCATCACCACCATACACAGATATGAGCTTATCCCACATTGCCTTTGCATCATTGTAGCCTTCTAGATCATTAAACTCTGAGTTAGTCAATGCAGATGTTATTTCAATCATTGCTTGGATATGTTCTTGCTTTGCCTTTATCTCTTCCATTATCAATGGATAGATGCTCGGTGTAATGAAATCATTCTCCAGATAATATACAACATATTCTCCAACTCCTGATAGGTGCAGCTTCATCCTTTTTTGCCATGTAGAGAAACTTGACTTGTTCAGCTTCAGTGCATCTCTCTTATACATCTTTGGATCTTTGCCTCAAGTACCTTTAAACTTTTCTTCTGAAGTCCAAAGCTCTGATACCAATTTATAGTTCTGATACTAAATGTTTAGTACAGATGTCAAGCTAATAAGATGAGAGGGGGGGGGGGGGGGGTGAATCATACAAACTTAACCTTCCATAAAAACAACAGATTCAACCTCGGTAACATATACTTCAACAATATAACCAAAACTGCTAAACATGCAAACTCACTTACAAAATAAAGCTCGTAGCCAAAATTGATCCCCTAAAGTATTTGCTTAATAAGGCTGCCCTCACAATTTGACAAGTAAAATGGGTAATGATCCTCAATGAATTTGATATTGAATATGTCAAAATAAAGACCATCAAAGGACAATTCATTCTAGATCAGCTAGCAGATGCACAAATAATAGATGATCACCCATTGATTTCAAAATTTCTAGATGAATGCAATCTAGAAAAATCACCTTCAAGTTTATGGCAAATCTATTTTGGTGGATTATTCACGCAACATGGAGCAAGAGAAAGAATCCTTTTTGTCTCACCACAAGGGAATTGCACTTGAAAATCTTATACTCTCATTCCCTTGCACAAAAAATATAGCAGAATATGAGGCACTTACCACAGGACTACGGATTGTAGTTCAATGAAGGATCCAAGAACTTCATGTTTTTGGTGATTCTCAGTTAGTCATTCGGCAAACAAACAATGATTATTAGACAAATGATGAAAATTTTATGCCTTACAAGTAAATGGTTGATGACTTCAAGAAATATTTCATAGATATTACCTTTGAACATATTCTAAGAGATAACAATAGAGTTGTTGATGCTATGGTTACCATTTCTTCCTTGATTGATATGTTACACAATACAACCCATTGCGAGTTCTTGGTGGATAATCTCTTGGTTCTCTCATATGAGTCCCTCCGTCTAGTCTTTTATGTGTCATTCATCCTGATTCCCCTTGGTATGGTGACATCCTCACTTACCTCCATAACAACACCCTTCCACTCAACCTTTACAACAATCAACGTTGTACCTTCATCCTCCAAACTTCTTGTTGTGTAATCATTGCTTACACTCTTTATCATAGAGGTCTAGATGGTACTCTCCTTAGATGTCTAGAGTGTCAGGAAGTCCAAACAACATTACGTGAGTTACATGAAGGTATATGTGGGGCTCACTTTAGTGTTCCAACCCTAGCTAAGAAATTGATGAGGACTAGTTACTACAAGCCCACTATGGAGAAAGTGTTAGATATTTGAACAGTCCCAAAGACACTAAGAGGGGAAGGGGGTCAGTGTCCAACCGGTGAATGAAAGATTTAAACTTGTTTGAAACTTCATACTCCAAATTAATATACTAGTAAACAAGTAATAATGGAATAAAGAGAAATAACAGTATAACCATCAATGCAAACCATAACACAGATATTCGCTCTCATATACCACTTATATTCATTACCTATACACATTTCACTTACTTACAAAATGGCCTATAAGATCTTATACATATATGAGTCTTTACAATGCATCATTTCGGCTATACAAATAATATTACAATACAAAACAATATAATTTCCACGTCAGCTACGAGTGTTGGTAAAATCTTCTATCGGTGTAGAATAGATGTCGGTGAGAATAATCTTTGTTGTGCCTGCCGGTGCCGGTAGATGATGTTTATTGCCGGTGTAACCTATTAACCATGTTACCAGTTGGTTGCCATCAATGACAACATCAACTACTCTCATTTGAGTGTATAATGCCAATAGAAAGATGCCTATCAATTTATTAAGAAACACTAGTAGTGTTAGATTCATAGAGACTTGATAAATGGGCTAACACAAGAGTTACAACTGATGCTCTGCAAAAAGGATCAAGTTAGTCAATGATAACACAACACAAATAAGAAGAAAATCCAAGTTGTTAGTGTTAGAAATCATAAACCAAACACTTTCCTACACAAGCATATCAAAAGAGATAACAAAAGCATGATAGAATGTCTAACTAGGAAAGTAAATACGATGAGGCATCTCCAAATGCCTCCTAACATGCTCTTGGCTTCTTCTCCCTTGTTCCTCTCCTCTCCAAGTTCCAAAATAGTGTAGCTCTCAGCAGCTTTTTGCACTATGGATGCTTATGGAGGATTGAGATTGTAGTATTGAGCTTTGAATGTGAAATAAAAAGCTAATGCTATGCTATTGATGCTAAACTGATATATTTTAACCAAAATAATAAGATATTAGATGATTATGCTAAAATGCTCTCTAAAAATGACTATAGCTTAAATGCATGCAAGTTTTCAGGATCTGGATTATGAAGAAATGGGCTCTATTTATAGGAAAAATGAAGCAATGGATGGTTGAGATTGAGCAATCTCAACAAGGGTCAGGATTGATTGATTTCAAATCCATGTGAGGGTTTTCAACCCAATCCCAGGATGACAAGTGTCAATGTGAGATAGGTTGAGAGGAGAGGGAATAAGCATTAAATGTCCAATATGACTTTGAAATTTAAAGTCAAGGTTGGTTGAATGAATAAACTCTTTATTCAAAGAATAAAGCTTTTATCCAATGGATAAACTCTTGTGCAAATGTGAAATGGATGAATATGGTCAAAACAATAAATGTTTGGGGGGACAAGTTTGAAATAACCATAAATGGTTATGTAAGAGCCATAAATGGTCATGTAAGAGCCATTAGTGGTCTTGGAAGACTTTGGGGGTTAATTTGTTGAACACACAAAGCATTAAATGCTTTTCAAAGACTTTGGAGTCTTTGAGAAGTGACTCCATTTTGCTTAGGAATGTGACAATAATTAGGGGATGGATTAGGCTAATTAGGAAGGGGTTAGAAGAATCTAGAAGGGGATTAGATTTTTGCAAGTGGATTTGGTGGGTGAGGGAAAATAGGATTTTATTAAAATAAAAATTCATTTATTTCAATAAATGTGTGCAAGTTGCATTTGTAGGAAAATGCAAGTGGGGTGGGGATAATGATTTAAATAAATATTTTATTTTATTTATTTAAAAGAGGAATAGGGGGATTTAATTAAATAAATAGATTTTATTTATTTAATTGATTTGTATTTGGTTTAATGAATTAATTAAAATAAATTCAATAATTTATTTAATTAATAGAAGAATGTTTGGGGGTGAATTAATTAAATAGTAATTTAATTAACTGATGGCTAGTGGATTTTTAATCAAATAAATACGAAATATTCATTTAATTAAAATGGACAGATTTATGTGACTAAATTTGCCCCTCTTTGAGACGGTGCGGTTTATCGCATCGTTTCAAAGAAAGAAAAATAGGTGTGAAGAAATGCCTCATAAAATGTGAATTTTATGGGTGGTATGCCCCCTCGAGAGATGGGCCGAGAAATTTTGAAAAATCGGGCGATCTCTCGAAAAAGAACGAAAATTGGCAGGATGGTAGAAGAGAAGAAGTTAGCCATACGGGTGAAAAATAGAAGAAAATGGGGGAAACATGGAGAAATGGGGGGCTCGGGAAGTTCACGGGGACCACGACGATGAGTAGGGGAGCAGTTACAGTGACCACGAAGGGTATAAATGGGGTGAAAGGGGTGAAAACAGGATCATTTGTGACCGCGACCAGTTGAAAACGAGAGCTCTGATAGTGACATTTGGAGGAGCGAGCAACAACTACGATGCCGATTCCGATCACCGAGCACAGATTCGAGCGAGTCCAACGATTCTAGCGCCCAGATGACTACGGACTAGCGATACACAAATTCGAAAACTTAATTTTTGTGCATTTTTGCTAGGTTTTTAGCTGAGTCTAAGTCAAGTCGGAGCAAGAGCGCTGGAACTTTGGTTTTGGCACTTTTGCTCCACGAATTAGCGCTATTGTGCCGCAATGGCGCTATTGTCCCCTGGTTTGAGCGCTTTTGCTCTTCATTAGCACTATTGTATGCCAGTTTTAGCGCTATTGGTAAAGTAGCACTATTGGAGGGTTAATTGAGCGCTATTGAGTCAAAAGAGCGCTATTGTAGTGAGGTTTTAGCGCTTTTGTAGTTGTAGCGCTTTTGTATAGCTTATTGAACACTTTTGATATAGTTGTAGCGCTATTGTTGAAAACTAGCGCTTTTGGTAGTTAAATAGCACTTTTGTCTTAAGATAAAAAGATGCCCCAGTTTGGATGAAGACCAATCTGCTGATGCCAATTTAATGGATGGCGAGGTGAAGTGGGAGTTGTTTTGAACCATAGCAACCTGATGAGACTTAGGTCATTTGTTTAGGATAAATGCCTGTTGAAGTCTAGGGGGCCATGATTGCTTACCTGTTGAGACCCGAAGATACTTGATCAAAGTATCTGATGATAGTCTAGGTTTAAACTTAAGAAAGTTTGAAAACAAAACAACTGATGGTGATTGATAAATGTCCATGTGCAGAAGGATCTGCGCGTGTTGCAGTTACGCGAGCGCCATCCTGCGACACAGGGGTTGCGAGATCGGTTGACACAGGCATAGATAGACTGTATTGCAACGACTGGTTTGTATGAGGTGATGCACATGCCCGTGATTCGTATGAATCACGGTTTGATTACAGCACTGGCGGAGCGGTGGCACAACGAGACATGCACCTTCCATTTAGCGTAGGGGGAGATGACCGTGACGTTGGAGGATGTGTGGCGCATCCTACGGATTCCGATTCGAGGAGAGCTGGTCACGTATGATAGATCCTGGGGGACTGTGGCAGTGCAAAGGATATTTGATGAGGATGTATTTATTGATGATGGCTCCATTGCTTGAGAGGATATAGCGGCACTATATGAGCCACTTCCAGCAGTGTTGTCCGGGATTGTGGGAGGACTTCTGTGTCCAGATAGGTGGTCACATGGGTTGGCGGTGGGATGGAGACAGGTTATCGAGATGATGATGACCGAGGGGACCCGATTTGCATGGGGGCCGTGTGTGCTAACGCATATGTATTAGGAGCTCCATGAGGTAGTGTACCGAGGGAGGGGTGCCTTAGCAGTGGATATGACACTGTTACACATTTGGGCTTGGGAGCACCTACCAGTGACTCGACCAGTGAGTCTTAGATTCTGGGCAGTGGACCAGCCGTACATGTTTATGTATAGTGGTATGATGAGTCAGCCCCACTTGGGGAAGTTGGAGTGGTGGCAACGGGCATTGGATGACCTGGATGCAGTGATATGGTGACCATACTTGGAGTGTGAGCCATGGGATGATGACGCAGAGGCACTGCCATATGTGTTCATGACCCGATTCCTCATTGGGAGGACCTCCTATCATGTGGAGAGACAGGTGCTTGGGAGAGTGATGAGGCAGTTTGGACGGCAGCAGGGACTGCCTAGCGGATCAGGAGAGTATGCACAGGTGATTCGGGAGAGGTATGCATGGGGTCCAGTGCTACCTTATGATCAGGCACTAGCAGAGTTTCGGACACTGCAGGCGAGGCCATGGGACCTACGACCGAGGGTCGTTGATGCAGGGGTTACAGATGAGTACACACAGTATCGGGCGGCGCACCCAATCCTACGGATATCAGACCTAGCAGAGCCGATCCTAGCCTTTGAGGATGAGAGGGGACGGAGACGGAGGAGGGCCGAAGGTCGAGGAGATGGAGGAGGAGTAGGTGGAGGTGGAGGAGGATTGGGGATGCGGAGCCAGCGGAGAGGGAGAGGTGGACTTCCTCTACAGATCTCACAGGGACCACTGATACCGAGGGGAGTTCAATTGAGTGGGAGGGGGATGGAGAGGGAGATCCCAATGGACAGAGGGGAGGGAGCCACTGGAGAGGGAGGTGTAGGGGAGGCAACTATGGACACCAGGGAAGGAGCCACTAGAGATCTACGGGAGCATATTATAGTGCGCTTGCAGATGCGGATAAAGGATTTGGAGGCAGAGGTGGCAGCTAGGGATGTGCAGCTATTTGCATGGGAGTCAGAGCTGACGGTGGTGCTGCGGGAGAGAGATACTGCAGTGGAGAGATTGACGGAGCTGTAGGAGAGAGTCCGGGCTGGAGTAGGAGCACAGGGGCCTACAGGGGAGGTTATGAGGCAGTTTGGGCGAGCACAGGCTGAGATAGAGTATTGGCGAGGTTTATATGAGCAGGTGGTGCCACTCAGTCAGCGAGCTCTCAGTTATACCCAGATGCGGCAGACGAGATCAGAGCGATCACAGAGGATGCAGAGCAGTGGGGGAGTGATGGGTCCTTTGAGGCGGTAGAGATCAGGAGATGCAGGAGGGAGTGGTGGTGCGATGAGGCCTCCACGGAGAGATGGATCGGGTGGTGCAGGCACCAGTGGTGGAGCAGGGGGAGGTGTTGGGACAGCATCTGGCCAGAGCGGCATTTGAGAGAGCATTCATGCATATATGTATTTGTATCATTATTTTGTGGACTGTATCTTGGATGGCTCTTGGTAGCTGATTTTTGTAGACTTCATTGTACTCTGATATATGAGATGAGATATATGAGGAGATCCCATATTTTGATGATATGCATTTGAGTTATATGGATGTTTATGCAGGATGATGAGTTATGACTTAGATGGATATGTGTATATGTATGCATTGATGAGATGTTCCTTATATGCATGTTTGGATGATGATACTGACATATGAAATGCAGGTTTATATATGGTTTGTTTGATTTTTGTTGATGTAATGCTTTTATGTATGTAATGTCATGAAGATGAGGTATGCTTATGATGATTTATGAACAGGATTTTGTTGTTTTCTATGCAATGATAATTTATGCGATGATGTTAATGTAATGGTTGAATGAATGATGTTATGTATGAATATGCATCTAGATGTTTTTAGATGATGCAAGATGGATAAACAAAATGCAAAGTACAAATGTTTATATGATAATGTGTTAAATGAATGCATCATGGATAAACAAAATGTAAAGTACAAATGTTTATATGGTAATGTGTTAAAATGAATGCATATGTATAATGGATATAATATGTTAAGAACCAATGTTTTGTAAACAAATGGATTTTATGATTCTAAATGCTTTAAATATGATTTAAGTACAAATGATAATGTGATGATACTATAACTTATGTTGTTTTTAATAACTGCACCTTAATGCAATTTAAAAAGAGGATAAATGAATGTAATGCGAATGAATCCTAAAAATGAGCATAATAAGATACTTATTAACGAAGGAATGAATGCATCTTTTAACTATAAATGAATGTGTGTAATAATAAATGATACAAGTTGATAAGATGATAATGGATAATTGACACGAAATGAATGCCTAATAAAATGGTCTAAAAAATAATCAAAGACAATTTGATCCCATGAATGAATCCAATTTATTTATGATTAATGCAATGATGTAACTGATTTAATGAAAATTAATGTCCAAAATGAACTATATGCAATGTAAAAAATGACATGAATGTTTAATGCAAGATGCAACTAAATGTTTAATGCAAGATGCAACTCAATGTGAGGATGATATGATCATGAGGAATGCAAGGTTTGTAAGACTTTGCATGATGCATGGATGATGTATCAGAGTACTCGGTCGTGATTGTATCCAAGACCAGTTTTGAATGGTCACTTTTGCATATAAAACCTACATATGAATGAGCGAACGGATGGGAGATATGCAACAGAATGCCATATATAAATAGATGAGATGAAATGATGATCCATAGTGCTCTATTTTCATCATTGAGCTTTAAAATGTTGGAAGAGAATACAAGCATCTTGACATAAAGATTCAAGATGACCTGAGTATTCCTTTCATGGATTTTATGTAGCAAGTTAATACAAGCAACTTGATATAATGGATCAAGTTGACCTAAGTATTGCTTGCGGAACAGACAAGGATTATCTCCTTTCATGCATGACTTGGATCGTCCTCCTTGATCTTAGGCTGATCATATCCTGAGACAAGTGCATACCGTACTAAGAGATAAAAACCTGTATCCAGTTTGGATGAGGTAGGAGGAACCAAAGGAAGAGCATTGTACCTGCAAACAAACAGTATATACATAAAGAATAAAGAATATGGATCCTTGGTAATGGTTCATGCCCATATGGTCGAGGTATACGCTGTAGTCAGCAAGCCATAGTGATCTATGACTGTATTTTTGCCTATGATCACGTAGCTTGGTGAACTTCCCACGTAGACACCATTAGTACATGGCCCAGAACTTCATCGGAAATAATGCACAAACAAAACAAAACAATGCGGAAAGATCCCGATGCAGATAAACAAATGATTGTACTCACAAATCAACCAAGTATTTGATAGCTTAACATAATTTTCTTGTCAAAGAAAACGTCATCTTGTCTTTGTTTTGGTAAGGAAGGATGCATCCTTGTTGAAGACAGTTTGATTGTTGATGTGGATTGTGTGGTCATTTGGTAAGTGGCCATTTTGTGAGTATTTTATCAATGCTTGTTTTGGTATCTGCATGGATGAGTATGTACAATGTGTTGTCATGTTTTTGTGTGATTTTCAATGTTTTTGTCGATGTTTTTGGATTTTGAATTGATTTGAATGTTTTTGGCATTTTTGCGAGATATTTTTTAATGTTTTTGGATTTTGTGAGACATTTTTGAATGTTTTTGTTGAGACATTTTCCAATGTTTTTGGTATTTTGATGATTGCTTGAATGAAGAACTTAATGAATCATAAGACAATGTAGAATCCACTCCCATCAATAGTTTAAAAGGCATTGCCCCCAGTTTTAGACATGACTTATGAAGAAGCGGGACGCAAGATGCATGAAGTATTTATCATAATTGCAGAGAAATAACAAGCCATGGGTTTTAGGATGGATGGATGTATGTATGAAGTAGATGTGATCGCAACAAGTCTGAAAGACAATGGAGCTATAGCCTTTACGAGTGGCGCCTGTTTGCCAGGTTTTCACCACCGTACTTACCCAAGGTGCCACCGGAGTGGTTGTTCACCGTTTGGATGCACGATTTTTCTTTACTTTTTTGAATGTTTTTGTATTTCTTCATGACATTTTTCTGAATGTTTTTGGTATTTTCTGGTATGCAGGGGAGCCTGATGCTCTGTACACCTTAGGTATAAAACCGTTTTAGGTGCATGCTGTTGATTGGATCTGCAAGCGGTTCTCCTTCTGATGTAGCCAACTGATATGCCCCGGACCCAAATACAGCAGTGACAACATATGGACCTAGCTAGTTTGATTCAAACTTGCCCTGATGTTCTCGGTTTGGTTGGTTGCGAGGATTTTCTCGAAGAACAAGATCACCTATCTCAAATGTACGAGGTCTAACTCGGTGATTGTAGCTTCTGCTCATGCGCTACTGATAGGCTTTGAGATGGTTGTATGCAGCTTGTCGCTTCTCATCTAGTAACTCTAAGTCCTGAAGACGGGATACTCTGTATGCTTCATCATCTATCAGATTATGCAAGGAAACCCGTAATGATGGTATCTCAACCTCAATAGGTAAGATAGCTTCTGCACCATAAACCAATGAATAAGGAGTTGCACCTGTAGGGGTTTGAATGCTAGTTCGATATGCCCATAGCGCTGGATTTAGTTGAACGTGCCAATCACGACCGGCATCATTAACTGTCTTCTTTAGGATCCTCAATATGTTTTTATTGGATGCTTCGGCCTGACCATTGCCTTGTGGGTAATAGGGGGTGGAAAAGCGGTGTTGGATATGAAATTTCTCACAAAGTTCACGGACATCCTGATTTTTGAAAGGAAGACCGTTATCTGTGACGATGGACATGGGTACACCATACCGGCAGATGATGTAGTTGAGGATGAATGAGGCGATCTGCTTGTTGGTGACTTGGGTAAGTGGAACAGCTTCGATCCACTTTGTGAAATATTCAGTGGCGGTAATAATGAATTTATGGCCATTAGATGAAGATGGATGATCTTACCCACAAGATCAAGGCCCCATTGACAGAAAGGCCATGGTGTTGTGATTGGTTGCAGTTCCTGAGCTGGTGCATGTATCAGGTCGCCATGAACTTGGCATTTCGTGCACTTCCTGACAAAGTAGTAGGAATCTTTTTCCATAGATGGCCAATAATATCCAGCTCGCAGGAGTTTCTTGGCGAGTGATGGTCCACTTGAATGAGTCCCACAAATTCCTTCATGTACCTCTTCCAAAGCCTTTGTTATCTCATCTTGTTCCAGACACCGAAGGAGAGTACCATCAAGACCGCGTCGGTATAGGGTGTCGACAATAATGGTATATCGAGCAGTTTGGCGAATGAAGGTTTTTCGTTGGTTATTTGATTGGTTGGGGGGAAGGGTGTGATCACGGAGATAGGTGTAGAACTCACCGTACCATGGGGATTCAGAACCGACAAGGCGACATATCATCTCGGATTCAGGGATATCATAAGCGGGGATCCAAAGTTGTTCTACCAAGAACTCATAGCGTGTTGAATTTTGTGGAAGATCTAGGAGAGATGCGATGGTAGCCATGGCGTCAGCAGCTTGATTCTGATCTCTTGGTATCTGATTAAAAGTGATAGTAGTAAATGATGTCTTTAGACTGTCTACCATTTGCTTATATGGCATGAGTTTATCATCCTTGGTCTGATATTCATCTGTTGCTTGTCGAATGACTAGTTGGGAATCGCCATATACTTGCAGTTCTTGTAATTTCCATTGTACGGCTAACCTGAGTCCTGTGATCAAGGCCTCATACTCTGCTATGTTGTTTGTGCATGGAAATGTGAGCCTGTAAGACTTCGGGATGCTATCACCCTGAGGTGTGATAAACAGAATGCCTGCCGCCGAGCCATGCCTAGTGTATGACCCATCAAAATATAGTTTCCATGGTTGTGCTGTTGTGATCATGAATATCTCTTCATCTGGAAAATTGGAAATAAGAGGATGATCACCTGTGAGGGGTGCATCGACCAACTGATCTGCAATAACTTGACCTTTGATAGCTTTACAGTCCACGTACTCAATGTCAAATTCACTTAGAATCATCACCCATTTGGCCAAGCGACCTGTCAATGCTGCTTTGTTGAGTAAATACTTGAGTGGATCAATCTTTGCAATGAGTTGTACCTTGCGTGTTAACAGATAGTGCCTCAATTTAGTGGCTGCTAAGATTACTGCTAGGCAAGCTCGCTCAATAGGTGTGTAATTGAGTTCATAGCCCACCAGTGTGCGAGAGATGTAGTATACAGCACACTCTTTGCCTTCTGCATTATGTTGTGCCAGTAGTACACCCAATGTTGTACTTGTTGCCGAGATATAGAGTAACAATGGTCTACTTGGATCTGGTGGCATCAACAATGGCGGATTCATGAGATAGTCTTTAAGCGTCTGAAATGCTTGCTGGCATCGAGCATCCCACTGAAAGCGGATGTTCTTGTGTAGTAGATGTGTAAATGGGTGACATTTATCAGCCAATTGGGCAATGAATCTTTGAATGGATTGAAGTCACCCTTGTAATGTCCTTAGCTGACTGATATTCTTTGGAGGTGGCATGTCCATAATTGCTTTTACCTTTGCTGGGTCGACCTCAATACCTTTGCTTGAGACAATGTATCCTAGAAGCTTCCCGGAGGTCACTCCAAAGACACATTTCTTTGGGTTGAGTCGAACATAGTATTGTTCCAGTCTATCAAATATTTTCTCTAATATGTGGAGATGTCCTTCTCTGGTGAGTGATTTTGCTAGTAAGTCATCCACATAATCTTCCATCATGGTATGCATCATGTCATGGAAGATGGTGGTCATTTCTCTCTGATAGGTTGCCCTTACATTCTTGAGACCAAAAGGCATTACATTCTAGCAATATGTGCCCCATGGACATGTGAAGGCGGTCTTATGTTAATCTTCTGGTGCGATCTTTATCTGATTGTATCCTGAAAAACCATCCATGAGTGAAAGCATGGCATGTCCTGCTGTTAGATCCACTATGATGTCGATATTTGGAAGGGGGAAGTCATCCTTAGGACAGGCTTTATTTAGATCTCTGAAGTCAGTACAAATGCGGATGCCCCCTTTTGGTTTGCCAACATGCACAATATTGGAGATCCACTCCGCGTAATCAATTGGTCTAATGAAACCAACATCTAGGAGTTTCTTGAGTTCTGTTTTGACTAGTACTGCAATCTGAGGATGCATCTTACGAAGCTTCTGCTTGACAAGTTTGGCTCCTTCTGCTACGGTGAGGTGATGCATGACTAAATCAGGATCAAGCCCAGGCATGTCTGCATATGACCATGCGAAGTTGATCTAACGCTTCTGGAAGAACTCTATAAATTCAGGTTGTTCCTCTGAAGTGAGAAGAGATGCCAGATGTATGATATGAGGATTTTTAGGAGTCCCCACATTGTACTCTTTGGTTTCCTCGATGAGAATTGTTGATCGTTCCTGTTGTGTACTATCAAGGAGAATGTCAAACCCTTCATCCTCAGGCGCCTCAGAGAGGTTTTCACCATTGGATACACTCTTTCTTGTTACTTTTGTCGGATCAAACAGTGCCACAGTGTGGTTTTGACTGGAAGATCCATGATTTATTGTTATATTTTTTCAGCTGAAAGGTTTGGCATCCGCCCCGAAGTATGTTGCGCTATTAAGTTCAATGGCGAATCCAGCTTTGTGATCCCCGCTTGATAGGTTATCCCTTAATTCCAAAAAGTCAATGATAGCCTCATCATTTTGGAAGAAGTCAAGACATGGGGGATTTGGTTGGTTCCATTCGATGAGTTCAAGGTGGACAATGGGCATTACTTCATCGACTAGGTTAAGTTCGTTAGAGGTATCAGTGAGGGTTAAGATGTTATGGTGAAGGTCGTTGATGGTACTCTCCCTGTCAGAATCAGGTGTAGGATGAGACGTAGGGTCTGTGGAAGACGTTTCCAGTTCAGGAACCCAAGTGGTCTTTATCTGTGCTTCTCCGTAAATAGGGATGTCTTTGTGTGGTGGAGGCGGTGATGTGTCTTCCTCATCTGAAGTGTTAAGCTGTACAGAATCAAATTCCCACTCATGTGAGTTGGTCTCTGAGTCACTTTCCAGCATCCGATTACTATACCATACTGGGATGTCCTTTGAGTTAAATACTGCAGGTGTGATTGGTTGACGTACCTTTGTAATGATCGGTGTTGCAGGGCGGTTGATGGGGATCAAGGAATCTGGTATAGGGAGTATTGGTAATATTGACTCAGTGGTTTCTGCTAGAACTGTCGGTGCGTCGGTGCTATAGATGCTACTGCAGGTTCTGATACAGTGGTTGTTACTAGTAGTGCTGCTGATGGGATTACAGGTTCATTTGGTGGAATGAGTGGCTTCGGTGATGGTTGTACTAGGACTTTGAGCCTTGATGGGGTAGTTGTGATGGTGCTTGATGCTGCTTTGATTATGAAAGGTGGCCTTTTGGTCGTAGGCTGACAAAAGGGTTTGCTGGGTTTCCCTTTGAATTTTAATTTAGGGAAGATCTCTTTTTCAAAGCCGAGGCCTGTATTTCCTTTGGGCTTGAATTCCGGCAGCAGAGGTTCATGTCGTCCTTGTTTGCAATATCTCAAAGCACTCTGACCATCATACCCCATTCTTTGCATAATGAGGAGACCTTTGCCATACTGGTCCGTAGGAAGTGTAACTCGCGGTATATCAGTGGTGATGGGATCTTTATAGATCCATTCCGCCAGGTCCTCATCTTGTGTTTCTTCCTCTTGACTCTTTCCAAGAACGAAAGGCGTCAAGGCACATGCTGGTATGTTTAGTGGTTGCTGGAGTACCTGCTGTGGTTTACCATGAGTTCTAGGAGAAGTGGGCATTTGTCCCACACAAAAGAGTTGACTCAAGTTGTATTCCCCAGGACCTTCCTCTATGATCTTCATCTTAAGCTTTTCTTGCTTGGGCATAGTGGTGTTTGAACTAGCAAGAGAGGCGGGACTTATATATGATGTGGAAGAAATGGCTTCTCTATTATTAGGAACGGTAATCTTTGGTTGATGGCTGATATTATGGCAAAATGCAAAGGGATTTGCATCACCCAGGATTGTGATCTCTACACCGTTATGTGGGAACTTGATACATTGATGGTAGGTAGATGGAACGGCTTGCATGGCATGTATCCAAGGTCTTCCTAACAATAGGTTATATGGCAGAGGAAGGTCCAGAACTTGACAAATGATGTGCTTTACCACGGGCCCCACTCGGATTGGTAGTACCACAGCTCCTTTGGATGAACGCTCCGCATCGTCATAGGCTTTGATTGTGATCTTCTGACGAGGATCCACTGATTCGAACGCATATCCCAATGCTGTGACCAACTGTAGTGTGCAAATATTCAGGCCTGCTCCATTATCGATCAAGACTCGCTTGATCCTATCCTGGTTAATAAATCCTTCGATGTGGAGTGAGGCGTTATGAGGTTGTTGGAAGGAAGAGTTGTCACTTTCAGAAAAAGTGAGACAAGGTGATGACTTTAGACTTCCAACCATGGGTTGAAATTGGTCCGTATTTAGATTTGCAGGGACTGACGCTTCTTGGAGTGCTTGATCCAAGATAGTTTTATGAGATGGCGATAGACGCAAAAGCTCTAAAATGGATATAAGTGCAGGGGTTTTGTCTAATTGTTCCACAAGATTGTACTGCTTTGGGATGGAGGTGGTGCCTTGTGGAGCTGCCTTGATGGTAACTTTGCCGCGACGCGTAACAACTTTGCAATTTGAGTTGGTATTTTTGAAGGTTATGGTTGCAATTTGTTCATTGGCATCATACAGATGATTTACAGTGTAATTATACGCAGCCTGCGTATAATCAGTGGTATCAGTGCCTCGCCTGGAAGTGGAAGGATCCCTTTGATCTTGTGATGGAAGTGGATTTTTGAACATCAAATGATCATTATTGGTTGTTTTTGGGTTATGTCCTTCAATTTCAATTTCTCCTCGATCAATAAGATCCTGAATGAGATCTTTCAATCAGTGACAATTACTTGTCTTGTGCCCTCTTCCTTGATGGAAGTCACAGTGTTCAGTATCTCTCCACCATGTCGGTTTGACTTGAGGCTCATAGTTTGATAGCTTAGGTAGAGTGACCAAATTTTGAGAAATGAGTTGTCGCAATACTGTTTCAATGGGTTCCCCTAAGGGAGTGTATGTGCGTTTCTATTTTTGCTGACGAGGTCTTGGTTCATCATGAGATGTGATGCGACCTTGATTGGACGGAACATTTGTGTTATTCTGAGGTGGAGGATTTTGTCCTGCAAACCGAACCACAGGTTGTGCATTTTGGATAGTCCGGGCATCCACAACCCCATCGTTTACGATATTCTTGTTTTTATTCCAGAAGCTTGGTTTATCGCTATTGAAGCGTGGGCGAGGACCATCTTTTGGTTCGTTAAAGATTTTTATGAGTCCTTTCTTGATGAGTGCTCGTTCACATTTTAAACCCTTGGTGATCATATCATTAAAAGAGTCTGTGTCTTTGACATCCAGGTGAAATTCCATTTCTTCGTTTAAGTTGGAAATGAATATTTCCACTAGTTCTCGTTCAGGTAACTGAAGAGAACGTCTGCTAGACATTTGACGCCATCGTTGTAGGAATACTGAGAATTGTTCACCTGGTTTTTGTTTGGTGTTGCATAGATCAGCCATGGTGACATCGCGTTCAATGTTATGAGAGTAGTGAGCTAGGAACTTCTGGATGAGTTCCTCAAATGTTCTAATGCCACCTGGTAGTCGGGAAAACCATGATGTGGTTGTTCCTCCCAAGCTTTGGGGAAAAAGGCGCATTATGTAGGTGTCTTCATATGCCACTTCAAGACAAGCGGAATGAAATTCTCTGACATGATCACGAGGATCTCCCTTTCCTCTATATTTTTCAAATTTGGGTGTTTCGAATCCTCTTGGAAAGGGTGGCATGTAGAGATTCCTGTCAAAAGGATAGGGACAGATGTCATTGAGGGAGAATTGGTTAATCTTGACACCACTATGAAGCTGTTGGGCGAGAGTCTCGACTTGTTGCCGCAACATCTCCATTTTATTTGGAGGAGGAGGTGGTGGGTTACCTCGAGGAATGTTATATCTGATGGGATCTCTACCTCTTTCCTCTTCATGATGACTTTGTCTTTCTGATGCTTGTCTTAATTGGGCAAGATCAAAGTCAGAGGGGAGTTTTGCTCCTTCTTGAGCGAGTCTTGAGAAGTGAGCATCCGCATTGCTCCTGAGTATTTCATCAAAAAGTCTGTTAAAGAGAGGGTTATGCTGAGCCCTTTCTATTGTTGCAGGAGTGGGAGTACTTGGGTTTTCATCATCTGCATTTCCTCCAAGTGCTTCTTGAAATTCATTGAGATTTTCCTCTTCTTCTTCTTCTCTTTCTATTTCTCGTTGTCTCGACTGTGATCGGGTTTGAGCCATTTTGTTTATGAGTCTTTGTTGAAATTGCATGAAAATGATGATGAGTGTTTGATGAAATGAGAGATTGATGATTGGTGAATTGTGTTGCATGTGGATCTCTAACACTTTTAAGGTAGATGTTACCGAAATTCCGTCTTTGAATTGCTTGCTTGTTTGATAAGATTTGATGTGATAAGGTGCAGAGAAATCTGAGATGTGTTACAGATTTAACTACCTAGTAATGAGAGGATTCACTCATGAACTAGTTTTAACCTACGTAGATGTGTCTCTTAGGATGAGCTTATCCTAGATGTAGAAACAATCTAAAAAGTGATGTGATGTGTTTGATTTCAAGCAATATCTAAAAGAGAACTTGGGACAAGAACCTCTTAATGTTTGGAGAGTTGGGACGGATTGATGATGAAGTGATGATGTATGAGTGAGATGATGGATGAAAATGTTTTCAACTTCAATAAAAACTTTGTGTTACAAATGGGACAAACTCTACCTCTTCCCTTTCAGGTGTTGGAGGTATTTCTCGAGCTGTGTTGTAGGTGATGCAGACGTTTGGGAAGAAGCTGGGATTAATCTTTCCTCCTTGGTTTTTGTGATAACTCAAAGCTCTATATTGCATAAAAGCTCTGCGGTTCAATGATTCTGAATCAAATTCGTTTGTTTTACCTTGAAGGTATAGACGCATGCGATGTAGAAAGACTCTATGGGAGACAAAGATTTGTCGATTGATATAGAAGAATTTCCTCTTTTTGATCAAAGCCTTTGAGCTCAATGGTTTTCTTTTCAAATTGATATTCTGATGACACTTCTTCTTTCGCAAGATGTGAAGAATTGTCATAAAATTTGTCTCTTTGTTGTTTGTACCTTGTTTTTGATGTTTTTGGTTGTTTTGACAGATGTTTGGTTGGATGAATACTTTGTTTTTGGGAAGTGATTTTCTGATTTTTCTTTGACAAGAAAACAAAGCAAGCACACAAACACAAGAATGTTGCCCCAAAGGCACAAATGAGTATGGGTCTAGATCAACCCCATCCTTGGACTTGTATATGACCCTTCCTTTAGATGTATTTTAAGGTGTATTTCCAAAGCCTGAAGTCGGCTCAATTTGCACTTGGTCTTTAAAACGAACACACTTCAAACACTTTTTATCCCTAAGGTCAAATGGCCAGTTGTGATAAATTTAGCCCACATCTTGATATTTCTTCGACTTTGGTACTACATACCTTATGAATCCCGTCGTGGCAAGTAAGGATGTGATATACTAAGTCTTGCACGAGCATAACAAATAGATGATCCCTATGATGGGGGAGTCACCACTTTTATCAAGCCACAAGTGACTTTTCAAAAAGCTATGTTTCTACTCAAGGAAATATGTATGGTGAGTATCTTGGGAGCAAAACCATCTATGCTCTTGCACTAAATTATATCGCAAATATCCTCAATCAATAGAACGGGTGGGCTACTACTTAAAGGTGTTTAGTCATGTTCGATGTTTTTGGACATAAGTTCATTCTGCAGTGACTCACTTAAGAGCCTTGTAACTGGTGGTGGGGCCCATTTGTCCTTTCGGCCAGTTACACTGTAGGAACAGCTATACCCAAGGCTACAGCTTTCGCTCTCACCTGATTTCTATAGCAGCTCAAAGGATTTACCGCTCGAGGTCGTTCCCAAGAGTATCGATCCCTTAGCAGGCCTCTCTTAAAAAGATAAAATTTTGAGTGTTACTAACACTTTTCTCTTGCACCTAGGACCACGAGAGCCAAGGGAGAGGATAGTGTGTGTTAGAGGTAGGACCACTCGATTGACTTTTTGCACAAGCGTGCCAAACACGTAAAACACTTGTTCTTTTTAATCCAGCATTTGCAAATGTGATCTAACTATTTGGAGATGTTGCTCCAACAGTCATAGTGTTCTTTTTAACTCCAAAAAGCAATGTGTTCTGTATTCTAAAATTTGAAATCCTGGTCAACGTAATGAAAAACACATTTTGCTTGAAGTAAATCGCTTGCAAGAATTGGAAAAAGTGGATTGTAAGTTTTTAATTTTGCACCAAAATTTGAAGTGTGGCTTGTAAATATTTTAGTTTTGATGCAAGAAAAGAAACTTTGTGTGTTGATTTTAAGCCCCAAAATAAGAATGAATCCTAGCTAGAAAGCAAGACAATTTTGTGTTTTTCAAGTTTTTAAGCACCAAAGGACAAATTTGTGATTTTTATGGTGAGTTTTTAACCTGCATGAACAAAAATATGTTAGTAAAATCGATGCTCGAGGGGGGCTTCCACAAGCCTAAAAATTTCCATGTTTGTGGTTACAAGGCGATTCAGACGACATTCTGTTGCAATAGCGCTAGTCTGCGTTTTAACAGAAGCGCTATTTCACACAGAAGCGCTGAAATAACAAAATTGGCACAGAGTCAAAAGCGCTAAAAGATAATCCGTAGCGCTAGAAGAAGAACAGAAGCACTAGAAGAGTGGCAAAAGCGCTGAAACTTTTACAATAGCGCTATTGTAAAGGCAATAGCGCTAAAAGAAAAAATGACAATAGCACTAGAACGTGTTCAATAGCGCTAAAGCGCAACCTGTGTGACACTTTCAACAATCAAACATGTTAGTTAGAAAAAAATGAGATGTTTTTGGTGGTTCGATTCACGTCGGGTTCACCAAATGATGCTATGCAAAAAGGATCAGGTTAGTCAATGATAACACGACACAAATAAGAAGAAAATCCAAGTTGTTAGTGTTAGAAATCATAAACCAAACACTTTCCTACACAAGCATATCAAAAGAGATAACAAAAGCATGATAGAATGTCTAACTAGGAAAGTAAATACGATGAGGCATCTCCAAATGCCTCCTAACATGCTCTTGGCTTCTTCTCCCTTGTTCCTCTCCTCTCCAAGTTCCAAAATAGTGTAGCTCTCAGCAGCTTTTTGCACTATGGATGCTTATGGAGGATTGAGATTGTAGTATTGAGCTTTGAATGTGAAATAAAAAGCTAATGCTATGCTATTGATGCTAAACTGATATATTTTAACCAAAATAATAAGATATTAGATGATTATGCTAAAATGCTCTCTAAAAATGACTATAGCTTAAATGCTTGCAAGTTTTCGGGATCTGGATTATGAAGAAATGGGCTCTATTTATAGGAAAAATGGAGCAATGGATGGTTAAGATTGAGCAATCTCAACAAGGGTCAGGATTGATTGATTTCAAATCCATGTGAGGGTTTTCAACCCAATCCCAGGATGACAAGTGTCAATGTGAGATAGGTTGAGAGGAGAGGGAATAAGCATTAAATGTCCAATATGACTTTGAAATTTAAAGTCAAGGTTGGTTGAATGAATAAACTCTTTATTCAAAGAATAAAGCTTTTATCCAATGGATAAACTCTTGTGCAAATGTGAAATGGATGAATATGGTCAAAACAATAAATGTTTGGGGGGACAAGTTTGAAATAACCATAAATGGTTATGTAAGAGCCATAAATGGTCATGTAAGAGCCATTAGTGGTCTTGGAAGACTTTGGGGGTTAATTTGTTGAACACACAAAGCATTAAATGCTTTTCAAAGACTTTGGAGTCTTTGAGAAGTGACTCCATTTTGCTTAGGAATGTGACAATAATTAGGGGATGGATTAGGCTAATTAGGAAGGGGTTAGAAGAATCTAGAAGGGGATTAGATTTTTGCAAGTGGATTTGGTGGGTGAGGGAAAATAGGATTTTATTAAAATAAAAATTCATTTATTTCAATAAATGTGTGCAAGTTGCATTTGTAGGAAAATGCAAGTGGGGGGGGATAATGATTTAAATAAATGTTTTATTTAACTTATTTAAAAGAGGGGAAGGGGATTTTAATTAAATAAATAGATTTTATTTATTTAATTGATTTGAATTTGATTTAATGAATTAATTAAAATAAATTGAATAATTTATTTAATTAATAGAAGAATGTTTGGAGATGAATTAATTAAATATTTATTTAATTAACTGATGGCTAGTGGATTTTTAATCAAATAAATACGAAATATTCATTTAATTAAAATGGACAGATTTGTGTGACTACAACAACTAATCACAACACCTTGGCCATTTTGTTAATGGGGACTTGATCTTGTGGGTAAGATTAACCCTCCATATTCTAATGACCATAAATTTATTATTACCACCACTAAGTATTTTACAAAGAGGATTGAAGTCGTTCCTCTCAAAAAAGTATTCGGCAAATAGATCACCACATGTATCCTCAATCACATTATATGTTGATACAATGTCCCTATCTCCATCATCATGGATAATAGGCATCCCATAAAAAATCAAGATATTCAAGAACTCTATGATAAGTTCCATATTTATCATCATTTTTTCACCCCATATTGTGCCCAATGCAACGATCAAGTTAAGGTGTCTAATAAAACTATCTTGAAAACGCTAAAAAAGATAGTCAATGACATTGGTTGTGATTGGCACATAAAACTTAATCTCACCTTGTGGGTCTATCATACAAGTGTCCATACCCTCATTGGTGCCACACCATATTCACTTATCTACAGATCTAAAGCTATCTTACCTATTGAGGTCGAGTTATCATCTTTGTGGGTCTCCTTGCACGATCTTATCAATGGTGAGTATTACTGAGTCTCCCAACTTCAAGATCTTGAATTATTGGATAAGTGTTGACAAAATGCTTTCAATCACCTCAAAGCATATCAACAATGTATATCTCATACTTACAACCACAATGTTAAACCTCATACATTTAAGGTAGGTGACTTGGTTCTAAAAAATCCTAAGAATCAGTAGGATCGATAAAAATGGGGTAAATTTGAACCTAATTGGCTTGGCCCCTACATTGTTACAATAGTATATGACTCTAGAGCATATCAACTATCTACTCCATAAGGTGAATTGCATGAAGATCCCATAAAAAACATGCACCTTTGCAATTTCTACACTTATTCCTTTAGAGAATCCCATAATATCAAAAAAAAAAAAAAAAAGCATCACCTTGATGAAAACTTGGCTAACAAGCATCTTGTGTGGCACAAAAAAAAATATTAAAAAAATTCAAGAAAAAAAAAGCAAAGAGAAATAATTTCGTACAATAGTGAAAACCACTTAAGTGGCACCCTAAGCAAGTACCATGGTGAAAACCGAGCAACCGACACTGTGTGTAGGGACTTTGATTCTCCCTCATTTAGGATTCCACATCATCCTTTCACTTTGCACACACTTGCATCCTATCATTTTATAATAACCTTTCCATCCCCATCATGGCTTGCTAATGTTCTACTAAAGTCTTCACCTTTTGCAATAAACCTTTTTGTCATCCTTGCTTCACCCATAATAATCAAGTCATATATCTAACTGGGGGCATATCCTTGATCTAGTGATGGAATTGGATCCTTAGCACTGCATGTTATGATGAAATTCACTTTTATACCTTCCTTCTTATGCTCGTAATCCACAATAAACTTTCGCTTGCATTGCCAATCCATAATAAAGTTTTGGTCTTTCTTCCTAGTAAAGAATTCATTCCATGGAGTGAGATAATTTCATATGGACCTAAGCAGAATTGAGCTTCAACCAAATCAATCCTTTGATTAAACCAAGATCTTAGCATTATTGATGATCCTGTTTGCCTTAGCACTATAGGTCCTCTTTCAGCACGCTATCAAAAATCTAACTAGATCAAAATCTAAATTATGGTAAGAAATATTTGAGGCATGAGGATTTTATTGACTATTGAATTAAGTCTTTGTTTTTCTTTTCTTTGATTTTTGTGACATGCTTACTATGCTTCTCAAGGATGTCTACGAACTAGAGTGTTTAGGATGGGGCATGATCACTCGATTGTTGATTGTGGATTGTTCTCTAGTAACACTATGGCTTGTATGAGGATATAGTGGCCTATGACCATCGAGAACCTAATAAGTCTAGTGTGAACAAGGGAATTCCTTGTCTATGAGTGTCTTCCCTCCATGCAAATGGTATGTGGATTGTTTGGGTCTAAACTCATAACTAGATAATCGATACCACTTGCCATAATAAGCTCAATGAATAAGCACTTTAAATTTGCACAAGAGATCATCCATCATTTATCCATTTCTCATCATTCCATCTCTCCTTTCTTCCATAGCCAATCGTTCATCATCCCTCTCTTATCCTGGTAGTCCTGCATTGGTTGATTGAGTATACGAGCACACCAAAAATAATAGAGGTATGCATTGCGTTAGAATCCATCCTGCATCACCACATGTTAGTATCACATGTATAAGCATATCATTTTATATAGTATCACATCCTAAATCCACAATAAGTTAGATCATAATCAATATATATATATATATATATATATAGATATGCATCGTCATCCATATCTAGCGTATAGAAGTATCATAGGCCAATGTAGATATCCATGTAATATCAGTATGTATCCATCATGATAGTACATACATGTACATCATAAACACATAAAAAGGCATAAAAATCATCATATAGAATCATGTCATAAACTTATTTCATCATAATAATCATAATATATAAGTCATAACTACATTACATGGTACATCATGCATAATCCATAAAATAATCACATAAGAATCATAGAATCATATAGAATCATCACATCATATAGAACATCATACGAGCATCACATAAGAACACATGCATATAATCACTGCTAGGAATCACGTCATCTCATATATAATAAAAAAAATACTATGTCAAATACAATGATGTCAAAATTACAAAATGGCTATGATGAGCCTCATCATCATGGCCCATAGGTGTCTACGTATCATCATACAAAAACTGATACAAAACTAGACTAGATGGAGCTATGATGAACTCCCACCCTCATAACTAACTGGTCTCGAAGGTTTCTGAGCTCTTGATGGGCCAGCCCCTCTTGTCCTTCCTAGTGGTGGTTTGCCTTTGATTGCTCCTAACCCTACTGCTCTTAATGGTGCCCGTGGTGGACCCATCACTCTCCCACTCTTCATCTTTTATCTGTGAGACCTCCTGTATGAAGTTTGTTGAAAACTTTCAACCCTCTATGTTGTTGCTAATGTTGCCTCATACAACTGAAAAGGGGAAAATGATTAGCAAGGTGAATTCAAGTGGTTAGTGCACAAATAAAACATTAAAAGATGTTAAAACATGAAACATGCATAAAAACCACATAAAGACATGAATAAGATGCATATACCTTGCAAACCTTTACCTCTCCCTCGGATTGAGCCTTTGGTGAAGTTGAATAGCACCTCTCTCTTCAACTTGATTGGATGGGGTCCTCTTGCTTGCTTGATGTGGATGGCTCTCCAAATGTGCACAATATGATTGATGGGAGGATGAGATGGATGGATAAATGACTAAGTGATGGATGAGTATGGATTTGGCTATAGTTTGGATGCTTTGATGACTTTTTTGAACTCAAATGGGCAGCATAAGATTGTTAAACTTGGAGGTGATCAATGAAGGGATGGAGTCCTCAATTTATAGGAAGAGGAGAGAAAGAATGGATGGCTAGGATGGATTCAAGATGAAGGGCTAGGATTGCTTGTGAGCTCACACAGGGCCCAAGAGAGGGTGTGGAGACCAAAAGATATGCCTTAAAGGCATTTCTTGTCTCCACACTCCACAAGGTGCATTGGGAAGACTCCCAAGGTGCCTTGGGAAGAACAAGGTGCATTGGGAAGACTTCCCAATGTGCCTTGAGAAGAGCAAGGGATGTGACATTCCTTGGAGAATGGAGAGGAGGAATTAAAAATTTCTCCAAAAAGGGATAAGCATAGGGATTGGAGGAATAAGAAGGAATTAAAAATTCCTTGGGAGAGGGGATGCCTAGAGGAATGTGAGAACTTGAAAATCTCACATTCACCTAGGAAAAGAGCATTTAAAGCTAGTGGTTGGATGTAAGGGACAAGGGGTTGACTTTGTGACTAATCATGATGATTAGTCACTAGCAACTCATTAGGAAGGGGATTAGAGGAAGTGTTAGGTGGGATTAGGATTTGTAGGAGGATTTGACTAGGAGAGAGAATGAGTGGAGGGAATTAAAAATTAGAAGAATAAGGTTAAGTGAGTTTAGGGATTTTCTAGAAGAATTTATTAGGTTAATGATGCATTAAGAAGATGATTTGTAGGAATCACATGGGTTAATTAATTAATTGAAATTAATTAGCCAAGAGGAAGATTTGTGAGGATTTAATTTTTAGAAGAATAAAGAAAGGAATTAATTTATTAAATCAATCAGTCACATACCATAGTGACAATATTAATTATATTTAATTAATATTGAGGAGAATTTGAATTAACATAATTAATTACTTAATTATGTGGGGAATTAAAAATAATTAAAAACAATTATTTTTAAGTGTCTACAACAACCATCTCCAATATGTTATCTCTGGTTCAACCCTCATACAAAACTCCATATTGCCCATAACATCACCCTGTTGCACCCTTAGAGCCTATTGTATCATGTCCTTGGCCTAAGTGTACCTCTATACGGCCAAGACTCTCTCAATTGTGTGATATTATGCACTTGTCTGGAAATGGCTAACTCTCCTTGCATGGTGGTTACCAGTGTACCCTAGGCCTACAATTGTACTTGTAAGGCAATTATCTGCCTATCCCTATCATCCACTTTTGGAGCATTCTATCCTTGTTCTTATCCTTTGTCCAAACCTCCTCTGCCTCTTAACACCCTAGTTGGTACTTGTGGTGGTCTCTGACCCTAACCTCCCCTACCTCCTTCACCCTCATCATCCCCATCTCCTCTACCTCCCTTTCCATGTCCTCTCCTCCTTCGTACTCACCTCCTTGACATATGCTTCTCTCCCTCTATATCATGTCCTTAGGCTAGGTGGCACCTTTCTTGACCTAATCAAGCATGAGAATGGATGTGTTGTGAACCATGCCTCAAAATTGGGCATCATCCTTGCATCAACCACATCCCTATGAAGGTCCCACTATATCGAAACTAATACCTGAAACTCAACAACTACAACATCATGGGATATTGTAGGCCCTTAGTATGACATCCCTCACTGTGTCTAAGAAAAATTAGCAGTGCTCTGAGGAAAACCTTGAATCCTTCCAAATTTCCTTATAATCCTCCTCAACAAGTGTGCTCAATAATGTACTAAGTGTGCCTGATCAAACATCATGTTTGAAAATAAAAGGTAGCTCATCATCATCATCATCCCACTCCTCACAATCTAGATAGGGTCTATAAATGATGTTATCAATGTCATCTATAACCCTCTGCTAGTACTCCACCTTCTCTAGTCCAGGCTAGGAAGTGATCATACCATACATATGTACATGGGGTTGGCTTGCTCCCATGAATCTCATGCAAACTGGTCATAGTATTGTCATATGCTCATATTCCCATATATGCAATAGAGACACCCCTACCAATAGGCTACATCCACCCAAGTATATAAAATCATGTAGATAGTGGTACAAGTGTGCCAATAAATATGGCCCCCACGTGAATCCAGTACCCTTATCAATCATCATCTCCATTGCACTCCCCAAGTCATGGGATAATCTATATGTCGTCTTGTCTAGACAAATCAATCCCCTTATCACCCTACCCATGACTACTGGTAGTGTCTCCTCTAAGTGGATCATCTCGTTCCAACTCACATACCCCCTCAAATCACCAAATCCTCTCCAAAAACTCGACGCAAAGAATCAGGATCTTCGTCTCTGTCGTACACCATAATCTCCCATATGATCGATATCCACAATATCCTATAGACATCCTCCAAAGTCATTGACAACTCTCTTATTAATAAATGAAATGAGCTATGCTCACTATACCACCTCTCAGCAAGTGCAAACAACATCCCTAGGTTCACCCTAATCTTGGGCATGATGGTTACCTGCCATAATCCTAGCTGTCCCAAGATAAGGTGCTTAGTCTCTGTCAGCTTTGGTCACAACTATTGTGTTCGCAAAAACCTCTCTCGCAACTCCAACAACGCTAATTCAACTTGCAATCATAGCAACCATTACATCATCTTAAACAAATTAATTAGCTATTCCTATTAGGGCACCTATTTGATTGTATCAATCTGACAGTCATGTTTTCTCAGCCACAATTATTTATCACATTTGTAGCTTCAACATCTTACTAGCTACATTTGTTTATCATATTTGCAACTTTAGCACTATTGGCTACATCTGTTTATCACATTTGCAACTCTAGCCCTAAGACTTTATCACCTTTGCCAAGCATGCAATTTTAGCAACCCTATATGTGTTTTCCAACCATATACATACTTTTAGGGTACACACACACATCTTTCAAGATGCACATCTTCTGACTAGAGACATGTCTCTAAACCCTAGACATAGTTTTGAAAACCAAGCACGAACCCATAACCGTGCACATGTCCTTAGTTTCCTGACACATATTATCAGGCCATGCACATCCCAAGACAAACACCACACAAATTTTTAGCACAAACATATCTTGCTTCATTTTTGGCAACCTATACTTTGACCCCTATTTATAACATAATAAATGCACTTTCAAGACAACAAGAGGATGTACTTACTAGCTCTCCATACTCCTCTAGCCTTTGGAATTGTCACACGTGCTCAAATATGTGAAATCGCTCTATCATCTCACCAACTGCTTTGCTTTCTTTCACTCTTCTCTATGCATTGATTAATAAAAGTGATGGATGCAAATGAGGAGATCCTTCCCCCAAGCTCATATTTATAGATGTTGAAACCCTAGTTGCTTGTGTTATCTTGTCGTGCTCCCACATAACTCTAGTGACCTAGTCTTAGTCTGTTCTTTGCTGCTTTAGCCCACATCTGTTGCCACTTTGTCTACCCTATCCTCTCTTTTTTTTGAGAGATTGTCTAACCTCTTTTTCCATTTTTTACTCAATCTCTCAAGGGGGCATATATCACCTTCCAAACTGCGGCATGTATCAGTTAATTTTTTATTCTTTGAAACAACGCGCGATAAAATACATTGTATCAAAGAGGGGGGAAATGTAGACACTTAGAATTATCCTTATTTAATTATTTTATTTTGATGTCCTCTGTTAATTAAATAAGTATTATAAATATTTAATCAATTCATTAGCCTCTTCAACTATTAATTAAATAAATATTTTAATATTTATTTTAAAATTTATGTGGCCCTTCTTCTATTTAATTAATTAATTCATTTGCCATTTTCTTCTTATCTACATGATGACACATATCCCTAAATACCTACTCCTTAATCCTAGTCCTTTATTCATCATTTAACCTCTTAATCCTAACCCTCTGTTTATATGATGTCCTTTATAAAAGAGACTTCCTCCTCTCATTTTCCATATAGCATGCTTGGAGCATACTTACATTTTGTCAAAATCACTCTAGTAATAAATCATCACATCATATATGCATCATAACTATAAATTATCACAACCACGTGTTATCCCTTGAGCTCTTGTGTAGGTGCAACATAAATACGAGAGCAACAACATCAAATACAAGATCATGGAGGATAGGAGAAAAATGGAGACACGCCTACTTTGTATGTGAATCTTTGTCATTTCATCGTTATTTACATGCATGGTAGATCTTTGTTGGTATTGTGTTGATTAGTTTGTAGATCTAGGGTTTAGTGGTTGGATGTTTTTTAGGGTTTACAAATAGGTTCAAATTTGACATAAATAGTTGTATATGTTGATTATATCATTTTTGGTGGAGATAATGATGTTTTTTAACAAATTTGCAAAAATAATTTGAGATGTTTATGATTGATGAGGTGCCATTTTTTTTTGGCCTTCAAGTAACATAGTTAGAAAATGGTATTTTCATTTCTTAAACCAAGTATATCAAGGAGATGTTGAAGAAGTTTGGTAAGGAGGATTGTAAGCTAGTTGGAATCTCCATGGTCACTAGTTGCCATTTAAGCAAAGATGATGAGTCTCCAAAAGTGGATAGTAAACTTTATAGATCTATGATTGGTGGATTGTTGTATTTGACTGCTTCAAGATTAGATATTATGCATGCAATTTGTTTGGTGGTCAGATATCAAGCTAATCCAAAACAATCTCATGTTAAAGAGTGAAAAGGATATTTAGATATTTGAAAAGGCCTCCAAAATTTGGTTTGTAGTATAAGAAGGATGACGATTTCTCTTTTGAAGTTTAGACGGATGTTGATTGGGTTGGATGTGTCGACGACACAAGAAGTACAAGTGGTGGTACATTTTTCTTGGGAGATAGATTGGTCTCTTGGTTGAGAAAGAAGCAAGATTCAATGTCATTATCTATAACAAAAGAAAAATATATTGCAGAAGCATCTTGTTGCACTCATGGGGGCTTCACTGGCTAGGCAATATTATATCATGTGCATTCATATTGGGGGGTTTAATATCCCAAAAACAAGGGTACATTATATTGTCTACTGATGAAAATAGGGGGGTTTTTAATTTAGACTATAAAAAAATACAATATCCAGTGAAAATAGGGAAACTTTTAATCCGGGTTGTGTATTAGGAGGGTGTGACAAAAAAGGAGTTTAGGGTAATATTTATTTAAAATAGTGGGATTCTTTAGTATGCCATGAACACACGTGCTATAACCTAGGTTCACTAAGTGAAACCCCCATGGTTGCACTCAAGTAATGTGGATGAAGAAAAATCTTATAATAATCAAGGTGATGTATGATGAGGCAATCCCTATTATGTGTGACAATACAAGTGCAATTAACATTTCAAATAATCTAATGATGCATTCAAAGACCAAACACATTTCTATCTTGTATCATTTCTTAAGAGAGAAGGTTGTTAAGAAGGAAGTCAAATTGGAATATGTGCCTACAAAGGATCAAATTGCAGATATTTTCACCAAGGCACTATCAAATAATACCTTTGAGCATCTTTGATAGAGGTTAGGGGTTATTTCCCCTCTTACTTTAAATTAGACGCATTGAAGTGGTGCATATTTTTAGGAGGAGATCCAAATTCTCTCTTGTCTTCTGTATCGATGTGGTGGCTTCTCTCAAGGGGAGCAGTGAAGGCCATGGTTTCCTGATCGCAAGAAAATATTGTAGAAAATAGATGTCTTTCACAGAGGGAGTGTTGTAGATATTAGAGATATGCCCGAAAGGGAGAGAACTATTGGACGACTATTGGTGTCCTCTTTCCTTAATGTCAAAGGGGGAGAGAGTTACAGTTGGAGAGTTAATTGTTAATTGGTGGTACAAGTGTTTCCATCAATGACAAATGGGGAGATTATTAGTGTATACACATAAAAATGGCTATGAGCAGTTAAATTTATATAATAATTATTCTTCTATTAAATAAATAATTTGAAAAGATTAATTTATTTAATTCATTTTTCGTGTCTTTCTATTAATTAATTTAATTGAAATATTTTATTAATTAGTTCATCTATCATATTCCTCTAATTAATTAAATATCTAATATTTAATTATCTCCTTCAATCAATTAAATATCTAATATTTAATGGTTATTCTCCTATCCTATAGTCTCAAATATTAAATAATTCTTAAATTATTTAATTTCATTTCCAACTCACCTTCCATCTCCACTTCATCTTTCCTTTGCCAACTCATCAAACATGTGGCTAAGGAAATTAATATTTCTTAAATATTAATTCATCATTTATCTCCAACCTTCAAACTTAATGAATATTGTGTACGTACACATATTTCATAAACCTCCTTCTACATTCTCTCTAACATCCCCTATATCTTAGGAAGGACTTGAGTCCACTTGTCCTCTCATGCCTAAATCTTCTCTAACCATCCCTAGATTCTCTCAGACAACAACCCAATCAAGGTGAGATGAGTAATGCTTGTCTTCTCCTTCCCCCTTTCTCTCAACCTTCACCTTTGCTCACAACCATCCAAATCTGCAGATCTGATCATGACCGTTGATCTGAGCCACATCATCTTATCCTCTCAAAGTCTATAAAATCAAGAGCTTCAGTTGAGAGAGAGTTAGTTTGTAAGCTAATCATTTGTAAAACTTTTGTATCCGTGAGTTTTGATCTTGAAGCAAATAACCATTAGCATTTTAGTAATTATCATATAGCATAATCATTTTAGCATAATCATGTAGTATTGCATATCATAGCATTTGTGAACTATTAGTTATCAGTCCATTCTTCATATGCCATCTTGGAAGCTATCAATGCTTGTCTGAGAGCACACCATCTGCAACCAGAAACAGTGGAGTTAGGACACAATGAGACATAAATGATGAAGGTAATAATAGTGTTTTTATTTTATATGTATTTCATGTAGTTTCATTGGTTGAGTTTGGATTTCCTGTAGCATTTCCATTGGTATTTTGTGAAACTAACTTATTGTAGGTATCATTCTAAGGATGAAATTCAAGTCAACACATTTTGGCACCCACCTTGGGGCTCATGGACCTCGCATATACTTTTAAAAATCTTGCAAAAGTAAAATTAACGCATTTGTAATGCAAATTCACACGTGTGAATTCTGACAGCGCTTTTGTTCAATAGGTTAGCACATTTGCATCTTAGGTTAGCACATTTGCATCCCAGGTAGCAAATTTGCATTGTAGGTTAACGCATATGTCACGTAGGTTAGCGCTTTTGTCTAAAAATCTACGCATTTGCATCACAGGTTAGCGCTATTGTCTTCTAGGTTAGCACATTTGTTAAAGAAGTCACGCTTTTGAGTGCATAGAGCAGCGCTTTTATAGTGTAGGTTAGCGCTTTTGCTCTACAGATTAGCACTTTTGAGGTGAAAGATAGTGCATGTGTTAGAATAGCGCTTTTGTTTGCAACTAACATAATTTTCTTGCAGGTCCGAATGTCCCATAACTAAAAATTTTCAAACTATTGACATGCATGTGTAGGATTGTGTTTAAGGCAAATTTTATGCATTTCCTCACCTAGTTAATTAAGAGCCTTATTTTGGAAAGTAATATATCATGTCTTGCTCATTTAGTCTAACTAAGGGGATAAATTGATAGCATGCAACTTGCATTTTGAGTAACTTCTCTAAAATAGTTGCACGTAGACTTTTAAAAAGGCTAAAATAAACACCATGCTTGTTGGAGCAACATCTCCAAATAGAGGATAGATCACATTGCAATGGAAAGTTAAAAAGAACACTTCTATTCTGTGTCTCGAAAGTGGTAGGTATAACTCTCCCCTTAATTGGGTGATCAAAAAGCCAAACCCACTCTTTTATGCTTTCTTTACTTTCAAGCAATTAAATCCTTTAGAGGGCCTGCCTTCCCGAGCTGCCTTGAGGGGGCCAGTGAGAGGGGAATGACCCAAAGTGGAAACAGGCTAATACCAAGTCCTTCTAATAAACTCTAAATAAATCGTGTTTGTGACGAAAGTCACAAGCAACATGTGCTAATAAGTTCATACCGACACTATGTTTCCCCAAAAACCCTATCGAGCATAACCTCTATAGGCTAGGAACCTTCTGTATTTACAGAGCTAAAAGTGTCACATGTATGGCCACATGACCAGAAGCCTTTACTAGAAACCACTTGTACTGGTTGCCAAAATCCTTCTAATTGTTGGCGCAGGAGGTCGGACACACACATACGGTTCTTAGTAGAGATATAAAGTTTTTTATGGGGAGTTTTCATGGAAACTGGTGCTTGGCTGCCCCGAAGAAGTGAGTGCCGAGGGTGGAGCCAGTGGGGTAAAGCATCTAAATATCCGCTTTGAATAGCGTAGCCTCAGGAGAAACCCCATGTGAGATTCACCAATTATTGTCTCAGCCTGCCATAGGATTTGTACTTGCTTATGCATTTTGTTTATTAAACATTGTGTCTTTTATGTCTGTAACATGTTCCAAATGGTCAAAAATTGAAGAAAATTATCATCTACAAGTGAGAAAAAATCCAGCAAATCGCTGAAAAAATAAATAAATAAATAAATGATCAAAAGGGTAATACAAAAGCTTTCCAACATTTGAAACACCAGATCAAACTAAAGTGTCAAAACATCAGTATCAAAATACTTCTTAAGTATATTTGTCTCAAACCATAACGTATTTTCAAATTAGCTCAACAACTGGGTCACTAATCCAACAGGTTATTCCCAAAAGGATTCTATAAGCATAAACATTCAACAAGCCAGTGATTCAAACATCTTAAGTGCAAAAAAATCAACATCATTGTCAAGTTTCTCATCAGGATATATCAAATCCTCTATCAGGAAGCTTGGTCAATCCATCTTATGTTCATAATCCTGAATATATCTTTTCCTATTTTGAACTTAGATTTATCTCAAAATCAAAATTGCACCAACATTGGAATCCAACAAACTTGTGAACTATCATATGCTTATATGACTTTTAAGTATCGCCTTAAGAAAAGAAAACCCAGTTATTAAGCTACTGAGAAAAGAATAAGATTCTTGTATATCAATTGCAAGATCTTATTAAAACATAGGACATTCCTACACCGTTTTCATCACTACTCACATGGCTATGGTATAGAGTTTGACGAAGAAATTTTGCAAAGACGTGCTTTTCAACAAAGAGACGCTTTATCACAATGAACAAACAATAGCGATTGTAAAGAAGAAAATCGCGATCGAACCCTAGTTGCTCTCCCCTCTTCCAACTCCAAGGAGAGAGAAGGGAGATTCACTGGGGTTGATGGTTTTCACTTAGGGGAGAGACTTTACATTCAAAAGAGGGGTTGAAACCCACAAGATCCAATCCCACGCAATGCAAGATTGGATGCTAAATGAGTTTCAAGGGTTATGACAGCAAGGCTACCCTCTTTTGTAAAGAATGTGCATAGAAGAATTAAACTAGGAATGCATAGAAAGTGACAAAGATTTGCTTATAAACTGAGATAGGGATATAGGATGAAGCTGCGGACCTGGAATTAGCAGTAAAATGTCGATACGGCACTGTCCTGCAAATTAGAGCAAAAGTTGTCGGGACGATGGCGCCCGGCGCCACGGTCCTCCGAAAAATCCGCGAAACGAAGGGGGATCTGTTCGTCTCTGCACAAGGATTCCAGATCTTCAATTTCAGCCGCGTACCTGCAACCTACAGACAGAAAAGCGAAGATGATTGGGGGGTTAGGGATTAGGGGTTTGCCTTTAGGTCAAACCCCGGTTTTGGAATTAACCAAGAAATGAGAAATTGCTGTAAATGTAATGTAAAACAAGTACTAATACCTTGTTGTAAGGATGTTTGTATCCTTATGTGCGAAGGTATAGATGTTGTTGTTTGTTGTATGTTGTATGTTGTAGCATGTAATGTGTTGTAAGTGATCTCCTCTTCAATGGTTGAATCCTTGTCTTGAATGCAACACTTAGCCTTGAATGGAGACTTGAAATGATCAATTACTTGAAGGAATGCTTGAATGCTTGAATGCTTGAGTATAGTTTCCATGCTTGTACACATATGTCCTTCTTCCCCAAATGGAAGAGGAAAATGTAGTTTATATACTTGTCAATTAGGGCTGATAGACTGATTTTCCCGACCTTAGGCCGACCAGGAAAGATAATTTTCCAATTTGCAAACATAAGACCCGAAGTCCAAAAGAGACCGGGCCCAAAATAGGACCCAGGGACCAGAGCGTTGGGCGCCATGGTCCTGGGGGACCAGGGCGCTGGGTGCCCTGGTCCTGAAGGACGAGGGCGCTGGGCGCTCTGGTCCCACCTCCCGGGACAGCAGGGTGCAAAGGAGGTTCAGGCCAGGGTGCAAGAAAATGCAGTTTTCAGTGTCATAATCAGGTTTCGGGGTCTCCATTCAGGTTGCGTGTTGCGTCGCCATCGTGAAGACCAAAATGCAGTCGAAATTGCAAGTGTCGCAATTTTAGGACGCTACATTTAGCCCCCACTTTAGCGGGAGTATAAGCGTACACTAATACTTCCGGTAAAGTACAAGGAAACAACATTGAAAAACTTTCACCACGTCAAGGAGGCAAGATACACCAAGCCCCCAGTGGACTAAGGATCTTACGACTTCGATTGACAAATTAAAAGGGAAGATCACGAGGGAGAACCATGACTGTCAGTAGTAAGGTTCCCTCACTATGAGTCATGCAAAAGAAATACCAAAAATTTTCAAGGCAAAGCTAAGTTCGCCAAGAAATTTTCAAGTATCTCGAAAGGATATGAACGGGATGTATGCCCCCCTACGTTAAAGCGATCGCACACGCCTCATCAGGGGTGATTGCTTTAAGGTAGTGATACATATAAGGAATGAGAAAGGAGCACGTTATCACAAGGATTTAGCCCCCAAGTGTGAGATAAGCCCAAGGATAATAGACACAAAACACAAAGCACAAGGTGACTTCGCTTTCCTCGGGGTCAGTATGCTGTATGATAATTCATGTATATATATCATATGTATGTATGCATAATTGTTCTTCATTCCCCAATCAAGGAAGGTCACCTAGAAGAAGGGAACACATGTGTCTTTTGAGTCAACATGAGAGAGACCAAAAGAGATCTCAATGCTTTGCATCATCCTCAAGTAGACAACACTAAGGACAACAAATAGAAGAATGAGAATAACACATAGAAGAAGTAACGCAAGAGAGGAGGAGAGAATCTGCTATGCTAATGTAACTAGTCTAGCACGTCATCTACCCCCCGATCTTGCTAATCAATGTTTCGGGAAGGCAGGGAACACGCTAGAGGAGGAACATCCAACACAGCAGATGGAGCTATCACAAGATCCAAACAAGGGCTATGTTCATGTTCCGAGCCACGTTGTTCTTGTCTAGGAGCTAGGATAAGTGCTTTAGAAAATTCGTTAGATAAATGTTTATCAATATCAACAAGTTCATATTCACTATCAGAAGCGAGAGGAGTAACATGTTCATCATGAATAACATTTTCATCTATAGCATCATCAAGATTTATAAAAATAGGGTCTTTAATTCGCACAGGATCAAGACCATCATGCATCTTATGTTTTGGAGATTTTGGAGAAAATGGAATAATGCTTGTTGAAGGTGTTTTTGGAGATTGCAAAGTTTGAGAAGCAGCTGCTTGAGCTCTAAGATGACGCTTTCGTCGGCGTTCACGTGCAGAACGATTTCGTCTAGTTTTAGTAGGAAGTTGAGAAGATTGAGGAGGAGGAATGTTCTCATCCTTATCACTTGGGTGTTTAGGTTGTGGTCTCTTAGGCTGAACAATAGGAGAAGAAGAAGGTCTCTTCTCTCTATAGAAGAAAGGAGGAGGAACTGCTCCATATAAAGGAGGAATATTTGGTTTAGGAAGGAGACCAAGTCCATCATGACGAGGAGGGATAGGTCTACTTTTAGGAAGTTTATTAGATATAGACATAGTCACATCCATAGGGATGGGTTGGGAATCTTCTTGAGGAAAGACATTAGTTTTATCTTTCAAAGGCAGAACTTTCTTCTCAAGAATGATAGGAATGTCAAGTTTGGGTGTTCTAGGTTCACTTAGAGATAGGATCATATCTGTTTTCCACTTTTGATAAGATTTGAAAAGATGATCACTTCGCGGAGAAAGAGATTGGAATTGTTTAGGCCAAAAGTAATCAATAGGAACGCTAGAAGTTCTTTCAGCTGGTTTAAAGAGACTATGATTGACAGTAACAACTTCACCATTATGGGGAAATTTCAAACACTTATGAATAGGAGAAGCAATAGCTTTCATGGAAGATAGCCAAGGATAGCCAAGCTTCACACGAAATTGTTCGGAAGATGGAATAATAGCAAAGTTCACATCAAGGGATTTGTTATGGACCTCAATAGGCAATGTAATAGAACCAATTGCAGGAGAAGAAAATGCATCAAATAGTTTCACAATCACATCTGTTTTGTCATATATCACTTGATTCAATTGCAAAGTAAAGAGAAATTCTTCAGTAATAACATTAACCATGCACGAAGGATCAATAAGCACTCCACGGCAAGGTGTATTCTTGACCTTTGCAACTATGTATAAAGGACCATCAGGTGCCCTAATGGTTTCACTGGAATCAAATGTGATGGAAGGTTCTTTAGGGTTTTCTTGTTGCTCTACAAAGTTAATCACATTTGGAGTTGTAGACACAAGACCATCAGATGAAAAAGAGGAATCATTAGTCTCAATCGCATTAGAGGTATGAGAAGGTAATGGATCAGTGAAAATCTGAAGATTTTGATTAGGAGGAGCTACAGATGTATTGCCTTTATCATTCACTCCAGAAACAGAAATAGTATTATTATCAATCAAATCTTGAATTTTACCCTTTAAAGAAAAACATTTTTCAATATCATGCCCAGGCTGATGATGAAATTGACAAAAAGCTTTGTTATCAAAATAAGGTGAAGTAATCTTTGCAGGATCAATTTGCCTTATAGGAGGAAGAGTAAGCACATTTTGTTCCAATAACTTATTCATAATACTATGCAATGATTCATTCAAAGGAGTATACTTTCTTTCTTTCTTGAAAAATTTAGAAATAGGAGGCACACCTGATGCTGCATTCACATTGTTGTTGATGATGTTTTCATTGAATTTGATGGAATCTCTGTTCGGTTTAAATTTCCCAAATGGTTGTTGACTGCTATCACCCTTATCACTCGGAGCCATAGGATGTGATTGTTCCATTTGACTCACAGTCAGTTGATAATTGTGAAGAGTTGCACACAACTGTTGGAAAGAAGTAAACTCAGAAAACAGAAGTTTGTCTCGAATATCTTTTTGTAAATTAGAAATAAAGATTCTTTGAATATCATTGTCAGGCACTGGAAAAGAAATTTGAGCATACAAATGCTTATATCTACCAATGAAATCAGTCACTTTTTCTTTAACACCTTGTTTACAATGCATTAAATCAATCAAAGTAACTTTAGGACTTATATTGTTTTGAAATTGTTGAATGAAAGCATTTGCAAGTTGTTCGAAAGAAGTAATAGAATAAGAAGGCAACGAGCAATACCATTGTAGGGCTTTGTCTCTTAATGTTCTAGTAAACAGTTTTGCAAGCAACCTTTGGTCATAAGCAAAATCGGTACATATTGTTTGAAAGGTCTTAACATGTGTTAGAGGATCACCCTTACCATTATAAAGCTCCAAATGTGGAATTTCAACATGTTTAGGGGGAATAGCTCGAACAATATCAAGAGAAAGTGGGCTCGCAACATCAAATGTGGGCACACTAAACTTAGATTAATTCATAGAGGCAATTTGTTGCTGTAAAGAAGAGACAGTTTGTGCAAGATTGTTAATGGTCGCTTCAGTCGAAGAGTTCATATTAGATGTGTTAGATTGAGATGGAGGTGTTATGTTATTGAAAGAAGGTAAAGAGTAAGGTGGTGGGACTCTATGATAATTAGTCATAGGAGATGATTGGACAGGAGGAACACTACAAGGAGGAATGGAATGATTGAATGAATTGCCCCCTTGCATCATGTTCATTTGTGGAGATGTAATAGGGACACTCATTGAAGGAATGAATGAAGAAATCGGATTAAATGAAGGAAGAGGGTTAATTGAAGAAGAAGGATTGCCCCCATGACTGGTGATCACAGGAGGAATGTCTTGTGTAGAAGTAGCCATTATGTTTGATGTAAAGGTAGGTATGCTAGCAATAGAAGTCATCAGAGGAATAGAATGATTGACTTGAGTAGGAGGTTGTGTATAACCCAAATTTTCAGCACAACTCTTCATAGGCATCACATTCGAATCCAGAATGTGTGCAATACCACGCAAAATATCAATTCCATTCTTATCACTTTGAAGCATACGTTTTAGACCCTCAATTAAAGGAAGAGCTTGACTATCAGGTATTCTTGAGACATCCATTGTCGAAAATCGTCAAATTGGTTATCCAATTTCGAAATTTGTTCTTCAAAAACTTCATGGAGAGCTTCTTCATCATTAGGAGGATTAGAGGAATTACCCATGTCCTTGTTAAAAAGGCTATTCAAATTTGGTTCCATCTCTTCAGTAGTTAAACCTCGGAAAGACTTAATTCTACGGTTTCGTCTAACGGGAATAGTGTAAGTAGGGCTTATTGTTGTAAAACTCATGCACTAGAGAGAGAGAGAAAGTTTTGAATTTAGATGTAGCAATTTTCAGTAAAATCAGCCAATCTTCCAGATTTAAGCTGTTAAATACAATCAGGACAATCTCCCGAAATTTCAGAAAAAATGTCAGGGACCGTGGCGCTTCGGAGTGCACACGGTCCCGGCAACTTTTTTCGAAATTTGCAGGGATGAAAGTTATGATGATTTTACAGCTAACCTGAAAAAATTGAGTGATTTTACGATCTGTAGATAGGCCAAATTAAAGTTGCAATTTCAAAATTGAACCCTACCAAGATTGTCGAAAAATGCAAAATTTGAATTTTGAAAAAGAGAGGGAAACTGAAATTTTGAATTTTATGATTTTAGAGGGAATACCAAAAGCAATGTAAGTTTTGAAATTTGAAAATTGACTCAATTTCACGCAAAATTCAATTTTGAAAGCGGAAATCAAAGTTGTTGTAATTAAGCACTTAATTTCAAAAAGTCACAAATTGCAAAAATTTGAATAAATCACTGAAATTTCGAATGAATGCTAACACACTTTTCAGATTTAGGACAGTAAGAACACAATTTTGGCACAAAATTTCAATTTCAATAATTTTTGAATGATTAAAAGCCTTAAACCAAGCAATCACAAGACCAACTTTGACTGTAATTTTGAAGGTGTTAAAATTGATAAAATCAGCCAAAATTCTGGATTTTAGCAGAAAAATACAGTAAGATCTTGCTCCCGAAATTTCGGAAAAAATGTCGGGGACGATGGCGCTCGGAGTGCACACGGTCCTCGCAACTTTTTTCCAAATTTTCAGGGATGAAAGATATTGTGATTTTATTGCGGAATCCAAAGTTACAGCTGATTTGGAGATGTTTTGATCAGTGAAATTGTCGGACAAAGGTTGAATCAAGAGGGTTTCAAAAATTAGGGTTTTGACACTTAACCACTTAATTTTCAAAATTAAAGCACAAATATGAATTGATAATTTGTAATAGAAGGGCAGATCTGAAACAAGCATTAACATTTAGACATTTCACAAGTTCAATTACTAAAAAGAAAATTTAGGGTTTTTATGCAATCAACCTCTAAAATTTGCAAAAGATCAAACATGGAAATGTAATCAAGGAATCCAATTTTCAGATCTAATCATGAATAATCAGAAAGGATGTTCACGTCGGGTTCACCAAAATGTAAAGCGGAAAATCGCGATCGAACCCTAGTTGCTCTCCCCTCTTCCAACTCCAAGGAGAGAGAAGGGAGATTCACTGGGGTTGATGGTTTTCACTTAGGGGAGAGACTTTACATTGAAAAGAGGGGTTGAAACCCACAAGATCCAATCCCACGCAATGCAAGATTGGATGCTAAATGAGTTTCAAGGGTTATGACAGCAAGGCTACCCTCTTTTGTAAAGAATGTGCATAGAAGAATTAAGCTAGGAATGCATAGAAAGTGACAAAGATTCGCTTATAAACTGAGATAGGGATATAGGATGAAGCTGCGGACCTGGAATTAGCAGTAAAATGTCGATACGGCGCTGTCCTGCAAATTTGAGCAAAAGTTGTTGGGACGATGGCGCCCGGCGCCACGGTCCTCCGAAAAATCCGCGAAACGAAGGGGGATCTGTTCGTCTCTGCACAAGGATTCCAGATCTTCAATTTCAGCCACGTACCTGCAACCTACACACAGAAAAGCGAAGACGATTGGGGGGTTAGGGATTAGGGGTTTGCCTTTAGGTCAAACCCCGGTTTTGGAATTAACCAAGAAATGAGAAATTGGTGTAAATGTAATGTAAAACAAGTACTAATACCTTGTTGTAAGGATGTTTGTATCCTTATGTGCGAAGGTATAGATGTTGTTGTTTGTTGTATGTTGTATGTTGTAGCATGTAATGTGTTGTAAGTGATCTCCTCTTCAATGGTTGAATCCTTGTCTTGAATGCAACACTTAGCCTTGAATGGAGACTTGAAATGATCAATTACTTGAAGGAATGCTTGAATGCTTCAGTATTGTTTCCACGCTTGTACACATATGTCCTTCTTCCCCAAATGGAAGAGGAAAATGTAGTTTATATACTTGTCAATTAGGGCTGATAGACTGATTTTCCCGACCTTAGGCCGACCAGGAAAGATAATTTTCCAATTTGCAAACATAAGACCCGAAGTCCAAAAGAGACCGGGCCCAAAATAGGACCCAGGGACCAGGGCACTAGGCGCCCTGGTCCTGGGGGACCAGGGCGCTGGGCGCCTTGGTCCTGAAGGACCAGGGCGCTGGGCGCTCTGGTCCCACCTCCCGGGACAGCAGGGTGCAAAGGAGGTTCAGGCCAGGGTGCAAGAAAATGCAGTTTTCAGTGTCATAATCAGGTTTCGGGGTCTCCATTCAGGTTGCGTGTTGCGTCGCCATCGTGAAGACCAAAATGCAGTCGAAATTGCAAGTGTCGCAATTTTAGGACGCTACAGCGATAAAATCAACAAAGCATATCTTCCTACACCAATAATCACTTTATTGAGTTGTCCTTTGGAAATTTCAAAAGTTTTGAAACAAATCACATGCCAGTTTGGACTAGAGCTCAATACGAACAACTGAGAAAACAACAACAACAAATGGAGGAAGAAGATAATCCTACATTCCAAACTTTTGGGTATACCGTTGTTGACGAAGAAGCAATCAATAGCACCATTAGAGACCTTGAGCAAGATTTCAAATTTGATAGGCTAATGGAAAAATTGTTGGCAAACCAAAAAGAGAAATATCTCTTGATGTTGGCAAAATCTGGAGCTAAACTACCACAAGACTTTAACATAGAAAGCTTGAAACAAGATGCGGAAGCAACACCCAAAACACAGATGAGCCAAATAACGAAGATGCGAACAAAGAAAGTCATGAAGAGACAAGAAAAGAAAGGGATGACACAAGAAAAGAGCGTAGTGATAAAAGAATGTATGAAGAAACAAGGAGAAACTATGTGGATAATCCATTGTTAAACCTTACTCAACAAATACAAAATCTACAACAATAGATAAACCTACGCTATGACATAAAGGATTAAGAGATTTTAATAAAAATGTGTCATTTTGAGGATGAGGATAGTTTGTTGTTGTATATTTTACTCTATATCTCGGCAACAAATGTATCATTGGGTGCTCTCTTAGCACAACATGATGAAGAAGGAAAAGAAAGAGCAGTGTATTACATCAGTAGAACACTTGTTGGCTATGAATTGAATTATACATCAATAGAGAATACATGTGTAGTAGTTGTCTTTGTAACTCAGAAGCTGCGACATTATATGCTGACTCATTATGTGAAGCTGATAGAAAAGATAGATCCACTAAAGTATTTATTGAACAAGTCAACTTTGACGGGCAGACTGGCCAAATGGGTAATGATACTGAGTGAATTTGATATAGAGTATGTTGATCAAAAGGCTATCAAATGACAGGTCATAGCTGATCAATTGGTTGATGCACCTTTACAAAATGACATGACTCTACACATTGAATTTCTTGATGTAGACATTTTGACAATAAGTACAAACTTTTGGGAATTATACTTTGATGGTTCTTATACACAATATGGATCAGGCGTAGGAATTTTATTCATCACTCCTCAAGGACACACAATTCCAAAATCATATAGACTACGGTTTCCATTAACAAACAATACTGCAGAATATGAAGCATTAACTGTTGGGCTCAAAATGGCTATTGAATGGAGTATCAAGGAATTACATGTCTATGGTGATTCACAGCTTATCATCAACCAAATAAATGATGATTATCAAACTAAGGATGGCAATCTCATGCCATACAAACAACTGGTAGAGGAGTTTAAAGAACACTTTAAAGAAATATCATTCACCCATATTCCAAGAAATGAAAACAAAGCAGCAGATGCAATGGCTACAATAGCATCTCTCTTACAGAATCAGGAGAATCAACAGCGTTATGAATTCCTCGTGGAAGATATCTTAACCCCTATTGTTCAATCCCAGCATACCTACATGATTTGCCATATATTGGGATTCAACCAATCTTTATACAACCAAACCTATCAGTACTTAAAAGAGAACATCCTTCCTCCTGATCTATCCCGCAATCAAAGAAGAAATTTTATTCATTAGTCATCCTGTTATACCATTATTGTTGATACCTTATATAGGCGAGGTCTAGATAGCACTTTATTGAGGTGTCTTGAATAAGATGAATCTGAGAAAGTTCTTAACGAAGTTCACGTAGGTATTTGTGGCACACACTCAAGTGGATTAACACTGGCCAAGAAACTTCTTTGTATGGGTTACTATTGGCCTACTATGGAGAGAGATTCATTCACATATGCTAAGAAATGCAAACAATGCCAGATCCATGGGAATCTCATCCACGTGACCAACACAAGAATTGTATCCTATGGCAGGATCATGGCCATTTTCTCAATGGGGCCTTGATTTGGTAGGTAAGATAAATCCTTCATCCTCTAATGGACATAAGTTCATTTTGACTGCTACTGAATATTTCACTAAATGGATTGAAGCAGTGCCTCTGACAAAAGTGACAAGAAAACAAATATCATCATTCATTTTGAATTATATAACTTGTCGCTATGGATTTCCTATGACCATTATCACTAATAATGGAAGACCATTCAAGAATCAATATGTGAAGGAACTATGTGAACAATTTCATATCCAACATAAGTTTTCTACTCCATATTATCCACAAGGAAATGGTCAAGTTGAGGCATCAAACAAGACTATCTTGAAAATCTTGAAGAAAACGGTCAATGAAGCTGGAAAAGATTGGCACGTTCAGCTAAATCCTGCTCTTTGGGCATACTGAACCAACATCCAAACACCAACAGGGGCAACTCCATATTTCTTATTATATGGATTAGAAGCCATATTACCCATCGAAGTAGAGATACCCTCTCTATGGGTTTCTTTGAAAGGTCTTATACCAGAAGAAGAAGAACGTGTCTCTAGACTCCAAGAACTTGAGCTGATCCAGGAACTTGAGCTGATCCAGGAACGTCGCCAAAATGCAAAAGATCATTTGAAAGTATATCAACAGAGGATGGCAAGAACTTACAATCACAAGGTCAAATCATGTATTTTTCAGAGTGGAGATATAGTTCTAAGGGAGAATCCAAGAAATCAACAAGACCGAGAAAAGAAGGGTAAATTTGAACCAAATTGGCTAGGACCTTTTGTCATAGTAGCAGCATATGGCTCAGGAGTATACAAGTTATCTACCCTTGAAGGTGATTGGTTTGATGAACCTATCAATTCTATTTATCTCAATAAGTTCTATGTTTGAGATATAAAGTCCTAAAAAAATCAATAAAAAGCATAAAAAGTCCTGAAGAAATCAGTAAAGAAAAAAATCATAAAAGTAGAAAATCCCTAAAAAGTATAAAACAACAAAAATGCAATAAATTTAGATAGAAAAAACCTCGTAAGCATGCGCTATCTAAAAAGTGATTTCCTCCATCTATGAGATCGCTTTGTGCACCTATCCACTCCATCCTATCGCATCTATCACTTCCATCTATCTTAGCTTATCCATTTCATCTTTCGCATCCATTGCTTTGAACAATTTAGCAAGAAATATGTAGCTTACCAGCAATTATGAATCTTTGACATACTTGTCATAATCACTGTCTTAGATCTTATCAGAATCAATCAATCTGCATTTGTATCCTGCCATGGTTTGGATCTTGATCAATTCATACATCCATAATAAATTTTTGTTTCCACTGGGGTCAAAATCCTAATTCCTTTTGCTAAGGTGATGTTTTGAATCTTTGAAAATCCAAAACATTCGGAAAACTTAGAAAAACCAAAAACACCTAGGATTTTGAAACAAATAGCAAGCAACAAAGCAACGAAGATCAAGGCATTTCATCAACAACTGAATCATGCAACTCAGGAAATGAAGAATCAATTAGAAAGTCATAAAGGATTATCAAAGATCATTTATCAAGATGATTATATCAGTTAATGACCATAAGAACATGTGAATGACATACAAGATTCAATGTTTATATCTTGATTTTATTGCTAATCATGTACTCTATGCGACTTAAGGATGTCCATGACTAGAAAAGCTATGATGAGGCATAATTATTTTTCTTTGATTGTTGTCTGTGGTTTATCTCTTACTACAGTATGTACCTGTCTCAAGATATGATCAACAAAAGATCAAGGAGGACGTTCCAAGTCATGCATGAAAGGAGATAATCCTTGGTTGTTTTGCAAGAAATACTTAGGTCAACTTGATCCATTATATCAAGTTGCTTATATTAACTTGCTATATCAAAATCCATGTAAGAAATACTCAAGTCATCTTGAATATTTATGTCAAGTTGCTTGTATTTTCTTACAACATTTTAAAGCTCAATGATGAAATCAAGCACTGTTACAAGATAGCATATGAAGAATGGTAGTATAATTTTTAGTTAGATCATTTTAGATTAGCTCATTATTAGTCTGCATTATAAGCATTGAGTATACTTGGACAAACAAAAATAATTTGCATTTGATCATTGTAGATGCATTCATTTTCAGAATCATTTTAATCATCATCCATTTCATTTAGTTACATTTAAATCGTTGCATTAGTTTGCATTCAATTAAGTGCATTTCATTAATCATGTAGTGTATCATCATTATTATTTGCATTATCATTTCATTTCATTTAGTTGCTTCTTTGCACTTAGATTCATAATCATTATAAGCATTACAAATAAAATAAAATCAATCATTGCATTTGCATTTTCACATCATTTTCAATTGCATCAAAAAAATCAAAAATCAAAAAACCATTTGAATAACATATTGCATAATCATTCATTTGCATTTCCATATAGATCATTGCATTTTCATCATTTAAGTTAGTAATCATTTTCATTTGCATCCAAGGTCATCAAAATCAAAAACCAAAAACATTCATCATTGCATCATGTAGATCATAATCATAAGGCAAGGAAAGATAATCATCATCATATCCCCATCCATCTAATCAATGCATATAGATCATCATAAAATAGAGTAACATGCATAATAAAGATCATCATATAGAGTCCATGTTTGCATATAGATCATCATAAAACAATAAAATTCCAAGTATACAATAATATCAGATCATAAATACAAGTCCCTCATCAATATAAATCAAGTCAAGAATCATGACTGCCTCTCGAGCTCGTGGGTCTAACACCCGCAACACTTGCACCAGCATCATCATCTAATGGAATCATTCTTCACTTTAATATCTTCGTTACCCATTCAACTATCATCTATCGGGTCTTATACAGGATGTATCTTTCCTGAAACCAGACGTTTTGATCATCTATCATGTCTTATACAGGATGTATCTTTCCTGAAACCAGACGTTTTGATCATCTTTTGTCTTATACGAGATGTGTCCTTCCTAAAACCAAACTTGATCTCAATCCAATCAATCTTAACAATCTAATTCATCTGATCAATATACAATCTATTCACTCATCTATCTTTCTTATAACATTCTTCTTCTATCAAGAGGTCATTCATTCCTTTAATGCACAAACGATCTCTCGAGGGGGCATCATCATCAAATCAATATCCAAAAATAAGTATCTGGGGCACACAATCAAGATTTTTATCTTCATCAGGCACATTATCGAGACTTGATTTAATCTTTGAAACAATGTTGTCTTGACACCATTTCAAAGAGGGGCAAAATGTATACACATAAAAATGGCCATGAGCGATTAAATAAATATATATTTTTATTTAATAATTATTCTTCTATTAAATAATTAATTTGAAAAGATTAATTTATTTAATTCATTTTCGTGTCTTTCTATTAATTAATTTAATTGAAATATTTTATTAATTTATTCATCTATCTTATTCCTCTAATTAATTAAATATCTAATATTTAATTATCTCCTTCAATCAATTAAATATCTAACATTTAATGGTTATTCTCCTATCCTATAGTCTCAAATATTAAATAATTCCTAAATTATTTAATTTCATTTCCAACTGACCTTCCATCTCCACTTCATCTTTCCTTTGCCAACTCATCAAACATGTGGCTAAGGAAATTAATATTTCTTAAATATTAATTTATCATTTATCTTCAACCTCCAAACTTAATGAATATTATGTATGTACACATATTTCATAAACCTCCTTCTATATTCTCTCCAACATCCCCTATATCTTAGGAAGGACTTGAGTCCACTTGTCCTCTCATGCCTAAATCTTCTCTAACCATCCCTAGATTGTCTCAGTCAGCAACCCAATCAAGGTGAGATGAGTGACATGTGTCTTCTCCTTCCCCCTTTCTCTCAACCTTCACCTTTTCTCACAACCATCCAACTCTACAAATCTGATCATGACCGTTGATCTGAGCCACATCATCTTATCCTCTCAAAGTCTATAAAATCAAGAGCTTCAGTTGAGAGAGAGTTAGTATTCAAGTTAGTCTTCAAGTGAGTTTGCAAGCTAATCATTTGTAAAACTTATGCATCCATGAGTTTTAATCTTGAAGCAAATAGCCATTAGCATTTTAGTAATTATCATATAGCATAATCATTTTAGCATAATCATGTAGTATTGCATATCATAGCATTTGTGAACTATCAGTTATTAGTTCATTCTTCATATGCCATCTTGGAAGCTATCAATGCTTGTCTGAGAGCACACCATCTACAACAAGGAACAGTGGAGTTAGGACACAATGAGACATAAATGATGAAGGTAATAATAGTGTTTTTATTTTATATGTATTTCATGTAGTTTCATCGGTTGAGTTTGGATTTCCTGTAGCATTTCTATTGGTATTTTATGAAACTAACTTGTTGCAGGTATCATTCTGAGGATGAAATTCAAGTCGACACAATTAGCAATGTATGTTTTGTGTTGTCATTGATGTCATCTTGATATATGTGTGGATTGTTTCCTGACATGTAAAGGTCCATGAATGAATGTTCAAATGATCTTATGGTATCTAGTAGTGATATTGAGTGAATATGTGGTGTTTCTGGAAGGTGATATTAGTGGAGGCTAAAATATGTTGGGAAAGAGTATTTAAAGTCTTTATGGGAGAATTCTTTGTATTATTCCACTTTTGAAGATGATGGCTTGCGATTTTGGATTTAATGTCTATGTTTTGTGTATGTTGCATTATTATGTTTTTAGGTTCTCAACGGTTCAAGTGTTGTAGTTAGTTGTTGTAGTTTGTTGATAGTGAGGTTGTCTGATATGAATGGTCTGGAAAATGCTCCACAATTTTTTTTCATGTGTTATAGCTTGGAGGACATGTTCATATTATTCATGTAGTGTTCCAGTTCAAAACTCATGTGTTGGTTTTCTCTGCAAGTGAAGTTATGTTGTTCTGTTGTTTAGCATCATCATTTGTGTTGGTCTCTAGTGGACTATATTGGTTCATCTTATTTGGATTATACTCTTTTGGTCCAAATATGCTTTGGAGATTGATTTAAGGTATTATTATGGGTCTTAATATGGCATGTGAAGATTTGCATTAAGTAATATGCATTAGATATTGTTTTTGAGTTGTCTGGTTAACGTGCTTTACTATTTATATACACATTTTATTTTATGTCAATTTTGGAGGATGTGTTGTTGTTTGTGGTTCATTGGAATCCACTTAAGGTGACATGTTGTGATGTATTTGCATCCTCTTTGTCTCCTAGAGTAGACCACATTTAGTGTAGTTTCTCATGATGACCAACTTTGTGTGTTCTGTTTGTGGCCGACCTTGTTGAGAGTTTTGGTGAATAAGGTGATATAATATATGTGCAGATGTGTGAATTATAGTGTTGATTTATTGAGATTGTTGTGGAAGTATATGTGGGAAGTAGAAGCACAAATATCAGTATGTGATGAAATTTTCAATGATAGTATCTTTCAATGTGACAAAGTTTTGAGGCAACGAATGTCTGAGTTGTGTTTGTCATGATATTGGTCACTTGAATCAAAGGTTCAAGGATACTTTCATGATCAGGTGATCTTGTTCATTTCAATTTGCCATTCCTCTATACCTATTGGAAGACAGTGAGTTATTTTGGCAACTTGTACAGATTTGTACCTTGCCCTGGGATCATGTGTCTCAACTTATAGGTCTGGTTGTATCTTGATCCAAGGTTGTGCATCTTAACCTGCAAGTCTAAATTAGGAGTAGTGAGCTTCCTTTTCTTTGTGCTTAAAACACTGTATTCAATTATTCATAATAGTGAGTTTGACTCTTTGTGGTTTTTCCCATATTAGGTTTCCCACGTAAAAATCTGGTGTTCATGTGTTGGGTATTTTTTTTTCATCTTTCATTGGTGCTTAGTTGGTTAAAGATAATTGATATGTGTTTGTGATTGAAGAAAGTTTAAGGAATTTCTCAAGATTGTTCAGTCCCCTCAGTCTTGTGGTGTGTTCAACAGGTTTGATTCCTAGTTTGCATGTTTATACTAGTGAACCCTTATTTCACCAATATTACATAAGATTATCATTATTTTTAGGGGTGCCTAGAATTTTTTATTTGCCATGGGTTTGTAAAAAATTATTATGTTTTCACCTTGTGTTGATATGCATTGGGGCTAGTAGAGAGCATGTTGGATAACACATAGCGTGTACCTACTCTTGGAGTAACGTGTGGACTTTTGGACCAAGCTTTTTACACATATAGTTTCAATCTTATTCTTGTGGCCGATTTGTGTAGATATTTTAATCACGTTATAGGTTCATTCCTAACACGAGTGTTAACATGAATATCCAAAACGTGTGATTGATGTGTGATTATGTAGGTGATGTTGACATCTCAATCATTGTATGTAGTTTGATTTGAAGATATTGTGCACAAGGTGAGGAGTTTTGGAAGTTGATTAGATTAGGAAGAAGATAAGTATTCAATCTTAATGGCTCGCATTCCATATCTCTTATCTTTTGGTGAGATCGGTGTCTAAAGTTTTGAGTTGGTAATTAGATCTTAAATTGGGGATTGGTGTTTCTTGTAGGTTGATGCTTGCAAATGTAACTAGGGATTAGTGTCTCCCATTGGTTGGTACCTACTTCATATTGTAAATTCCTTATTATATTCCTTTGAGGCTTGATTTAGGAATTATATCAAAGCAAGTATTCTCACCATGGTTTTTTCCTTTTAGGTTTTCATGTAAATCTAGTGTTAATTTGTGTGGATGTGTGTTTGTGTGTTCATAAGTTGCTTTATCATTAAAAAAATATTAGTAAAATATACTATTATGAATTGGGGTTAATGCTTGGAGAAGGTATTAGTGGTAACTAATGTATAATTAATTTATGTAGGAATGAATATTTAAAAATATATATTATCTGGGTAATTGTAAATAAATGAACGAGACATGAACAAATTATAAAATTTTATAGAGATAAAAATAGGTGAAAGATAAGAAAACAAACTTAACTTCATATAAAATCACAATGTTTATCTATATATAATTACATTATAACATACTCTTAACATAAAAATAAAATAAAATAAAAATAAACATAAAAAATAAATTATTATTATATATTTAATAATTAATTTATAATAATATTATTATTCTATTAATTACACTGAGAGGCATATTATACTCATAGACAGATATAAGATTCATTGTCAATAAAAATGAAAGTCATTTAAGTTGATGTGCATTTGGCCGTCAACCAATTTGTCAATTAAAAAAAAATATTACTTATATTATTTAAAGTCATTTTTTTTAAATCAGTTTTACAATATTACTAATCAAAATACAATATAATTTTTTTTTAAATAATTGAAAAAAAAACTTATAATAATTTTTAAATGGAATATTTATTTAAAATTTAAAAAAATGGATTTTATAATTTTAAGATGCAAAAAAATCTTTAAAAAAAAAGCATAATGTATATTATTTAAATTAAATTATTTTATTTAAATTCAAATTTTGCTCTAAAATTGGTTTTACAACTTTTTTTTTATTTTTTTTTATAGATAAGTGCAATCAAAAGGGGATAGCTCCCATAACATAACAATAAGCCATTTTTTCAGGCCAAATACCTAATAACTAACAAATACTATATTGTTGTACCTATATGTGTCTACAAAATTTCCCATATAGTATATTGGCACATAAGCTAGGGAAGAGATAAAAACAAAGCTAGCACCATTTTCATTTTACCAGTTGTGATGGATTAGAACAAGCCCAAGACCCATGTTGAGGAGCTATTTGGTGCGCTCCACCCCCATCCACCAGTGGTTTGAATTCATGAAGGATCTAAGCTCCACAAAGTCATTGTTTTTTACACCCATCTGACATGCATCCTAGGCACGTTTCTTTGTTTCTAACAAGCGTCTGATTTCAAGTTGTTCCTCAATGAGGGCCAAAGCATTCTCTTCCTCAACCTCCTATTCAATCTCATCTGTTGCATCCTCCTCATCGTCATCGATCCCATCAAAATAGTTCTTCAGGCAATTAGTAAACTGTGTAACTTTCAACTCCAAACTAACACTGGCTACGACTTGCCCATTGTACTCAACAATGAAACCATTAATAGCCTCAACTGTGTGTTCACAGGATTCTAAGATATCCACCAAAGGGTATAGGATAGCGTCATATATGAGCCCATCATATGTATGGGCCTCCATACTGAAGCTAGTCGAGGCTATATTTCTTAGTGCAGCAAGCTCCAACCCCTCCTCTACCTAAACAACCAAATACACTACACACTGATGTTCCCTGCTCTATAAAGACAACCCATCCCAAAGTAATGTGCCATCTTGATGCCTATACAACATCATTCTTCTATTTATAAAGATAAATCCCTTCATCTCCAACTAGGATGTGATGTGCACAAGTTGTTCAAAGATTTACAAATCTCTACAGGCGAACCTCCCATGCCTCGTAAGAAGAAGTCACCACACCATTATGTCGCGTGTATGATCCATCCCGTCACATTCGAATACAACCATGCATTCTATTCCTAGCCAGTAGTTTTCCTTATTGGGATTGTGACATTCTCATTGCAAAGCATGGATATTCCGCACTTGACATACACCACCACCATTTTTGATAGTCGGAGTACCCTGTTTTGACTACTATTTGAAACTTTCTGTAGCCTTTTTTATTAACCTTCATTCCTATTATAGGAAGGATCCATCATTATGTAACTTTCAATTACACTTGTCAAACTAGGCCAAAAGTTGGAATCTACATCAATGTGTACCTATTTTGTCTGAGTAGTGGCGTAATTTGCCAAACAATTTGCAGCCTGATTAGCCTCTCTATATACATCTGATAGGGAAAAATCCCCAATTTCCATCATTAACTTCTTGATGATTAACACCCAATTTTCCAACTTCTAGTTGGAAGCCTTGCCCATTGTGATGGTTTGTATGCATATCAAAGAATCTCCTTCAATGTCAATAGGTCCTACCTTTTTACAATGCATAATTCAATGCCAAGTGCTAGAGCCTCCATTTCAGCAATGTTATTAGTGGTTTTATTTAGCTTTTTAGAGGCTGCCCATACACAATCCCCATTCCAATTATGAATAATGGACCCAGTGCCACCATTGCCCATGTTACCCTTGGTAGCCCCATCAAAATTTACTTTCCATCTATGAAGTTTGGGGTTCCTCCATACAACTTCCCTCCTACAAATTTGGCTTGGTTTATTGCATACTTTGGGACACTTCAATTCCAACCATTGTGCTTGAATATGTTCATCCCATCTGGTGAATATCGATTTCCTCCCAATTTTAAACCTAGTGTTAGCTACTTCAATAATAACTTGTATTTTGTGAATCAGTCTATCTATGCTTAGTGACTCTCCCTTGAATATTCTCCTATTTCGTTCCTTCCAAAGATGTCATATGATCATTGATGGTGCGATGATTCAGATACATTGCCAAAATGATTTAGCATACAACCTAAGCCAGCTATCCAAAAAGTTGTTCAAATCTTGCTATCTTGATCCATTCCATAATAACTTTCCTTGTATCCAGTTCCAACATTCGCATGTAATGGGGCAATTTAGGAAGAGATGATTCACATCCTCCTCCATATTCTCACATAACACACATCTGGTTGGGCCATAAATTCCAAATCTCTTCATTCTTTCAACAGTTAAACAACGTTTGTGGATGGTCACCCATAAGAATGCACCATCTTTGGGAAGCACAAATTTACTCCAACAGTGATCCACTGGCCAGACACTATTTTGATTTACAACTAGTTGAATTTGATATCCCAAATGATTGTATCCTCTTAGTTGAATATTTGGATTTCCCTATGCTGTAATTCTTGTTTCAGTTCTCTAATTATGACTAGCGGTAATGGGAATGATGAGAAGTAGATCCATTTGTATTTTTTCCCAATTCTGTCATTAGCGGGAGACAGAAAATCAATAACCTTGGACCCATATTGTGCTGACAACATTGTGACATATTTCTCAAGGTCAAAAACATCAGTCAATATTTTATAACCATTCCATGAGTTTGTCCAAAAGTTAGCCTTTTTGCCATCCCCAATTCTCCAAGTCAAATGACTAGTGATTATATTCTTGCACTTTTGCATAAAATTCCAAGTAGCAGATCCTTTACCATTGTGTTCCGTTGTCCGGATTCTCTCATGTTCATCCGTAATTAAGTTTTTTTTTGGAAGATTTTACACCAAGGTTTATTTGACCTTCTGTACATTTTCCAAATGAGCTTGGCTCCTAGAACAAGATTCTACAATTTCATTTTCCTCAATCTAGCACCACCATCCCTTCTTAGATTGTTGATAGTATCCCAACCAATCAGAGGAATTTTTTTGTCCTCTTTCGAGCCTTCCCATATAATTTTTTTAATCATACCTTCCAGGTTGTGTGTCACTACTAGATTAGCTTCTTGACATGACATTGCATAGATTGGGATTGCAAACAATACTAATTTAGCCATTGTTAACCTGCCTGCCAATGTGAGCCATTTGTTGTTCCAAGACAGAGCCTCATTTCTACATTTATCTATTATTTCTTTCTAGTAATGAGCATGACATGCACCTTCAAAAAATTCACCTTGAGATATTTGGTGGGTAATGCATCAATCTGATAGCCAAGGATACTAGCGATTCAGATCTCTACCTCCTTTTTGTGTTGAAGACAAAAATTCTTGATTTATCCTTGTTCATACATTGTCCAGTTGCTCCTGCATATTCCTCCAAAGTATGCTTAATAATATTAGCCTCCATTTGTGTTGGTGTCCCAAAAAGGACCGTGTCATCTGCAAATTGGACATGGGTAGTAGGCTCTGAGCCAGGGACCAACCTTAATCCTTTCCAAACCTTCTGATTGCACCAAGACTTGATTTCCCAACTAAGTGCATCTGCCATCAATACAAACAATGATGGGGACAATGGATATCCTTGTCTTAAACCATTTGTGGCTTTAAAAAAACCATGCAATTGTCCATTGATGGAAACATAATAACTTACTGATGATATACAGTACATGATTAATTCTCTCCAAGACTGACAAAATCCCAACCTTTCTAGGACCTTCATTAGGAAGCCCCAAAAAACTCTTTCATATGCTTTATTAATACCCAACTTAATAATCATACCTGGAATTTTTGCAGTCTTGAGTGAATGCACCACTTCACTGGTAAGAATTATGCAATGTGTTATTTCTCTCCCCGGTGTGAAACCACATTGTTCCACAATAATAATTTTTCCTAAAATCTTTTTAAACTTGTTTGACAAAACCTTCGAAATAATCTTATATATTGTATTGCATAAAGAGATTGGTCTATACTCATCCATTTGTTGAGCATTGGCCTTTTTAGGTATTAGTGCAATAATTGTATTGTTAACCTCTTTAACATATCTTTTAGATTTTCAAAAATCCTCAACAACTTCCCATACTTCTTTTCCAATGAAGTGCCAACATGTTTGAAAGAACCTTGTCATGAAAACATTAGGCCCGGGGGCCTTATCAGGGTGCATCTGAAATACCACTTTTCAGACTTCTTCCATGGTGATTGGCTCCCAGAGCATGGCATTGTCCTTTGAAAAGACCCTCTTTGTAATATGCTCAAGAATATCTTCTTTCACATACTCTTGGGAGTTTCTTCCCAGCAAATCCTTAAAATGTTTTACAGTCGTATTCCCTACTTCTTCTCTTCCACGGGCTTTAGTGCCATCAACCCTTCTAATTTCTTCAATACAGTTGATAGCCATTTTGTTCTTTGCGGATGCATAAAAAAAATTAGAATTTGTGTCCCCATCTTGTAGCCAAACTTCTCTTGATTTGTCTCTCCAATGTGTTTCTTCTTTCCAGTGTATTTGTTTTAATTCTTGATGAAGAGTGTTTTCTTTGAGGAACTCTTCATTCCTCATTCCATCCTTAATAATTTTGTTATTCAAACTCATTAGCTTAGTCTCAATCCTATTCTTTTCTTTGAAGATATCTTTGAAATCCTTTTATTTTCATTCCTTTACTTTTCTCTTAATGTAATGTAGCTTTTTCACAAGTCTGAAGCTTACCGAACCACCCACTTTGAATTCTTTCCACCACTTCTCAATATGTTCAATTATCTTGTCATCTCTCCACCACATCTTGAGGAATTTGAAACTTGTTACTATATCTGGGCCCTTGTTTTTTATTTCTAGTTGTATTGGAAAGTGATCAGAAATTGATATAGGAATAATCGTGGCTTCGATATGAGGATCACACCAACTCCATTCTGGTGAGATTAAGAATCTGTCCAAGCATTTTGAAATTGTTGTGAAGCCCTACCTCCTATTAGTCCTAGTGAATGTACCATTCACAATTGTACAATCCACCAAACCAGTCTTCAAGACAAAGGCTCTAAAGTCTTGCATAACCTGATTGGGATGATTAATGCCTACACATTTTTCACTTGGTTCTAATATTGCATTAAAGTCGCCACCCATGATATATATTATATTGATACTGTACGTTAGGAAATAGGAAATCATCAAAGCAATATCAACATACTAATCATTAGTTCAATCACAAAAACTCATTGCAACGATCTATCCTAAACAACACTCAATAGAGACATGAAATAAAAAACATTCAAAACTAGAAATTAAGCAAACCAAAGGTATGATTTGAATGCTCCTTCATGCGGCTCCATTGTCCTTCTTTCTTCTCCAAATAGTTTTGTCGTGGATCTCACCTACTAGTGCATGATCATGATATGAAAGCAAGTAAATAAGATATTGCTCAAGAATACTCGAAGCGTGATTAATTATAAATTTGATAATCTGATTAGGGGATTTGATTGAAGAAATTCATCCAATTTATAGACAAATTGGAGAGATGGATCAAATTAGCATGATAATGATTCGAATGGAAATTCAAATCAAGAATAGCAAAATTATGACATGTGTATGACAAATTGCTATGCAAGGATTTATGACAATTTATGACAAATTGCTATGCAAAGATTTATGACAATTTATGACAAATTGCTATGCAAGGATTGATTGATTGTCAATTATGACAAATTATGACAAATTTCTATGTCATTTCCATGAATTTAGGAGAGAAATAGGAGGAAACTGAAATTAGGAATTAGAAAATTAGGAAATTAGAAAAGGAGGAATTTAAGAAATTAGGAAATATTAGAAATTAGGTAAATTAATTAATAATTTGTCATTTATTAATTAATTCACAAAGAAGAATAATTAGCCAATTAAATGAACATTTAATTGTGACAAGAAAACTTAGGATAAATAAATAATTTATTAATCCTAGAGGAAGAAATGACACACAAGGTTAAATGATTAAATCATGAAACCCTAAAAGATGAATTAGGCCTTGATGAAAATGACAATTAGGTCTTGATTGAAGATAATTGATATCGATCATGATTTTGAATTGATAAATGACCAATGTGATAAATGATTTGATTGAGAAAATGTGCCAATTGACGAGGAACAATGACAAATTGATCCAAATTGACATAATTGAGACAAACAACAATCGATGACAAATCGATCGCAAAATGACAAGATCGAACAAGAGGACAAGAATCGATGACAAAATAGATTGCAAAACGACAGGATTGAAAGTGACCACGATCAATGACAAATCGATCACAAAATGACAAGATCGAACATGACAACGACCGATGACAAATCGATCGTTAATACGAAAAGATTGAAAATGATAAGGATTGATGATAAATCGATCGCCAGATGACAAGATTGATAAGAGGACAATGATCGATGACAAATCGATCGCAAGATTGACAGGAGGAAAAAACCCTAATTAGGATTGACGATGTCCAAAATGATGACAAATGAGCATGCACATTGATGCAATAAGATAAGATCGATTAAAATCATGACTGGAGATTGTTGTCGACAAGACCAAATTCGAAAGTGAGATAAATGAAGAATGCAGAAGAAAGACTCGATGCTCACAAATGATAAAGACCAAGTGCGTGACATAGGAGAAATGTTAATGCAACGCAAAAACCTAAAATGAGGCAATGCGCAAATGTTAAAGTATGACTCCGCAAGCGTTGACCATTTTTAGGTGTCTACAGATACTAGTTTCTTTGTAGAATGCATTGTGTTCTAGAGTTTGGCCTTTTCCTCTGTTCTTATGGGTCCATAGATGTTGATTAGCTTGAATTCTTCATTTGAGTCCAAATCATAGACATTAGAAACCTTCCAATTGGGGTCCAAAAATATGATATCTAACCTAATACTATCCTCTTTCCACATTATACCGAAGCCTCCTACTGCACCGTTAGAATCCTGGAATGTTCCATTCCAATATTTGCAAAATCTCACAAATTTGATCCCATCCTCCTTTGATATCTTGGTCTCTTGCAATAATATTATTTGACTAGTGATTTGTTGTAACTGGTACCTAATTACTGACATTTTTTGTCAGGGGCATTCATGCCCCCGACGTTCCATGTGAGGATCAGCATTGTCCCTCCCTTGGTACTTATCATGAATTTTCTGATGCTGGTATACTTCTTTGCTTTAGCCTCCTCTTCTCTAATCCGTTTTAGAGATTTTCTGCCTTTGCACTTTCTTATACCAAGAATTCTAGCTGCGGTTTGTGAGATGCATCGATCATCATTAATATCCTATTCATCTTCTTCATTTTGTGTTTCACATTTTGATTTTGATTCTGGAATCCATGCATCGTTTGCTTTTGTTGGATCCGTTATAATTTTCTCTTGGTTATTATCTGTGACAACAAGAATAATAGCCAAGGCATTTGTTACCACATTATTACTGACTTCACTATTATCTTCGTTGGTGCCATTTGTGACAAGGAGTAAGTTTTATCTCTTAGGTATATGTTCCATATGCTTATCACCGTTTTTCTCTGAAACCATCTTACTTCGAGGGCAGTATTTTCACAATTAATGCAAAAATTAGATGGAATTTCCACTTTGATTCCCTACATCCAAATCTGGTTTTTGACCTTTAGAGTAATTTGATTAGGTATCTTTTGTATGGACATAACACATAAGCATGCATACTTGCCAAAATCTCCATCTACATGTTGGCATTTTTGATGATTATGTTGTGATTGTCATTGATGGACACACACTTGCATTGAGATCACTTTTATATATGTATGAGTTAAAGCTCAACCGGAATTTGTTCCAACCAGTATGATGTATTATAGTCTTTAGACTATCGGTGTTTTGCAGATTGTGTTTACCAGTTTGGAGCGGTATGTTGACCCCAAGCGGTTCGAGGATCTCAAGCGGTACGAGGGATCAAAGCGGTGAAACACATATTTCCCAGTCTTCATTTTTGTCAAGCTGGCAACCTGTATTTTGTGTAAATTAGTATTTTGTATGAACCGGTAATACTTTGTGATGAGTTACCAACCGACATTTTATGATGAGTTACCATCCACCGATTGTTTGACGGTGCCGACACTCTGGCGGTGCTTTTTGTGTCGTGTTACCAAGTATGTCTAGATTCTTTGAACCTAGGAAATTGGATTGCAAACCTATTGGACCGACATGAAATCAGATTCCTTTATAAGGACATCATGTCTAGGGTTTTCGGTTGTAGCTAGGGTTTAAGGTGGTTGATGAGTTTTTGTAAATGCGATCTTAACTGAGAAGATCAAGTCCGTGAGGTGTAATAGAGTAAGAGTTATTGAAGACTGAAGTAATGTTGAAATGCATTAGCTATGAGCCATAGTGGATCTAATAAAGCACCTGTGCCATTTGCTAGATCATTCACTTGTTGATTACTTACATCTTTGACAAGTTTGAAACCCTTGACTGCGTAGGCTTGGAGAAGCCTTTGTAAGATCCTCTAACAAGGTGGTTCACATCTGTGGATCTAAAATCCTCTAGCAAGGTAGTCTTTCATCGGACTTATCTCCTAACAGAGATTGAGATTCCTAACAGGATCTATTCTGGTAAAGAACATTGTATGACCTTAACCGGTCTAGTTTCTATTATGCAGATAGTTACTTGTGAGTTTCATCTCACCGTGGTTTTTCCCATTTGGGTTTCCACGTCAAATATCTTGTGTTATGGTGTTATTGCTCCTGTGGGTGAATGTCTTATTTGCATTTTGGTTTGCATGTGTTAACCGGTTTGTCTGTTAAACTGTTCTATCAGTTTATCACTAGACTGTTTAAGTGTTTAAATACAGTGTTTTTAGGTATACTAATTCACCCCCCCCCCTCTCTCTTAGTATTCATCAATTGGTATCAGAGCCAATATTTCTATAAGTTTAATCACTTGGAAAGAGATATGGGGGAATACACTGTGAGGGAACTTACTCACCGGCTCACTCAGTCTGAGCAAGCCTATGATGAACTCATGGTAAAATATAAGGCCTCTCAGGCAAAAAGGAGAGAACATGCTGAAAAACTGATGGAGCTATCTGAAAATAGTTCTTCTGATGAAGCGGATATGGAAGCCCTAATTCAAGAAGTAGAAAAGATGAATGAATCAAACTCCAACCTGAGAAAGGAGTTGGAAGGACTGACTATCCGAATGTGTCAAGAGCTTGAGAACCGGAGGAAAACTAAAGATCTGGTTAAGGACAAAGATCATGAGATCTCCAAGTTGAAGCAAGAGATCAGTGCACTTACTACTCACCTTCATGAGAGTAGAATGAAAAAAGAAGTACAAGGTGAACTGAACATAGCCATCTCTGAGAATGCAAACTTGATGGAGACAAATGTTGCTATTTCCAAAGAACTCTCTGAGTCCAAGGAAATACTCGCTAAGTTCAACAAGAGTACTGTTAAGCTAGAGAAAAAGCTTGAATCGGCCAAACCTGTCAAGAATACTAATGGACTTGGTTACTCTCATCATGAGCAAGGTGAGACCTCTAGTGCAAATGTTGAAACATCAAAGAAGCAATCGGCATTCAAAGGTAAAGGTAAGCAAAAATTCAAACCTGTTTGCTTTAACTGTCTTAAAGAAGGACATACTGCCAAAGTATGTAGGAGCAAAGCCTATAATAATTTTCCTTACTTTATAAACAATGTACCTAGATCCAATAAGTTCAATGGTAATTGTTATGCATGCAACAAGTTTGGGCATAGAGCATCTAAATGCAGGGCTGTTATGAACAACATTGGAAGATATCCTCAGAGGACTCAAGGAGTTGGTCCAGAATCTTTTGTGAATTGGAACCCCAACTAGTTTAATACCTATAATCATCAGTCAGGTAGTAGTGGCTATCAACCGACAACCGGATGGAGAGAAAACTGTTGGATTTTCCATGGTCATGGTCACACTGTGGCAACATGCAGAAGGAAGAATGGAAACATGAATAATGGACCTTGGAGAGCACCTGGAATGATTTGCTATCATTGCAACAAACCGGGTCATTTAGCTAGATTCTACAAAAGTAGAAAGAGTATATCGGATGATATACCAGTCACTCCAGAAGGAAAAAATGATGTTGAAACCATTCAAGTGGATATGAACAAAACCTGGAAGAAGAAACCAGCAATGTTGCATGAAGAACTAGTTTCTGCACCTAGTGTGGAAATCATGGAACCGACAAACTAAGCATCTGAAAAGCTTAGGGGGAGCAATCGGCAAAAATTTTTGAACCCTCAGTTTACACTAGTAAAAGACCTTAACCGGTATGTGATACCTGTCATTTGGCAGAAGACCGGAAACGGTAAAAGGCAAATTAGGGTTTACACCCTAATGGTGGAGCATTAATTACGGTAGATGAGGAATATGCTTAAAAAGAATTTTCAGATCATTTCTCACTATCATTTTTTGAGCAAAGAAGTTTTTCAAGTGCAGAGCGAAGAAAAGGTGATTTGTGTTATGATTCAAAGAAATTTAAAAACCCTGAAGAAGATTTAGAAGCGAATTGCAAATGGTCAAGAGAAGAACTCAAAGCGGTGATTCTGCAACCGACAAAGTATGAGGCAAAGTAGAATCTGCAAGCCCTAAATTCTCGATTTTCGAAAGGTATTTCTTGAGTTTTCTTTTTTTATCATGGCTTCTGCATCTCATGCTAGCTCTAGTGCACCTGTCGATTCTGTGAAGATCATTCAACGCAAGTCCAAATACAATACCCTGTCACAAGTACCTGCTAGCGTAATAGTGGAAGAAGGCATTTCTGATTATATAGATTGTAAAATTGAAGAACTAGGGTCTCTCACAATCCATTCTCAGCTAGGTCTATTCGGTGGGAAGGATAAAAAGATCAAATTGGAGTATAGCATCTTGGAGAAGAAGAAGCTTCATAATTTTGTCTACTTCCTAGAGGATTTCACAGATGACCACATTCGAATCATTCTGAGCAAAGTTCATGGTGACAAGATGTATCTTGAGAGAACACATGATATCACACCGCAAGCTATTCATGTCGTCACTCGTTTCTGCAATGTTGGTGAAGTGCCAGCCCTGAGAAAGGTCATCAAGACCAAAATGACCAAGCTCACCAGTTCAGTGAGCGACTCACGAGGAATGACTGTCGATTCCATCAAGGATGACCTGATGAAATATGTGTGCATGGTGATAGAGTACCGGACATTCCATGCCAGCAGAAGCAACTCTATATTTGCTGCAGCGGTAAATGGCACTTATCGGATGATCAAGGAAGATGCATCGTTTGATCTGTGTACCTGCATGCAGAGACAACTCCTGTTAAATCTTAAATCAATCAAAGAGGATAATGCATTGAAACTGGAGTTTGGACAACTACTGGTAGGATTATTCTTCTACTTCCAAGGTTATTTCTCAGGAGTTGGAGATATTCAGTGGTCTGCCGACCAACCGGTTAATAAGCAGATCAAAGAAAGCTTGCAAGTAGTTGGAACCAGTTACCCTGAAGTTCTAAATAAGTACTTTGATGAGTTCAGAAGCAAGATGAGCCTAAGGATGAGGATATCCAGTGACATTGTCAAGAAATACGAAGAAGACATCTGCTTTATCATCAAAGTGGATGAATGCATAATGGAGGCCGTTGAGCCCAGACAGGAAGAAGTGGAGCATATGGGCTATGAGGTGATGTATGATATGCTGGATGGGTATGCCTCTACCCTACTTGCCTCGCTGCTTGATCCAAAAGCAAAGAGAACCGACACCTACCTGGAAATGGTGACACTGGTTAAAGAGCCCTCTGCAAAGAAAGGAAAGGCAGCATCAGCACCAGTTACTCCATCAAGCCCCAAAGTGACCAAGTGGTCACCTACAAAGAAGAAACCGAAAGTGGCACCTGCCAAAGTCTTCGAGAGGAAGAGGAAGACAAAGAACAATTCACCAGACTTAGAAGAAACTATGTCTAAAGAAAAACCCAAGAAGACAAGACAAACAAGGAAAAAGACAAAGAATGAACCGGCATCATCTACATCGATAAATATTGATACTTATTCCTACAAACCTTTGACACATTGTCAAAGAACAATTAAAAATATTAGGAGAAAGTTGTTAAATGATTTGGTAGATCATTTTGATGATTTTAATGATGAAGAAAAGGAAGAAGTTGAGCAAGAAATTATTAAGTATTTGTGTGCTAATGACCGGTCACCCTCAGAAATTAGATCTGAGACATCGGATTATTTGTATAAGTCTTTAGACAATAAATGGCGCATTTCCATAGAGAAGGAACATGAAATAAGGGAGAAAGTATTTGCCCAATACTTTCCTGATCTGACCAATTCTGAGCTATCTGAAGTCATCAATCAAAATAAAGGACTCTTCTTCACTGGAAGAAGAAGACTCTGGTTATTGGAAGGAAGAATTGATGATGTTGAAAAGGACACTCATCTGCATATGACAACTGTTGTACACACGCACAAAGTGCTTCAAGCCATCAAGAAGGTTGAGATAGAACCGGCAATAACAAAACCGGATGAAGTGTTTGATGATGAAGGAAACCCGGCTGCTAAACCTATAGACACTATTGATGTCGATGCTCTAGATGTAGAGGTTGTTGCTCAGGGTACACCATCAGAAGCAACAGGACAGGAGAAGCAGGCTGAACAGGTAGAAAAGAAAAAGGAAGTAGAGGACAAAAAGGAGGAAGCAAAGAAGCAAGCCGAGGAGAAGAAAAAGGAAGAAGATGACGAGAAATGGAAAGAGGAGGAAAAGAGAAAAGAGGATGAGAAGAAAAGAAAAGAAGAGGAAGAAGAGAAAAAGAAACAAGAAGATACGAAGAAGAAGAAAGAAGAAGAGGATAAGGAAGAGGAGAAGAGAAAGGAAGCAGAGAAGAAGAAGGAAGAGGAAGAAAAGGAAGAGGAGAAGCGGAAGGAAGTGGAGAAGAAGAAAGTAGAGGAGGATAAGGAAGAGGAGAAGATAAAAGAAGTGGAGAAGAAGAAAGCAGAGGAGGATAAGAAAGAGGAGCGGCAAAAAGAAGCGAAGAAGAAAAAGAAGGAAGAAGAGAAAGAAGAAGCGGCAAAAAGCACGCAGATGGAGACTCCAAAGGCAACCGGTAGTCAAACCAAACCAGCTGACCTCACCAGTCCTATTGACCTCCAGTCTACCAGTGAAATGGAGCTACTACAGAGAATCAAGGTTGCTCAAGAACGCCTTGAAGTGATAAGGAGGGAAAAGGAGCAAGATGTGATCCAAGCTGCAGTGGACACTCTTACCAGTTTGATACCCAATACAAACCTCCCCAATACTGATTCATCACTGGCACAATTGAAGCTCCTATGCACAGTAGTGGATGATCAGGTGTAGAGCCTAGAAGAGGTAGTAGTGGAAAATGCCAAGAAAGAGCATCAAAAGGGTCTGAACATTGCCCTGGTGAAAAAACTAAATGAGCTCCGGTCCGATCTGCAAAAAGCTCAAAAAGATATAAGGAACACTTTGGACGAGGGGAATCTACTACTTAGTAAGATTTGCCAACCCCATCTCTTATGTGATGATGTGCTTGTACAGAAGCAAAAGCTACAATCTGACTTGCAATTATACATGAGCACCTTCAAGCTGCCATACGACTCCTTTACAGCTTATGGGCAAACCATTCACCGATTTCATATCTAGTCTGCAAGAATAGAGCTTGAGATTAGCAACCGGTCATGAGATTTGCAGGAACTACAATTGGTTCTACTCCCACGCCTGCAAATACTTCAGAAATGCTATCTCAATCTGGATGCCTTAACGGTGACTCAAGAGATGAGCACAATAGACACCATGGAAGAATAGGTCTCCCAGATGCAGACAGAGAAAGAAGTAGCCACTTCCCTACTTGAGTCCTGGTCCTTATCTATGAAACAATTTTTGCAGGACTTTAAATCACTTTTTGACAAGTTTTATTCTTTATTGTCATAAACTCTTATTATTTTAATACCAAATGAAAACAGGGGTTGTTCAGCTGTACTTTGTCATTGTTGGCAAAGGGGGAGAGGTATTCTGGTATTTAAAATTTTGATGTATGCTCTGTATATCTTCATGTCTATCTCTGTATGCAAATAGTTATACATTGTATTGTTAAGCAAAAGGGATAGTCTATATGCTTACGGGGAGAAATTTTGCTTATGGCATGATTTTGTTGTAAAATACTTAGAAGTCAAAATTTTCTTTTCCTAAGTGTTGCCATCAATGCCAAAGGGGGAGATTGTTGGCATTTTTTATGATTATGTTGTGATTGTCATTGATGGACACACATTTGCATTGAGATCACTTTTATATATGTTTGAGTTAAAGCTCAACCGGAATTTGCTCCAACCGGTATGATGTATTATAGTCTTTAGACTATCGGTGTTTTGCAGAATGTGTTTACCAGTTTGAAGTGATATGTTGATCCAAAGCGGTTCGAGGATCTCAAGCTGTATGAGGGATCAAAGCGGCGAAACACATATTTCCCAGTCTTCATTTTTGTCAAACCAGCAATTGGTATTTTGTGTAAATCGGTATTTTGTATGAACCGGTAATACTCTGTGATGAGTTACCAACCGGCATTTCGTGATGAGTTACCATCCACCGATTGTTTGATGGTGTCGACACTCTGGCGGTGCTTTTTGTGTCATGTTACCAAGTATGTATAGATTCTTTGAACCTAGGAAATTGGATTGCAAACCTATTGGACCGACATGAAATTAGATTCCTTTATAAGGACATCATGCCTAGGGTTTTAGGTTGTAGCTAGGGTTTAAGGTGGTTGATGAGTTTTTGTAAATGCGATCTTAACTGAGAAGATCAAGTCCATGAGGTGTAACAGAGTAAGAGTTATTGAAGACTGAAGTAATGCTGAAATGCATTAGCTATGAGCCATAGTGGATCCAATCAAGCACATGTGCCATTTGCTAGATCATTCACTTGTTGATTACTTAAATCTTTGACAAGTTTGAAACCCTTGACCGGGTAGGCTCAGAGAAGCCTTTGTAAAATCCTCTAACAAGGTGGTTCACATATGTGGATCTAAAATCCTCTAGCAAGGTAGTCTTTGATCGGACTTATCTCCTAACGGAGATTGAGATTCCTAACAAGATCTGTTCTGGTAAAGAACATTGTATGACCTTAACCGGTCTGACCTTAACTGGTCTGGTTTCTATTTTGCAAATAGTTACTTGTGAGTTTTATCTCACCGTGGTTTTTCCCATTTGGGTTTCCACGTCAAATATCTTATTTTATGGTGTTATTGCTCCTGTGGGTGAATGTCTTATTTGCATTTTGGTTTGCATGTGTGTTAACCAGTTTGTCTATTAAACTGTTCTACCGGTTTATCACTAGACTGTTTAAGTGTTTAAATACAGTGTTTTTAGGTATACTAATTCACCCCCCCCCCTCTTAGTATTCATCACTACAATATCCAAATCAATGTCAATTAGGCTTCCTAATGACTTGCCAATTTTTTCCAGACAATCCCCAGCCCTATACTCAATCGGTAAATTATGAAGCCAAATCCATAGGGGCATTTCATATGGATTTGAAGTCAAAGGATTGAATTTTTGGACCCATGGTTGTATGTATAATGGGGCTTGATTCATATACCATGTACCAAAATTAATTATCTTGATCTTAATTTCCTTCTCTACAAAAATCACAAGGAAGAAATTTCTTGGCAAAAATTTGATTATCGCTTTTGTCTCCCATTGCTCTTCTAACCATTTCTTGATTTCCCCCCTCTTTGGTTTGATGCCCATGAATCTATAGATGATTGCATTTTTCTCCAATATTTCTGCTTCTATTTCAACATCTTCTGAAACATCCAATTCGGGGATTGATTCGTCATATTGTAAGGTCTCCCGAAATTTGTTAGGGTTTGATTTATTCATCGGCTGTTTGATAGGTCTCGAATTCTAATCCTACCTTTGTTATGCAAAATTCATTTTCCTGCTGTTTAATTGTTGTTTATACTCTCCTTGCCTATTTTTTGGAGGGTTTGTGAATTTTTGGCCTCCTAAGGGGATTTTATTAACGACTGTCATGAATGGCAGTCTTCCAATCAGAATTTTGTTTGCTCTTGTTGCCAATTTGTTTTTGTTTTGCCTTGTGTTGAAATTTCTTGCTCGCTTGGATTTAACCTGAGTCCATTTGGGTTCTTTTGCCATTTTGAATTATCAGGAATATTTGAATTTGCCCAACCTTCTCATTTTCACATTTTTCGCTCTTTTAGAGAAGAGCTCATGAACCAATAGATTGCTATAATTCTTATCCTAAATTTTAAAATTATTAACAAGGACAAGTGGTTTTACAATATTATTATATTCAAAAAAATTACTGACCAAAATATAATATAAAATTAAAAAATAATAATTGAAAAAAAAACTTATAATAGTTATTTTGCTAAAAATATAAAATTATTAATATGATGTTTAAATATATAAACATTATGCAAATGAATAAAATATGTGAGTTCGTATTCATTGCAGGTATAATGCTCCTTGCCCATTGAATCAGAGGGATCCAGATTATATGAAGACATACAAACAGGAGAAAAAAAAATTGAACCAGTAAGAAATGATCAAAGAGTCAATACACACAATTGCTACATACCGCAATTGTGGAGAGCAAATATAGACCAACAACCTGTTCTTTTCAAACATGTAGTAATAAAATATATTGCAAAGTATGTAGCAAAAGCAAAGAAAAGCTCAAAAACATACAACCGGATGTTGATGTGTCTTTCAAACATGGAAAATCCTTATGATTTGGCTACATGAGCATATAGAAGACTTCTAACAGAGACAGTTATAGAAAAAGACATTGGAGCTCAAGAAATATGTCACATGTTGCTATAACTTCCATTAGTAAAGAGCAGTAGAACATTTTTCATGTTGACTTCAAGGGTCATGTTGACTTCAAATCTTTGGATAAAAGTAGGACTTGTAAATGGAGCTTTCGGATATATTCAAAATATTGTCTATAAACCAGGCAGTTCCCCATCCGAACCACCAACATATGTGATGGTTGAGTTTGACAATTATTCAAGATTACCATTTAAAGATAATTGTCCAAATACAATTCTGATAACAACAATGCAAAGGGGTACAAAACATATCAATTACCATTAAGATTGGCATGGGCATTGACAATACATAAATCTCAAGGATTGACTCTTTCAAAAGCCATAATTAATATAGGACTCAAAGAAAGAACAAGATTAACATTTATTGCAATATCTCGTCTAAAGTCTCTTGAAGGTTTGGGGATAATGTTGGCATGCACATACGACCATTATCAAAAAATGGAAAAGGGTAGACAACTTGCCAAGCGCAAAGCTGAAGAAAACAGATTGAAATTTTTAGAACATAATAGATGTAATATATTTTTCTCCAAATTTTCTCCATGACTTTTAAGTTTTTAATATAAATATCATATCTAATAACACTTTCTCAAAATATTATATATAAAAAAATTGAATTCATTACATTGTGTATAAAGAAAATGACAATTCAAAAATCTCAAAAATTAATGTAATATATTTTTCTTCAAATTTGCTTCCATGGCTTTTATGTTTTATAATATAAAAATAAATAAAACTACTATGAAACAAATTATCATTAATAAATATCTTATTTTTATCACAATAATAATTTCTAACATTAAACAAAGGGGAAAGAGGATGGATCGCGTTGTGCGAGCAGGGAGCCGAGCACGGGCTAGGGCATCGCAGCCCTAACTCGTGAGTGGTGTTGGTTGTTGGTGCGGTGGCTGGAGGTTGACGGCTGTGGGAGTGGAAGTTGCTGCGGGTGGGAGTGGCTACGGAGCTGCGGGGGTGGGTTTAGCTGTGGGAGGCAGGGGCTAGGGTTTCCTGTGAATTCACAGCATGGTTGTGGGGAAGGGCAGTGGGGGCCTCATTCTGCTCAATGGGGGAGTGTGTGGCCCCGCAAGGGGGTGTAGATTCTTTGCCCAGGTCCTTTGGGGAGGGGGGCTCTTCGCGTAGTGTGATGTCTAGATCTGGAGGAGAGGTCTCGAAGGCGCCTCACAATATGGATTTCTAGGCTGCGGTGGGTTCGAAATCGCCACCCCATAATGTGAAGACCTTTGATAATCACCTTTATGCCTCAGAGTCTGGGGGTGGAAGTGTCGAGGGCACTCAAATCTCGAAGATTAACGACAACTTGGAGAGGTGCAACGAGAGACCAAGTTTGAGTATTCCTCCAGAGATGATCGTGGAGGATGTTGATTACTTTTCAAAACATTCTTTATACTGCAATTTCTTGGGGATGAGGGTTTCTCTGCAGTTTTTGGAGAACTGGGCCTAGAGAACGTGGGCTCCGAAAGGGGAAATGGAGATTATGTTGCTACAAACAACTACTTCATGGTTACCTTTAATTACATGGAGGATCGGAGTAGGGTTTTTGAAGGAAGACCATACTTCTACAACCATGTGGGGTTGTTCATCAAACCTTGGCATGCAAGGTTTGATCCTTCAGAGGAACTCTCGAATAGGGTCTTAGTGTGGGTCCGCTTGCTGCATTTTCTGGTGGAATGTTATTGGGAGGATGTGCTACAACTGCTCGCTTCAGTGCTTGGGAGGCCAATTGGGGCCTCATCTCAAACCCTAGGGAGAAGGGTAATGACCTATGCTCGTATTTGTGTAGAAATTAACCTTAGTAAGCCTCTGCTAGATGTTATAGATATGTGTGCAGGTTCTTATTCCTGGGTTCAGTAGCTAGATTATGAGACTTTACCATTTCGGTGTCGTCTATGTCATGAATATGGCCATCTATAGCGCAAGTGTCCTAGATGTAAATTGATGGTGCGCCAACCTCAACAGCAGACCCGCAACATAGAGGGGGTCGACAAAGGAAAAGCCACCTCGTCTGGGGAAGTTGTGGGTTCTGATGGTTTTGTCCCAGTTAAGACAAAGAATAGGAATCGGGGACAAAAGAGACCCTTTCAGGAGAGACAAGAGGAGGAAATCTTTAACAGGTTTGATGCCTTGGATGAACTCACCTTGCAGGAGGTGAACCCTGGGCTGACTCCTTTGGATCAGGGTGTGTCAGGGTTGGTCAATGATAGTGCGGATTGGGACTCGACCCAGGCTCTGCAAATTGTTGGGAGTTAGTAAATGGAAATGGATAGGCCAGGTGTGGCTTAGTTGGGGACCATTCCTAGTGTTGTAGTGGAGCTGGTTGGGGGGATGCTTCTCCTTCAGTTCAAAAAGTGGAATCTGTTGGGGCCAAAAGTAAGAAGATGGGCTTACATTTGGGTCTTCACCAAAAGGATGTTAAGAAAGGATCAATGGAGAAGAGTTCCAAGGTTGGCAGAAAAAAGGATTTGGAGAAGATCAAATTGATGGGGGAGCATTTGGTTGAGTCAGGGTCAGTAAAGACTCTAGATTCTTACTTTTCCAATCCCCCTAAATGATTGTGTTATCATGGAATGTGAGAGGCTTGAACAGTGGCCCTAGATAAAAAGTTGTTCAGGAGTTGATAAGGAGTCACTCTCCTGATATCCTATTTTTGTAGGAGACAAAACTTTCTGTGGACAGTATGATGGATCTAGTACTAAAGCTTTGCGGTAGATGTCAATGTCAGTGTATTGGGGCTATGGGCTCTTCGGGAGGGGTGGCCTGTCTGTGGAACCCCTTAAGGATTCGCCCTGTCTGGTGGGTGGCCTCTAGATCTTCGCTATCTGGGGTTATCTCTAGTCTTAAGACTGAGACTGAGGAATACATCTTGTTTTCTAACATCTATGCCCCCACTGATCTTCAGGGTAAGCAGAACTTATGGTCCCATATCTCTTGTATGCGAAGGATGATCCCTTTCCACCCTTGGATTATGGCGTGGGATTTCAACGCCATCATGGAGTTGAGTGAGAAGAAGGGGGGTGTTATGCGGTTGGAACCTTCATCTTTCCTTTTTCAGGATAATATAACTTCATTGTATCTGGTTGACATTAAGCCTAGTAATGGTCTGTTCACCCGGAACAATAGGAAGGTAGGGGAGCATTGGATTGCGGAAAGGTTGGATCATTTTCTAGTTTCTAGCTTTTGGATTGGTGGGGAGTGGTCCACAAGCTCTGAGATTCTTGACTGGAGAGGGTCTGACCACTGGCCCATCAAGATGGTCTCTTCTTCTACTCAGGTCGCTCACTCCCCTTCATTCAAATTCCAACTTATTTGGCTTCAGGATCATGCTTTGCAGATTCTTGTTGCAGGGGGGTGGATGAAAGGGAGGCTTGCCTTTGGCACAACTATGTACACCTTTGCCAAGTAGCTGAAATCTGTTAAGTTCCAGCTTAAATAGTGGAACCGCCGGGGTTTTAGGAATATTTTCCATGCTAAGAAAGCTGCTTAAATAGTGTTGAATGGCATCACCAGCGATATTAGAGAGCATGGTCTATCTGAAGCCTTTCTTAGGGAGGAAGACATGATTGTCAAGGCCTTAGAGGAATGGGAGTTTAGGGAGGAAATTTACTGGAAACAAAGAGTTCGTATTGATTGGCTTCAAGAGGGGGATGAGAACACTGCTTTCTTCTTCAACTTTGTGAAAGCAAGAAGACATGGAAATGCCATTCCTGTTTTGGTTAATGATAGAGGTGAGCAGCTTTTATCCTTGCAGGAGATCTCTAGGGAGGCTCTTCATTATTTTCGGGTTCTCTTCAGGGAGAATTCCCAGGGGGAATCGGTGGAGGATAATTTAGTTCTCGATTGTATCCCTTTTCTAGTTACTATGGAGATGAATGAGCAACTTATGAGTCCCATCTCGTTGGAAGAATTAGAGAGGATTGTTTTTTACATGAGAAAGGGAAAGGCTCCTGGTTCGAATGGTTTCCTGACTGAATTCTTCCAAGAATTCTAGGATATTATCAAATTGGATTCATGGGAAGTGGTTCAGAAGTCCCAAAGGAATAAGCAGATGCTTCGGGCTCTGAATGCGACTTTCATTGCACTTATCCCCAAGTGTGTTGGGGCTGACCGATTAGGAAAATTTTGACCTATCTCTCTCTGCAATGTGGTTTACAAGATCATCTCTAAGCTGATAGCGGATAGGTTGAAAAAGTGTCTAGGGAAGGTTATTTCTGAGGAGCAGAGTGGGTTTGTGGAAGGGCGCCAAATCCTGGATGGGGTGGTCATCGCTACGGAGACCATTCACTCTATGGCAACTTCCAGGGAAAAAGCTATGTTTATTAAGCTAGACATGACTAAGGCTTATGATAGAGTTCGTTGGTCCTTCCTCCAGAGGATTCTCAGGGCGTTTGGCTTTGTCAACAATTGGATTCAATGGGTTATGAGTTGTGTCACGTCTACCTCCTTCTCGATGCTAATCAATGGAGATCATACTAAGTTGTTTGGTGCTTCTAGGGTTCTTTTCCAGGGGGATCCCCTATCCCCTTACCTATTTATTCTTTTGACTGAGGGTCTGGGGAGGTTGATTAAGCATAATGCGGGGCTGGGTTTTATTCAGGGATGGAGTTGGGGTAATGACTTACAACCCCAGTCTCACTTGCATTTTGTTGATGACATGACCCTGATGGGACTTGCTCAAATTAGGGAGGCCACTAATCTGAGAAAGGTCTTGGATGTTTACCTTGCAGCTTCGGGCCAACTGATCAATGATGATAAATCTTCTATCATCTTCTTCAACACTCTTGGTCCTATTCAAAGGAGGATTGCTCTCATCTTGAGATTCCAAGTGGGCTGCTTGCCCTTGACTTATTTGGGTATCCCTATTTCTCCTGGTAAACCTCCTAGGGAATCTTGGATAAATTTTGTACGAAGGTTGATCACTGGACAAATAGATGGTTATCCTTTTCTAGGAGGGTTCAGCTGATCTAGTCAGTGGTGCAGGCTCTTCCAATTTATCGATGTATGCTTCAAGTAGCTTCTAAGTGGTTCTTGACGGGATTGGACTCTATGGCAAGGAAATTCTTATGGGAAGGAAATCTCCCCTCCTCCAAATGGAGTCTCGTCAATTGGGATTTGGTGTGTAGTCTGAGGCAGTCAGGGGGGCTTGGTTTGAGGTAGGTTATTTTATTTGGGGAGGCTTTGGTGGCTAAATTGTATTGCAGGTGGTGTACTAAGCAGGATCGGGGTTGGGCTAAGATTTTGGCCTACAAATATATGCACAAGATCCCGATGGAGGAAATTCCAAGATATCTACTTGAGGGAAAAGGATCATCAATTTGGAGTACTCTTGAGAAGGGGGCTTCTCTTATTAAGGCAAGGATTTTTTGGATTTGTAGAAGGGGGGAAAAGGTCCTATTCTGGAAAGATTCTTGGGATGGTTATCCCCCCATCTTGGACCAGTTCCCCAACCTTGGGAATCTTTGCCAGAGGTTCTTGGAGGCAGGATGGTCTAGGGTGACTGACTTTGAGGCTGTGTATAGGTGTGGTCGGCTGGAAATGGAGCGGTGGAAGGTCCCTAATGAGTGGTCAGTCACTGGGTTGGAGGAAGAATGTGCTGAGTTGCATGGCATTCTGGTGAATAGACACTATAGTTCTCTCAAGGGTAGGGATGCACTGGCCTGGTTTTCGAATCCTAAGGGAATCTTTACTATTGCTAGTGGATACCGGGAACTGTTGAACTGAAGACTCGATGGAAGAGAGGTGCTCTGGTGGAAACAGGTGTGGAATAATTTTTCTTGGCCAAAGTGTAACTACTTCGCTTGGACTTTGGCTTTGAACAGATGCCTAACTTGGGACAATATTCGTAAGCGGGGATTCTTGGGGCCTTCCATTTGTGCCTTGTGCGGTAATGGGGAGGAAGACTCCTCACACCTGTTCTTCAGATGCCCCTTTTCTATGCTTATTTGGCACTATTGGTGGGGGGTGTGGAAGCATTCTTGTGTTCACATGGATTTTCTGGTGGAGTTTTGGAGTAGTTTGGGCAGACCCCCTATCCTCTCCTCCTTCCTTCAGACTGTCTGGTACATTGGGCCCATTTTCATTCTATGGCAGATTTGGCTCGAAAGGAACAAGAGGATCTTTCGCGAGGTCAAACTTTTGGTTCAACAAGTGTGGAATAGAATCATTGTCATGATTCGGGAGACTGTGGAAGCTAAATGTGAGGTGCATTTTCCTCTAAATAGAGATGAGGCGAATATTGTGTGCAGGTTGGGATTGCAGGAGTTGTCTCATGCCTCAGCTTGTGTCATAAGAGGTAGACACTCTTTGAAGAAGGTCCAACGGGTGGGAAGATGGATGCCCCCTCAGGATGAGTTTATCAAGATTAATACTGATGGTTCCTATAGGGGTAACCCAGGCCCTACAAGGGTTAGTGGTGTTGGTAGGGATAGTATGGGGAAGGTGGTCTTCTTCTTTTCAGTTCATAAAGGGCGACATTCTAATAATCTTATGGAGGGTTTTGCAATCCTCTATACCTTGGAGCGTGCTTGGGAGTTGGGTCGAAGGAAGGTTATTTATGAATCAAATTCACAAATTGTTGTGAACTTGTTGACAGAACAAAAGGTGAGTGGGATTCATTAGAAGCTAACAGAGATTGTTCGTCAGATTCTCCATATCACCTCGTCAATGGAGTAGGTGTCTTTCATCCACATTCCTCGTGAGTGGAATAGAGCAGTAGATTGTTTGGCTAAGTGGGCCTCAGAACATGGTAGTGATTGGAAAGTTGAAGGTTGGGAGCATCTCTCCTCGGATTATTGTCAGGACTTGCAACAGAATCTTGTTGAGGACATGGATGGGTAGGAATTTGGTTGATCTTAGGTTGGGCTTGTAGTTCTTTTCTAGGGTCTTGGGGCCCTGACTCTCTTTGTAATTCTTGATTCTGATTTTCAATAAAAAAAAATTACCCCTTTAAAAAATAATAATAATAATAATTTCTAACATTTAATATACAATCATATGCTTTCACAATGTCTATGAAAGAAAATTACATCATTTTATAAATAAAATTCATGCAACCTATTTCCTCTTTAATTGCATACATTTACTTCAAATGAAAATGTATATAAATTTATCTTATATATTAAGTTTAAAATATTTATCTTCTACTATTCAATATTGATTTAAAAGCTAAAAAGAATTCCAAATATATAGCATTTTCTAAAGATATTTCATGTAACATTGCATCATTTTTTTGTTATGATACAGGGAAATGTTACATATATGTTGCTCTTTTCTAATTTCATGTATGTGAGCAAGATGTCACATAATGCACATGCATGGGTGTCCAATTGGTTGACAAAGTACCTTTACCGTCTTCCAATCAATGTCATCCTTTGTATAGAGGAATTAAGTGTTCGCTTCTAGTTGAGACCAAAAAAATAGTCAATATAATTGACAAAAATGGACCAAAGAATAGTCAAAGAAAATTCAATAATTATGCTTTATACTTTAACTTCCTATATGGTTCCAAGGTCAAAATCAACATAGATGTAAAATTTTATAATCTACAAATTGATATTATAAATTTATGTGATTGGTCAGTTTTTCAATACCACAAGCTTCGAGATCTTTACCTTGCTAGATGTATTTGGAAGGTCACTATTAGACCAACTGTGACAATAAAAAAACACAACCTATGCAAATAGCTTAGTATGAAGTTCATGAGATTCCTTAAGGGACAGTCACATATAAGTTACCACACAAGACCACTTGAAGAATGGTTGCTTGCTACTCTTAAGTTTAATTATTCAATCAGATTCACAGTGCATCGGGTCATGCCATCATTCAAATTGTTACATGCACACTATGGGATACCTACATTATATGTTGTGAAGTCCAACATAACAATCAAAGTTCGGACCCTTCTTGATGATATTGAAAATGAAGGGATATTACTAGTGCATAAATGGTTAACAAAGTGAAAAATTACTACAAATTTTGAAAAACTATTTACACATTGTATCTTTGACTAAATTCAATGCTTACAATATGGTATACTGCATGAATGATTAACAAAGTAATTTTAATTCCTTTTTACAATATCATTTTGATAGATCATTCCAAATTTTTAATTTGCATACCATTTTACAAGTGTTGCTGTCATAACTCCAAAAAGTATCTCATTTTGATTATCAATAATTCAAATGTAACCATAATTAAATTAAAAACATTATCTATCATTGACTTAATTTGCACCTCATACTTTATTATTGAATATATACATATTGTATATTTCCAAACTTGTTATCTCTTGATGTACTTTACTTAGTTTTTTAATTATTACACTCACAAACAGATGTATGTCAATAAAAACAAAAGTCATTTAAGTTGACATGCACTTGAATGTCAACAAATTTATCAATTAAAAAAAACATTATATATATTATTTAAATTCAAATTTTGCTTTAAAATCGGTCTTAAAATATTATCATATTTTAAAAAAATTACTAATCAAAATATAATAAATAATTGAAAGAAAAACATATAAAATTAAATTTTATAATTTTAAAATGTAAAGTTTTTTTCTTGTTTTAAGAAGGAAAACACATTTTATTTCTTTTATTATTATCAATTATACAATTTTTAAATTTTTTTTTGTGTTAAAAAAATGTATTTCCTTTATTATTATCAAATTTTATGTTTCATATGCAAAAAAAAATCTCTCATCAAAATATAATATAAAATAAAAAAATAATAATTTTAAAACTTATAAATTAGATTTTATAATTTTTAAATGCAAGTTTTGTTGTTTTCAAAGAGAAAAAGCATTTAATTTTCTTTATTATTATCCGATTATATAATTTTTAAATGTTGTTGAAAGAAAAAAATACATTTCCTTTATTATTAGCAAATTTTATGTACTCAAAATATAATAAAAAATAAAAAATAATAATTAGGAAAAAAAACTAAAAGCATTTAATTTTCTTTATTATATCAGATTATATAATTTTTGAATGAAATATTTTTTGTGTTGAAAGCAAAAAGAAGATATTTCTTTTATTACTAGTATATATATCTTAAATTTTAATTTAATCTATATAAATTTCGCCGACAGATAGCCTTCTCCAGACATCTATATCTCTTCGATGAATTTTATATAGATTAAATTAAAGTTTAAGGTATATATATTAGTTTAATTAATTATTAATCATGTCTTTCATTTCAATCATGTCTTGTTAATTTATCCTCAATCACTCTTTTCATTAGTAATTATTTAGTCTCATGACCTAATATCTTTTCTATGGTAAATAAATATTTTTATTTATCTATCCCTTTTCTATCATCTCCACAATTAAATATATATTTTTTAATTCAATTGCCTAATAAACTAATATGTGGAAGAGATGGGTGAGAGCACGAGTGTGAATTTTGGTGCTAGGGTTTCGTGTGGAAGGGAGGAAGATGCAATGGAGATAGGGGACGATGAAAACAATGGTGGGAATGACAAGGAGGGCCTTCTCAAAGGCATGTTGCTCTAGTAATAAAGCTTTATCCTCATTTATTGGTTGATGTATCTTCCTACTTTAGTCAGTGTCGTGCTTGCCTAGAAATTGGTTTCTAATATTTGGGGTTCCTAGGTCTTTGTTGCTATTTGTAGTAGACCCTTCTATGATTATCTTCTATTGACACCCAATGTTTTGTGGGACAGTTTGTGGCAACTTTTATTGAGGGTAAAGATTTTATTTAGTCTGCTTCTACCCAACGTCCTTTTCTATGTGGTGGCCATATTTTATCATAGTTGGAGACTACTCATTCAAAGGTGTGGTCGAGTACAGTCTACATTTTGTTTGTCCTAATACTTATGAATTCAATTTGTGAGTCTTCTCTATTAGTGATCACAAAGTATGGTGTTGAAGTGATGGCTTCCAATGGAGAGTTTGGTGGGTGTTATGCTAATTCAACCCTCTTCCTTGGGTTGCCTCCACTTGTTATGGTTTTAGGCATTTTTTCTTCCCTAGGAGGAATATTTGTGTTAGTCTTTGAATACCCTTTTGTATGTTTGCAATGATATTATATTTGGTGTGATCTCATTTGCTAGGTGTTGTGAATTTATCTACTTTGCTCATTTTGTTCGAGGGTGTGTTGGTGATGTATTTGGGGCTTTTAAGGCTATGATAACTTTGGTTGTGAGGGTTGATCCTGATGGAGGTGAAGCTGCAAATTTGGGAGTGATTTTCTTTAGCCTTGTCATTCATTCATTTGGACCCTTTGGGTTTAAGGTTTTTTTAGGCTACAGATGGTGAATATTTAGAGGTGGTTACCTCTATGGTCTTGGTTCATGTTGGTCCTCCTATTATGGATCCTATAGAGAGAGGATTTTTGAAGGGGGTTGTTACCTTGGTTCATGGGGGTAGCTATTTTATTGTGCCAATGGCTACTACTGAAGGTAATTCTTGAGAGGTGATGCCTTATGATTATTCAGTTCATGAAGCTTCCTTCTTCCTTGACCCTGTAGAGGTGGGTTTTTCAAAGGATCTTGTGGTGTTTCGGTACTGGAAAGTGATTCTTCTCTTTTCCTTCTACACTCATGGGTAGACAACGTATCATATCATGTTATATTTCTATTTTTCCTACTATAGGCCTATGGAAGTAGTCCTATTTGCTCATTTTGTCAAGTCTATGCTTCTAGGATTTCCAAAAGCCTCCCAAATATAGTGGTTTTTTGGCTTTTTTGTGTTTGATTTCCCAATTGAGAACTTCCATGGTCTCAACTCAAGAAGTTATTTAGGAGGTCAGTTCAGGGTGAGCACCTAAGTTTGCCTCTATTTGTTTTGGATTAGGCTTTTGGATTTTTCAGGAATCCTATTCCTATTAGTTGGGTGCTTCGATCAAAGATCCTTTTTTTTGTTCTAGAAGGTTTCAAAATGTCCTTTTGAAAACCCATTTCTATTTTCTTTTGTATAGGATTAGGTCCCTTTTCCCTTATCTAATTAAAAATTAATATACATGGAAGAAAGTAATAAATTATATTTATTAATCAACTCCAACTTATCTAGGTTTCATGCTAATTTGTCCGCACTTCTAACTCTTCTACTTTCCACTTTTCTCTCCACTTCCTACTCCCCCTTACTAATTTTCTCTTCCACTTAACTCTTCCATCTTTCCATTTTAACTTCTCTTTCTCCACTCAATTTCTTCATCACTTCTCCTTTCCTCCAATTTCAAATGGCTTATTTTGTTGCAAATATATATTTCAAATATATTTATTTTCCCTTAACTCTTCCTTATTTATATTTCATCCTCCACTTGCAAATACAACTTTCACATTTGCCTTCACTTAATTAATCCTTTCATTTGATGTCATTCCTTGATTGACAATTGATCTCGTCCATCCAATCAACTTTCAAAAGTATATAAATTGGATTCTCATTTCTCATTTTTAATAATCACACTTTATGGATCATGCTTTATGAATCACACTTTATGAGTCACACTTTGAGGAAACCCACAACTTTTGAGTATTCGCATGATCACACAATCAGATCTCTCTTGCTTACCCATATGTGAACTTGATGATTTTAGAGGTCCATCATTTTGGAGAAGAAAGAAGAAACAAGGGAACTTCATCAAAGAAGAATGGATGTATTGGTTTACATCATTTTTCTTCATGTTTTATTTTGATGGTTTTGTTGGTGTAAGATTATGATTAGTTTACATGGTTTTCAGCTTTCATCATTGGCTAGTCATGTTTATTTCTAATGCTATGGTGTATGCATGTTTGTATGTGTGTGTGCATGTGTGTGTGTGTGTGTGTATGTATGTATGTATGTATGTATGTATGTATGTATGTATGTATGTATGTATGTATGCATGTATGTATGTATACATATGCTTGTAGCATTTGTGATGAAACATGTATAATGTTAAATGAATTAGGATTAGGGTTGGATGAAGTGTTTGAATTTGGTTTTGAGCTAAGGTTGGGGTTAAGGTCATGACTAGAGATAGAATCAAGGTTAGGGGTATCGTTAAGGTTATGGTTACGGGCAAGGTTAGGGTTATGATTAGGGATAGGGTTTGGGTTTAGAGGAAGAATTAGAATTAGAGCTAGGGGTAGTGATAGAATTAGGGTTAAAGGAAAAATGATACATATTTTTTTATTAAATACATTTCAACTTATTTTCAACTTGTAGAAATATTTTTTTAATTTTGATTATTTAATTAATCTTTTTACCTAAAATTTACATTTAAATCTCTAAAAAACAATATATTTAAAAAAAAATTAATTCAATATTTATTTAATTGATTGAGTCACTCATAAAATTTCATCTAAATAAGTTAAGCTCTCTTATGTGATATATTAGCCCGTTGCAAAGGAGCACGTTGATTATTAAATAATGTTGCAAAGAATACAATGATTATTAAATAATATAATTCACATATTGTGTACATCTCTAAGTAACTTTTTATCCTCAATGTTTAAGTCAAGGTATTTGAATTTAAGCATTCATAATTTAGTCCCTCTTCACAAAATTAATATGGAAGGTTAATGAACAAAATTTTAACAAGTTTCAATTATTTTTAATGCTTGTCCAATAATTTCAATCCTCCAAAACTACTAAAATATAATGTATTGTTTGAAATTTATAGTAAAATTTTTAAATGAATTTGTTGAATGCCCTTTTAAATAAAAAAGATTTATTGAACCAAATACATATTATTATCTATAATTTTCATCCTTTCACCAAAATTAAATAAATAAAAAATGTAATGGTCATACACCTTGAACCAAATACATATTGTTGTCTATAATTTCATCCTTTCACCAAAAATAAATAAATGAAAATTCTTTATTATAAATTTGTTTTTTTGAATCTTAGAAATAATTAACTAAATATGTTTGAACTATTTTAAATTTATAATACAAAAACCTATCCTTGTGTAAATGTATGCCTAAACCTATATTTGTAAATATATGCCTAAACCTATATTTTTAAAATAATTTAAGAATTATTAATTATCTTTTTAATATATTTAAAAGTAAAAATCAATCTTTTTATTCTTTAATTATATTAAATATTATTTTTTAAATAATTAAATAATTATTCTTTCTTTTTTTTTTTGGAACAAATTAAAGTCAAATCTTGATAAAGTAAGCATTCTATTCTTTTTTATTTTTTATGGAAATCATTTCATTTTAAGGCGAAGCCCACTTTTTAAAGTTTGAAGTAATAAAAAAGTTTTCTTTTTTCGTAGACTTTAACGTGCACATGAAAACATATTTTACGTCTTTTCAACTTTGCTATAAATTAAAGGCAAAGTTTAAGAATATGAACATTTTAAGGTAATGTGATAGAATTGCCTAAAAGTGGAGCAATATTTTAAACGCCTTTATAATGTTTCACACCTGCATTGAATTTACATGCTCAGATGGATTTAAATTGGCCTTTGTATCAGTTCATACATGAATTAGCGTAATTGATTTGTGGAAGGGCATAGTATGTGCATCTAGAATCTTTATCAGAAAACCATAGATTCCAACATATTAGGGCACAAAGGAAACAAAGCAAATAAACTTGTGATTAGAAAAATTTATAGGTAATGAGATGAAATGAATCACAATAAACTGAATATGTGTTCACACAAGGCAGAGGCAACAAAATTGGCCTACAAATAAACTACCTGCAAACATTTGTTATTGTTTAAGATTTAAGAAACCCTAACAAACAATATATGACAGACCTTTTTGTGGTACAACTGGTGAGAGTTTTTTTCATAAACATATTCTGCCAACAAAAAGAGTTATAAAAAATTGAATGCAAGATGTTAACATTGACTAAATAACATTATGAATCAAATTACCCATCAAAACCAAGACAGCTATAATATACTATGTAGCAATAATATCAAAGTTGAACTTACAGACAAACAAATATAAGCAGATATTACCTGGGCAATATCTGTTGTAATCAATGAATTTCTGTGTTTTATGAAGAAATCAAAGCTGACCAATATCTGTGTGTGGCATGCAAAAGTGGAAACCTATTGAATAAAAAGAAAGGTTATTACCAGGTCAACAGTTCAAATCCTTGATATGCTTCCCGTCATTCATAAGAAGTGTGTTACACATGAACTGCAATAAAGAATTCCACAAAATTACTGTGCTTCATTTCTATTAAAGCGAATCAAATTTTAGGAGTTTTGTTAGGCCAGGGCGCCCATTAACCAATCATCTTTTAGATGATGATTCAATAAGTTTATATACACATAAATTTATTAACCTCCCTGAACTCTCACGCCTTTAAGGCTTTCCACTTATTTTAAGCAGCAATATTTCATGTAAATAAAATCTTTTGTCAAAGATTTGACAAAAATATTTGATGAAACATAAACCCTTAAATCGATTGGCTCCTCAACAGATTGTTGAAGATATTCTAAAATAAGAACGCCACGAATTCAAAACTCTTTTCTGAAACAACTTACTTACAGATTTGAAGCGAAATGATAAAAACATTCAAATGTCCGCCTATGATAAAAATAAGAATGCCATGAATTCAACATTCTTCTCTAAAACAAATTCCTTAAAGATTTGCAGCTGAACGACAAAAGGATCGATGCCTGAAAAATTTTCTCCATTGAAAATTTAGAAAAGATACAGAAAGGAATGCCGGTATTTCTTGCTTTGGCTTAAATATAAAATATTGACGGAGGAAATTGCAAACCTAATGCTCGTCGAAAGCATAAGAATGATGAGGTATTTTACAACCGCATAGCTATCGCAGTGACCAAAAGGAACAGATCATGTTCAGATAGTTGAGGCTTTGAACTTCCAAAGGTAAACAAAGAAGAAATGTTAAGAGATGTTCACTATATATGAATGGAGAAAAGTGGTAGAGTATGCAATAATGACTATTTTAAGTCATCTTTGTCATGCAAAATGTAACGCTCGATGGTGGAATGAAATGCGCTACAAAATGTAACGCGTGAGAGTAATATGCAATGCCCTACAAAATTGGATAAGTGTAATTTTCTGCTTGTACACCGTTACACAAATCTACTGACATAGCTGCCAGATATTGAAGTAGAGCTGCCTCAGTCATTATTTTTTTTGGAAGGAATTCGCTAAACTTAGGGTCACCCTAGCCAAGAATAGTCGCACTGGCCAAGAATATTCATTTGGCCAAGGATACAATCCGCTACAGCTATATCGCCGGTTCTTGAGATTTTTGACATCAGAATACACGTCAATTTTTTTATAAAATGGTTTTGTGTTAACGGACAACTTCGATCCCATTGTAGATCGCCTCTCGGCGAAATTAGCAAATTTTATGTTTTAAAAGAAAAAAAATTATTAATCAGAATATAATATAAAATAAAAAATAATAATTAGAATAAAACAATTAAATTAGATTTCTAATTTTTAAATGCATTTTTTTTTTAATTTTCGGTGAAAAAAAAATTAGTTCTTTTTTTTTTTTGGTAGGTAATAGGTTGAAGCCGTAATATTTTGAATTATTATTATTATGTTTGATTAGATTGACCCTAAACCTTCCCCATTTTTATGGAAGGCCAAGAGTCACAGCTTAGAATTTCACTTGAGATGTCCCTATTGGGAATTGAACTTGGGTCTCCACAATGAGAACCCAGTGTTTTAACCAGTTAAGCTCAACCCCTTGGACAATAATTAATTCTCTTTATTATTATGAGATTATATAAAAAAATTTAAGGTAAAAGGTCGAGGCCCATAAATATATATTAACAGTAAAATAAAGGATACAATAACTATCAAAAATATGATGAAATATGTTTAAACATGACCAAAAAAGAGCCCCCTAAGAGAGACAAAATTATAAATCTACCCCTAAAGATGATCTCTCGGATCATCATTTACACTGAATACAAATGGAGAAAATAGATTCCATAAAATAAATAAAGACTCAATTTGCATACCAAAATAAAATAGGCTATAGGTGATGAACTGAAAGTACATGCCTGTCATTCGATACCAAAGCAAATCCCACAAAATCCCAATCTAGAAACAATGAATCTTGATTTTGTCACTATCCTCATCTTCTTCTGCTAAAAAACTCACCCCAAGCTTGAACTCTTCTACTTCTAGGGAACCCATATCTAAAATTGATACCTCCCTTAAATCTACAAAAAAATACACCCCATTCTAGTCTTGAAATTTGTTATATCTTCATATTCAACAATACCTACTTTCATGTATGCTAAACATGCCCAATTGCAAGGATTACCATATTTTTTGTTGCTACAAATTCTCTGTCGAGGAAGCTCAACAAAATCATGTTAATCAAAACCCTCTCTCTTGAGTGTTGGAAGGGATCCCAATTGTCGAACTATCATCTCCTTGAACTCTGCAAGAAAAACACCATGTAGATTCGAAACATGCCAAATGCATATGTCCATATCTGGGAAGCTCAAGTCTTCATGAGTAGCCCTACCCACTCCCCTATCACAAAATGGCTCCACACCCCCCTGTCACAAAAAACTATCATGCTACGTAGCGGAGATTCCCCTTTCTACATTCTCCTATTTTCTATACCTGAACCAAAAAGGGTTTTTATATTATGTATATGATTAACCTCAAGGTTCGAAGCAAAATTTATCATCAAAATTCTGCTATATGATCTCTTCATTTGCCATTCATGGATTCATCTAAGGAATCTATGTCCATTGGTGTGGGGAATGAACTAGAATAGCCATGTGGGTCAATGTCTACATGTTTGAATAGCACCCTTATCCCATGAAACTTAGATATATCATTGGAGACCAAATGATTCACAAGAATCTCTACATTCTATTTTAGCCAAAAGTGAAATGGTACAAAAGATACATACCTTAAACCATTAATCATAGAGATAAATACTAATCTTGCCATCAGCTCCTCCAAAATTTCACCTTTGTCCAAGAACCCTCCAATTCATTGGTCTCCCTCAAATAGATTATACCTTGAGATTTGATGATTGAGCTCTTCCCAAGTGAAGAATGATGGTTGAACCACATAACCTACTATGAATTTTATAAATTCATTCGACTGTGACAAATCCATAATTATTGTTGCAAATCTTGACACCACCCTATAGGGTGGACTGAACTAATTAGCATCTAGCCATTCCACACCAATTACTTCTATGAGGGAATTCTCCACCTTCGAGCATGGGATGATAAATACCGACTGCAGATTAAGATGATTCACTTGGCCATGAGGGAAAAGCACATGAAATCTCCCTTGCAAAACTATTCTTGATGCCATGGAAGAAGAACCCCAAGCTCAAAAAACTAAACTTCATGATAATGAAAGATTTCACAACATTTTAACCGAATTGAGGCACATGCACGAGATATCCTATCTATGGCATATAATTTTGGGAGTGTTGAAGGACTCATTGAAATTGGTGGCGGCTTACGTGTCCTCCTTTTGTACTCCAATCCTAGCAATTTTCTCTCTTTCTATAAGATCATGCTTATCCGAAAGCGTGTGGAGATCGTCAACAGTTTGCACAACGTACTTCAAGGTGAATATTAGTTCATGTGAAGGAAATATGGTCTTGAAAAGCTCATAATGTCAATAATTATGAATTTAGGTGCTCCAAGATGCGGCCTCCAAATATATTGAAAAGAAATAATCAGGCATCTGCAAAAAGAGAAGAAGAACGTTAATTCCAACTAAATTACTTTATAATTGTGGTGCAAGAGCACCCAAAGACACAAATGAAGCCTAAAAGAGCCTAATATCACCCATGAGGGTAAAATGATCATTTGTAATAGGTTGATAGGTTTGTGAGTTAATAAGACCCAATTGATGTAAGGCATTGTCATGGTTGCATTTTATAAGCCACCATGGACAAATGACCATGTGGGTCACTATGAGTCTAGGAATGAGTCATGAAAATAAATATTTGTCTTAGAAACATCAAACCAATCCTTGGAATAGGTCGAATACACCTCAGAGTTGCCAAATTTGGAAAGTGCAAGTTGACAACTTTTGTTGTCATTGCAAAATGTAGACGTATAAAAATGACCACATTCCTAAATGAATATTTTTATGTTCATTTCTCTATTTAATTAAATCCAATTTAATTAAACTATCCACATTCCTCTATTTAATTAAATAAATTATTCAATTTATTTGAATTAAATTCACTATACCATTTAATGAATAAATCATTTTATTCAATTAAATCCCCCCTATCCACTTTTAATTAAATTCAAATTTAATTAAATAAGTTATCCCAAATTGAATAAATCTAATTTATTTAATTTCTCCAAATTGTAACCAAATTGAATGAAAATCAGTTAATTCAATTAAATCCTATTATCCCTCCATCCACTTGCAAAATCCCAAACCCCTTCCTAATCCCTTCTAGAATCTTCTAATCACTTCTAATTAACCTAACCCTCCTCTAAATTTTGTCACATCCCTAAGCAAAGGGAAGTCACTTCTCAAAAACCTTAAAGTCTTTGATAACCATTGAAGTTTTTCAACTTTCAACCACTAAAACCCTTAAAGTCTTTGAAAACCATTAAAGGCTTCCAATCTTCAACCACTTAATCCCCAAAGTCTCCAATAACCATTAATGGTTAATTCAAACCTTCCCACATGGTTAAAACATTTGTTTTGACTCAACCTCTATCCAACCCAAGGGTCTCATCAGGCCATTAATGCTTTGACCATGATTATCTCTTAATCATTTGCACAAAGGTTTATCCTTGGATTAACTCTTAATCCAGTGGGTAAGCCTAACTTAGACTTGACCCTTAGCCTTTAGATAACCATGAGGTCTTCTCAGGCCTTTAATGCCTCCAACCTCTTCTCTCAACCCAACCCTATGTTGACACTTGTCACCATTTCATTGGTACAAATTGTGCACATGGATCCCCAACTTTCAAACTTGGCCCTTGATTAAACCTTTCAATCCTGACCATCCATTGCCCTGTTTGTGCTATAAATAGAGCTCTCATTCCTCCATTCTTAACAATCATCTTTCAAATTTGAAGCATCACACTTATGCTCAAATCATTTCAAGCTCTCATTTCATATATGCTCATCATTTAGCCTCTTTTAGATCATAAATTAGACTAAATATGCATGTTTAGAGTAATTTCTTTATCATTTTAGCTCAATCATAGACTAAATATATCATGTTAGGATAGTATTCATAATAACCTCGTCATCTTATCATCTAGTTTATTGCATTTTTAGCATCATACATAGCTTCATATCTATTTCATACAAAATTTAGCAAAAGCATCTCTCGTTCTCATATTTGCCATCCCTAAACCATTTTGCTCAGTGATCTGAGAGCAAAAACGTTGGTTTGAGGGACATTGTGAGATAGAGAACCATGGGACCCTCCTTGGGAAGCTGAGTAATACTACGTTACTCCATAGCTTGCACCAAGAAGTCCTGTGTGTGTGTGTGGACTAGTATTCTAATAAATTTTCACATATTTAGTTTTATTTGCCCACTTTTCCCGCATACACAAAATATTGTAAAAAGGGATAACTAATCTTCCAACAGTCCCAAAGTTTGAAAAGTGGTTGGAAACCATTAGGGAGGCTATATTATTCCCACTTGGATTGATTATAGGGTTGTTGTTGGCATTTTTGTTTAAGTTGTTGAAATTGATGATGTTTTGGAGTTTGGAGCAATATAATATATTTGGAGTTTTCTGAAATCCTATATTTTTGTTGTTCATTTCTAACCAATATGGATTGGTGGATGCCTAAAACCAATTGGATGAGTTAGGTAAGTCTCTTACCTTTCATTTGAATCAATTTTTAGGTCTTGTAACAATCAGGTTGTAGAGATCCATCAAAAACTAATCAGACTGGTCACAAACCCTGTTGGTACCTAGGGTTTCACCGGAAAGATGCCCTTAATTTGACATTTTCACCAGAGGACCAAAAAACCTATGGGAAAATGTTAGAGGGCCCATTGTACCATAATATTTTGGTGTTTTTTTGCAGGGAGGCTACAAGCCCAAAGAGATTGAATTGACCCTAGGTGGGCATCTCTATGTGACCGCTTGAACTGAAGAAGTGGAAATCACTTGCAAAAGACAAAGAAGACGGGATCAAGTCCTGAAACCTTGGATTTGGTGGTTTTACACCTTACCCCACCTTTTAGAAGTGTTTTTTTAGTCGGGGGACTAATACAAGGGGTACTTTCTTTGTAAATTAGGCCTAATTGGCTTAATTAGGTCCGGAAGGACAGTAAGGGTATAGACCTTTCAACTTGTGGTTAGAGTCTATGCCTTTGGGGATTTTTGTAACTTGATAAAGGGTATCTGAATCAACCATTATTTTATCTTTTCCTTTGTAATTTTGTTAAGTTTTGTTTGGAGAACTCAACCGTTAGGTCTACTAGGCTACTAGTAGGGCTACTAGACAAATAGGACAGTTGTGAGACAAGTATCCCCTAACACATTTGATAGTCAGATCTTATGGGTGTTTTGTGTTGGTTGGACCACTAATAGACAAACCCAATAGTTTTCCATCCCACCAATACCAGAAGATTGTCTGCCATTCGCACAAGGGTAGAGTGTTTTCGTCTTACCGGTACCGGAAGATACTAAACTGGTATGGATCTGGTCACACAAATTATTTTGTGAGTTGAGTATTTGATAGGTGTGTTGTTTACACTTTGAACAAATAAAATAACTTTGTTTGGACATAGTAGTTATGGGTGAGAGAATGTTTTTATCTAGTTGTTGCCTAGCTCTGCATCATATTTGTATCAGAGCGCGAGTTGGATCACTTGGGAAAAGTGATTTGTGGTGTATGTCTGTGGAAGGAAGTGAGGGAGAGGCTAGCAACATGCCTCCTAAGAGTATGTCTCAAGATTCCATCAAGAATTTGTTTGAAGAGGTGTTTGAAAACATAGTGAGGGAGTTAGAGAAGGCCAAATGCAAAGGAAAGGAGGGTGAATGTGACTCTGATAAAGAAGAAGAATAGGGGGAAGAAGAAGAGAGCCCCAGGCAGGAAGCTGAGTTACTTGCAGACCAGAGAGCATTTATTGAGCTCCTAAAGTCCATTGGCAGAGAATCCTCATCAAGTAAAGATGACATCCCTATGTTTAGTGGGAAAATGAATGCAAAATAAGTGACGGATTGGATTGGGGCATTGAACAACCATTTTGAATGCAAAGAGACCCCTGAGAATAAGAAGGTTATCTTTGTTAAGTCCAAGATGAAAGGAGCAATGCTCACTTGGTGGAATTACCTCCAAGGCAAGAGGGTGAAGGAAGGTAGAGGTGTGATAACCTCATGGGATAGAATGTTGGCAAAAGTGAAGGCGCAATTCATCTCGATAGACTATGAAGTCCAAGTCTACAAGAAGTTGCAAGGTTTGAGGCAAAAAGACCTTGATTTGAGTACATATACCTATGTAGGGGAAAAAGTGAGACTAAGTATGGAAACCCTAATCCCACTCTCATACACACTCATGGAATACAAAAGAGCCTAGGGAGGTAACGCACGTCGGCTACTTCTTATAAGAAAGAGAGAGTTGTGGATTACCTCTTAGGTTTTCTATTCCTTTGTTGTAAATGAGAGAGAGGAATGATGCAAAATGCAATCTAACCTAGAAAGCAAGTAAGCAAACAAATCCTAATCTGAGAATGCAGATCAAAGAACAACTGATACACTGCAAAAAAGTATAGATCAAAAGACAAAATCAGAGGTGCACTTGTGTCTAAAATCTGAGCAGAAATGTCTGGGACCAAGGTGCCATGCCACTGTCCTGATTCTGCAATTCTGGAGCTGCAACTAAGAGGAGGGATTCTGAGACCTGTGAATTATTGTTCTGTCAAGTCCTGTTGATAGAGAACAGGACCAAGGCGTCACGCCCCTGTCCTGGGTAGGACCAGGGCGTCATGCCCCTATCTTGGGTAGGGCCAGGGCATCACGCCCTTATCCTGGGTAGGACTAGGGCACCATGCCCCTATCCTTGATAGGTTTTCTACACTTCTAAAGTTTCTGAGTGATGTAGATGCCTGTTCCAGACTTGTACCTGCTTCCAGATTCCAGTTTCTCCACCTACAAGCTGAAAAGGGAAGGTTTGGGGTGGTTATATAGGGTTTTGTCATAGTCAAACCCCTATGTTGGTGGTTTCCACCTCCACAAATAGCCGATAATGTACTGAAAATGTGTGTGCAAGAACCTTGTGTATATGCGAGATCCTAAGAATGAAAGTAAACAACCTAGAGCAAACCTAAAGAGTAAACCCTAATTGCCTATAATTGATAAATTAAATACTCTAAATCCATAATGCAAAGTGATCTAAAGCATGAATATGAATCAAAATGAAGCTTATGCAAGGATATGAAAACAACATGAAACCATACCCAACCCAAGGGAGAGATACAAGCCAATCGTCATTCGGTGATCTCCTATTGTTCTTCTACATCTTCAAAAGCCCCCAATTGATAAAATGATGCTTGATGAATGTTTGATGGATGGATGTTGGATGTTTTTGAAGACTTCAAAGATCTACTCTTTTGCTGCAAACAAGGCTCTAATACTCCAAAAACCTGATCTTTGATTCTTAGAAGAAGACCCCTTCAAATGAAGAAAGAGAGCTCTTAAGTATGAAACCTTAGATCTTAATTTTATGTTTAGGCCGACCTAGGATTTGAATTCCCCACTGATATTTTGGGGTTAAGCATTATCATATCATAGGATTGTGCTCTCGAAATTTCAGGGAAAAAGTCGCGGACCATGTGCATTTATGCCATGGTCCGACCAACTTTTCACTGAATTTTCAGGGCCATTAGATATGATGATATTAGAGCGCATCCCAAAGTTAGAGCTGATTTTGAGATGTTTTGATATGTGAAATCGGGCCTAAACGATCAAAATAAGACATAATTAAGGTTTATGATTAAATGATTCATTGGAGGAATAATATGAAAAGGGGCACACTTAGGGTAAAGGGCCCAACTTTGTAATGTGTAAAGTGACAAGACAAGACCTTAGATTAAATTAAATTAATTAATTAAATGCTTAAAAGGGAATGAGAAATGCAAGATGCAAAACACAATAAGGCGGGTGCTAACCTAAGTGTGAAATTGTACCACCCTAGCAAGGATGTACAATTTACGACACTACAATACCGAGGATTTCCATAGGTTGAGTCTAAGGACCAAAAACCATGAGGAGGAACCATAGAAAGTGGCAAGATATCTTAGTGGATTGAAATATAGTATCCAAGATGAGATCAGCATATCAGCACCGGAGACAGTGAACAAGTGCTTTCAACTAGCACTATGAGAAGATAAGAAGCTAAAGAGAAATAATGATCTGAATAATAGAGGTAGAGGGGGAAGAAACTTCAGAGGTAGAGGCCCTATGAATGGTAGAGGATAGATTCCTAGGCCACAAGGAGAGGCTAATCAAGAAAGTCAGCATGGAGATGGTAACACAAGAGGGGGTTTCAGATGAAGAAGACCCAATCATAGAGGTAGATTTGGTGGAAGAAGCTCGAAGCCTTTCAGAAGCTACAACTGCAATCAAGTAGGTCATGCCATGGCTAAGTGCCCTAAGAAGACCAGATCAAGCTCCCAAGGAGAGAGGAGAACACATTTGGTTCAAGACACTGATTGTCAGAGTGTCAATTCAACTAATTCCTATGGACTTCCAGAGAGAGAAGAAGCCTTGATGACGAGGGCAACATTGTTGAAGGTACCAAGCAATACCGAACCTCCACAAAGGATGACACTCTTCCAGACCACATACAAAGCAGGAGGCAAGGTATGTAAGGTTATAATAGATTCAGGTCCAACTGAAAATTTAGTATCCTTAGAAATGGTAGAGAAACTAAAATTGAGAAGAATTCATCATCCATTTCCATATAAAGTTTCTTCGCTTACGAAGGAAAACAAACCTTGGTAGAAGTGCAATCATGGGTTTAATTTCAGATAGGAACATACAAAGACAAAATATTGTTTGATATTGTTGATATGGATGCCTGCCATCTTCTTTTTGGGAGACCATGGCATTATGACCTCAAGGCCCATCATGATGGACACAAGAACACCTACTCCATCACCAAAGATGAAAAGGTGATTGAATTGATACCCCTGCATGATAACAGTGAGGATCAGAAGGAGAAGGAGGGCAAGATCGTGATCATGGAAGGAAAAGAGTTCCTCAAGGCAATCAAGGAAGAGGGAACACCTTGTTTTGCAGTGATGTCAGTACCAAGGCCAGAAGAAGAGCCCGTTGCAAATGGCAAGGTAGAAAAGAAAAGGGTGACAGTCCTTGAGGAGGTGAAGGAAATGTTGAGAAAATATAAGGACATAGTTGCTGATGAGTTGCCAAGAACCCTACCACCAATAAGGGAGATAAGTTATTGCATTGACTTCATTCCTGGTGCCACCTTACCAAATAAGCCAACCTACAAAATGACTCCCCGACAAAATGAGGAAGTTGCAATGCAGATCCAAGAGTTGCTTGATAAAGGTTTGATAGGGAAGAGCTTGAGCCCTTGTGCAGTCTTGATTGTCTTAGCACCAAAGAAGGAGGGAACATGGAGATTATGCATTGATTCCCAAGCCATTAACAAGATAACCATCAGGTATAGATTTCCTATGCCTAGAATAGAAGATTTGCTTGATTTTTTAGGAGGTGCAAGATATTATTCCAAGATTGATTTAAAAAGTGGTTATCACCAAATAAGGATTAGAATTGGTGATGAATGGAAAACTATTTTAAAAAAAAATGAAGGATTGTATGAATAGAGGGTGATGTCATTTGGGTTGTCAAATACCCCTAGCACTTTCATGAGACTCATGAATGAGGTGTTGAAGGAGTTCATTGGTAAGTTTGTCATAGTGTATCTAGATGACATCCCAATGTTTAGCAAGACAAAGGAGGAGCACATAAAACATTTGGATATGGTCTTGAGAAGGTTGAATGAAGAGAAACTAATGATAAACATGGAAAAGTGCGTGTTTTTGTAGGAAGAACTGAGTTACCTTAGATTTGAGATTTCTAGAGGAAATCTGAAAATGGATGTTGATAAAGTGAGTGCCATCCTCACATGGTCAACTCCTAGAACAATCGATTATGTAAGGAGTTTTCATGGCCTAGCTACCTTTTATAGGAAGTTTATAAGGAATTTTAGCCAGATTTGTGCTCTAATGTTTGAGACCATTAGGGGTGGACAGAAGTGCAAATTTTCATGGACCAAGGAGGCGGATGAAGCATTTGAAACGTTGAAGAAAAAGGTATCATAGCAACCGGTTCTTACCTTACCTGATTTTGACAAAAGCTTTTAGATTGAATGTGATGCAAGTCATTTGGCAATAGGTGTAGTACTTGGCTAGGAAGGTAGACCAATTGCATTTTTTAGTGAAAATTTGAATGATGCTAAAAAGAAATATTCTTCCTATGATTTGGAGATGTATGCATTAGTTCAAGCACTAAAGAAGTGGAGGCATTATTTGCTTCCCAAAGAGTTTGTTGTCTATACATCTAATCAGGCACTGAGCTTCCTAAATAGTCAAGAGAAATTGAGCCAAAGGCATATGAAGTGGGTTAAGTCCATTTAGGCCTACACCTTTACAATCAAACACAAGAAAGGTGTCTCAAGCAAAGTTGCAAATGCTCTTAGCAGGAGGGCACTAACAGTTTCAGAAATCCAGTTGGAGAGTGTAGGAGTTGATTCCCTCAAGGGTATGTATGTTGTAGATGAATATTTCAAAGACATCTACAAGGTATGCACTGAGTTTGGTAGTTGATGTCATTTAGAGTATTCTAATTATTTGATTCAAGATGATCTTCTTTTCAAAGGATGACAGATATGCATTCCTAAATGTTCAATGAGGGATAACATAATTAAGGAGAAGCATAGTGTTTGTATGGGGGGACATTTTAGTTTAGACAAAACTCTTGAGTTGGTGAGAAGATTTTATCACTAACCTAAATTGCAGATAAATGTCAAAAAATTTGTGGATTCATGTGTGGTGTTTCAAAAGGCCAAAGGGACAACAACAAATGCAATTCCTTCAAGACCTTGGGAAAGTGTGAGCATGGAATTCGTGATGGGTTTGCCAAGAACTCAAAAAAGTTTTGACAATGTTTTTGTGGTTGTTGATAGGTTTAGAAAGATGGTACATTTATTGCCATGCAAGAGCAAAAGTGATGCTACATATGTTGCAAACCTTTTCTTTAATAAAGTTGTGAGAATACATGGTTTACCCTTGAACATTGTGGCAAATAGAGATGTGAAATTTGTAGGACATTTTTGGAGGACTTTATGGAGGAAGTTAGGCACAAACTTATCTTTTAGTTCAGCTTATCATCCCCAAATGGATGACCAAACAAAAGTGGTCAATAGGTCACTCAGAAACTTATTAAAACAACATGGTGAAAAGTGGGATTCCATCATCTCCCAAGAAGAATATTCCTATAATGATCCTGTCAATAGGAGTACTGGAAGAAGCCCTTTGCAAATTGTCTATGGATTGAATCCAAGAGGGGTGTTGGAATTGAGAAATCTACCCTCAACTGAACATATCAGTGCTTGTGGAGAAGAATTTGTTGAAGGGATAAAGGAGATTCATGACCAAGTCAGGATGCAATTGCAGAGAATTACAAAGAAGTACAAGGAGAAGGTTGACAGAAGAAAGAGAGATGTGCAGTTCCAAGTTGGAGACATGGTATGGGCAAATCTGAAAAAGGAGAGATTGCTAAAAGGGAAACACATAAAGCTCACGATGAGAAAGGTTGGGCCTTGTCAAATACTCAAGAATTTTAGGACCAACGTATATGAAATCCAATTACCTTCAGATATCGGTATATCCCCAATCTTCAATGTTGCAGATCTGACACCATTCAAAGGTACAATGCAGGAAGATGGTACATTCCCAGTGGAAGATGTTGTAGACATACTTAAAGACTTTCCAAGTCAAGAGCCACCCAATTTGAAAGGATATTGGACATCAATATTGTGAAGAAAAATAGGAATAAGGTCTACAAATAATACCTTGTCAAGTGGCAAAGACTCCCTTGGGTAGATGAAGACTAGATGAAGAAACATGGGAGTACATTGCAGGAACTCATCTCAAGTGGACTTGAGATTCAATCACTCGGGGAGTATGGTGTGGGAGCACCCAAAGACACAAATGAATCCTAAAAGATCCTAATATCATCCATGAGGGGAAAATGATCATTTGTAATAGGTTGATAGGTTTGTGAGTCAATAAGACCCAATTAATGTAAGGCATTGTCATGGTTGCATTTTATAAGCCACCACGGACAAATGACCACGTGGGTTAGTAGGATTCTAGGAATGAGTCAAGAAAATAAATATTGGTCTTAGAAATATCATACCAATCCTTTGAATAGGTTGAATACACCTTGGAGTTGCCAAATTTGGAAAGTGCGAGTTGACAACTTTTGTTGTCATTGCAAAATGTTATAAAAAGGGATAACTAATCCTCCAACGGTTCCAAAGTTTGAAAAGTGGTTGGAAACCATTAGGGAAGATATATTATGCCCACTTGGATCAATTCTTGGGTTGTTGTTGGCATTTTTGTTGAAGTTGTTGAAATTGATGATGTTTTGGAGTTCAGAGCAATACATTATATTTGGAGTTTTCTGAAATCCCGCGTTTTTGCTATTCATTTCTGACCAGTACAGATTGGTGGATGCTTGAAACCAATTGGATGAGTCAGGGAAGTCTCTTACCTTTCATTTGAATCAATTTTGAGGTCTTGTAACAATCGGGTTGTAGAGATCCATCAAAAACTAACCAGATTGGTCACAAACCCTGCCTGTACATAGGGTTTCACCGTAAAGATGCCCTCAATCTGACATTTTCACCATAGGACAAAACAATAGTGGGAAAATATTAGAGGGGAAATTTTACCACAATATTTTGGTGTTTGTTTGCAGGGAGGCTCCAAGACCGAATAAAATTGAATTGACCCTAGGCAGGCAACTCTATGTGACTGCATGAACTGAAGAAGTGGAAATCACTTGCAAAAGACAAAGAAGATGGGATAAAGTCCCAAAACCTTGGATTTTGTGGTTTGACACCTTACCCCACCTTGAAAAAGTGTTGGTTTAGTCTAGGGACTAATACAAGGGGTACTTGCTTTGTAAATTAGGCCTAATTGGCTTAATTAGGCCTGGAAGGGCAGTAAGGGTATAGACCTTTCAACTTGTGGTTAGAGTCTAAGCCTTTGGGGAACTATGTAACTTGTTAAAGGGTATCTGAATCTGCCATTATTTTTTCTTTTCCTTTGTAATTTTGTTAAGTTGTGTTTGGAGAACTCAACTGGTAGGACTACTAGGCTACCGGTAGGGCTACTAGACAAATAGGACAGTTGTGAGACAAGCATCCTCTAACACATTTGATATTAAGATATTATGGGTGTTTTGTATTGGTTGGACCACCAATAGACAAACCCAATAGGTTTCCATCCCACTGGTACCGGAAGATTGTTTGCCATTCGCACAAGGGTAGAGTTTTTTCGTCCTACCAGTACCAGAAGATACTAAACCAGTATGGATTTGGTCACACAAATTGTTGTGTGAGTTGAGAATTTGATAAGTGTGTTATTTACACCGTTAACAAACAAAATAACTTGGTTTGGACATAGTAGTTGTGGGTGAGAGAAGGTTTTCACGTAGTTTTTGCCTGGCTCTGCATCAAACTGTCTTCCTTGATTTTGAGCACCCTCCAATTCAATTAATGCCTCAAATCCTTGAATACAATGTAACTCATTATGAGAGTAATTCTTTTCTCCTTGAGAAAGAATGCAACCTTGGTTCGGTAGAAAATTTGCAAGAATTTTTACCTCTTTTTTTATTTTCAAAAGAAAAAAAACATTTTTTTATTATTATCAAATTCTATAAATTTAAAACACAATTTTGTTTTCAAAGTAGAGAAAAAAAGTATTTAATTTTCTTTATTTTTATTAGATTTTTAAAATTTAAAATTGATAAGTTTTTTTTTGTTTTGAAAACAAAATCCTATCCAAGGTAATGTTTGTTTCTTTCAAAATAGAAATCCTCTATTTAATCATGGTTGGAGTTTATTTGTGGTGTCTTTGAATTTGTTGAGTTTTGAAATTTTGGGTAAATGCAAAGGTAGCTTTTACTTTTGTGCATTTTCTTTACAGATCTTTCTCAAAATTTTAAATTTGATTTATATCTAAATCTAGATATACAATTTTCTAATTGCCATAAATTTTAGTGTATATATTAAAGGGAGAAAACATCTAAACAAAGATCGGCAATAGCATTTGATCTTTTGAGTTATCAATGCAACAATTATCGAGGTAAACATAATAATATTTGTGTCTTTCTAGTTTCATTTTTTGACTATTTGAGATGGATACCATCTTTGAATTCAATATTTTATCATATTATGCTATGATTTTCAATACATCAAATATCTCTTACTTTTTAGGGGTTTAAAATAAATGTTTAGCATTGCAAATTATGCTTCGTCCCTTGAAAATTTGTGAGAAATGAAAATTTAGCATATTATTTATCTTCTAGACCTCACAAAATTCTCACATGAGAGTAATATTTGCAAAATATAAATCATTGAAAAATTAAGAAAGAAAAGATATTTAAAATTACAAAAATAAAAAAAATATATTACTGAAAGTTTAATCAAATATTTAAAATTTATCTATACTAGATATAATTTTTTTTTATTAATATAGCAAGGACCTAGGAAAAGTCACCAACAATCTTGTAGTGACACCAGAGACACAGTAAAGACACCTCAAAATGGTATTGTAACATGTTAGAGTCCATTGATGCTGGATTGAGCACGAAATTGGCATTATCGATTATTAACAAATTGATCAGACTGCACTAATGCTGGATTGTATTGTTTTCTTTCTTAGGAAGGTTTGGTTTACTAACGTGTATATTATTTATGGCCCACAAAGTTCTAAGATCGTATGGTTTCAAATTTGTTACTTCTAATTCAATGTTCTCCCAACCAATAGCCTGTAGGCAGTGGCTAAAATTTAATAGTAATATGCAAGTCACCTTCCAAAATTGTATACTTTAATATTATAAGGGTTTCAAACTTCAAACTTAAAGTTCAATCCTTGTAGTTGAATTTAAACATGCTTCTATTATAAAGTACAATCTTTTTTTTGGCCATTAATATAGATTAAATTGGAATGAATTAAGAGGCATCAACTTCCACATTCAATTGGTTGGGATAGGAACAGGCATTTATATATGCTAGTTAGATAGTACCTTTTTTATTCATGTCCCTTTGGTTAGGCTTAATTTTCAAGTAAGCATAATAGAAGATAGTAAAATTGGCTGCCCTACTATGGGTTGATGCATTTTTGTGGACATTATAGTTGTCATGTTTAGAGTCTGAAGCTGAAAACTGATGTTTATAATTTGAAGCTTCTGAAAGAAAGCAATAGTAACCAAAACAAAACCCTTATCCTAGATTAGCCACAAAAAATTCCAAGGTCATCTTTAATCCTCCTCTAAACTACTTTTTCACATAATTATAAAACTTATCCAAAGATTTAACTACACACTTATCCTTAACAAAATGTTGAACATGTTTCAAAAAAAATTCAACATACAATAGTCATTTGCCAATCATTATTGTTTGAATAAGGGATCAACATGGCACCAGTGATAACTTTATAGTTAATAAAGATCACATGTATAAAGCACTTAAGTACAAAGTAGACCATGCCAAGTTTTACTCTGATGTTAGAATTGATGAAAATGCTCTGGACAATCTACAAAGCCCTTCAAAATGAAACAATCTCATGCCATTCTCCCCTTCTATTACTTGCACCAATAGGAGTTGCAACATTCAATATAGGAGCCTATACAATTCATTCAAAATTGAAAATCCCAATACAAGATTTTACTCAGCTAGAAGGAATAAGACTTACAAGTTTTAAAGAAGAGATAGCACATAACAAATATATTTTGATTGATGAAATGAATTTCATTCATCAAAACATGCTAAAAAAAATAGATTCTCGACTCCGACAAGCATTCCCATAAAATGCACATATAATCTTTACAGGTACACCTTTCATTATGACTAGTGAAACCAACTATTTTATATAATATCTAATATAATTCATATCTATGAAACTTCTATAATATTACTATATAGTTTTAAAAATATTTTTAGTGAATCATCTTTCAACAATATCTATAATTTTAATTGGAGATTTGGGTCAGTTGTCTCCAATCAATGATATATCAACATATGACAACAACAGACAGACAAATTAATTATGGGAGGAATTCAAAACTGTGATTACATTGGATAAAATTTTTAGACGAGATGGAGAAAACATACAACAACAAAGATATCATCAACTTTTGACAAATCTAAGAGATGCAAACCCAAACATTGATGACTGGAGGTTGCTTATGACAAGAACCCCTTTTAACATAGATGTTGCAAGTAATGTTGAGTTTAACAATACTATCCATTTGTTCTCCGCAAATGAAAATGTTTATAATCATAATAAGAAAATGTTATATTCATTGAAGCACCATGTTGCACATAATGTTGCAATAAAAGTAGCAAGTGCACATCCAGCATAAGATTTCTCAACTGATGAATTTGAACTAAATATATTGATTAGTAAGAATTCAAGGGTCATGTTGAATTCAAATCTTCAGATAAAAGCAAGACTTGTAAATGGAGCTCTCAGACATATTTGAAATATTGTCTACAAACTAGGAAGTTCCCCACCTGAACCACCAACATATGTGATGGTTGAGTTTTACAATTATTCAGAAATACTATTTGAAGATAAGCATCCAAATACAATTCCAATAAAAACAATGCAAAGGGGCAGAACATATGAATTGTCGTTAAAATTGGCATGGGCATTGACAATGCACAAATCTCAAGGATTGACTCTTTCAAAAACCATAGTTGATATAGGACCAAGAGAAATAACATGATTGACATTTATTGCAGTATCTCATGCAAAGTCTCTAGAAGGTTTGAGAATAATGTCGGCATTCACATATGAATGTTATGAAAAAACGGAAAAGGGTAGACAACTTGCCAAGCGTAAAGTTGAAGAAAAAAATTTGAAATTTTTAGATCATTGATATAATATATTTTTCTCCAAATTTCCTCCATGACTTTTAAGTTTTTTTAATATAAATATCATATCTAAATAGCAATTTCTCAAAATATTATATATAAAAAAATCCTCCATTGCATTGTGTATAAAAAAAATGCTAATTCAAAAATATGAAAAATTAATGTAATATATTTTTCTTCAAATTTACTTCCATGACTTATGTTTTCTAATATCAAAAAATTAAAACTAGTATGAAATAAATTATCATTAATAAATATCTTATTTTTATCACAATAGCAATTTTTAACTTTTAATGTATAGTCATATGCTTTCACAATGTGTAGGAAAGAAACTTTAACTAAAAATGGTTTAACATTGACCAAAATCATGTTTATTTGATTATTTCCATTTCTCAACTCACATCATTTTATAAATAAAATTCATGTAACGTTGAATACCTTCCATCATTTTTCTTGTTACGATAAAGAGAAATGCTACATATATGTTGTTCTAATCTATTTCCTATTTAACTACATACATTTACTGTAGTGCCCCTCCCCGATTCATCTTTCCTTTTGTGCATTGATAGACTATATTGATATAGCACAAATTATTTTATGATACTTTGATAGATGTTTATGGATTTATCTATGATTTGGATGCTTCATAGCTAATGATAGACATATCATATTTGCACTTGACATTATGATTTAATGTGGATGATGATATTCATGGGCTCTTATTTGATGATCTATATGTACTCATTTTATATGCATGGTTCATATTTGCGTATGGTGATTTGATGGTATCTTACTATGAGCTAACCTCACTTTATGGTTGTAATTGATATGATGACTATGATGGTGCTTGGTTGTTCTGACTGTCTTCCAATGTGTTTGTGATAGGGACGATGTCATACCACTCAATCATGAGTATGATATAACGTTGTGATTCCCTTTAACTTGTCTGTCTATTTCATGATATATGTTATTATATATGTTGTTGTGCATGTATTGGTGGTGGCAAGATTGCATGTACTAGATATCGACTCCACATGGCTTCACAGGTTTGAGCGTATCTTCATCCCAATGGCAAGTTGATCCGAGATGACATGAGATCTCATTCTATACTCTAGGTTTAAGCTGGTATCTTGTCAGTCTTGGCATTGTGGTTAGAGAGTCTTGTGGTGTGATGTTCGACCCTTTGTCGAATTGTCTTGTGGCGTTGTGAGTATTTGATTATTTAATTAATTAATAATCGGTTAATGTAGTTTATTAATGTTTAAATTAATTTAATGTATAACTTTGATTTAATTATTATTTGGACGTTTATTTTTATTTTTTTTGGTCGGTAATTTTTGTTATATATTGATTTCCAAGAAAAAGAGCTACAATAATCTGAGGCCATACAGATTTCAACATCGGCCCAAAAAACTAACAGTCCTAGCCTACTATGCAGGGCATTCAAACTAAAAAGGAAATAAAACCAGTATTGTGCGATTCTGCACTAGATATAACAGTCATCCATAAAATATTGTTTGTTTTTTTAAAACCCAACAAATAGCAGAAAACAAAATGGATTTTTAGCACCGTATCCACTCAGTCGGTGTCACTCTGGTTCATCTGCTTCTCCACCTCACCTGCAATGTTTGCCAGAGATTTTCCTTTGGCTACTTCGGTCTTCATCTTCGGGATGCAATCCAAATTCCCGAAGTCTGGGTCTCCTTCTAGACTTGCTAAGAACTGGACCGCCCGCCCTTCCTCAAACTGGTCTCGCAGTTCTCTCCCCACCTCCATGCGCACCACCACCTTGAGGGCTTTCAGTACCTGATTTGTTCTTATTAATTTGACGCAAAGCTTCATGGCTTCCCAGCCTATGCGAGCTCACTCTCTACATTACTCCTTTATTTGATTCTCCGGCCCTCGAACAAAGGGTAATATCTCCTCCTTGACATCTCCTTCTCGAATGCAAATTCCAGTCAGAGGGATCACCCACTCCAAAATGGAGTCGAGGTTGATCAAATAGTCCCCGTCAATCAACTTTGTCAGTGTGAGCTTAATTTTTTCCACCTAAGGTTCAAATTCGCAAGCCCGGGCCATAATCAAGGAATAAATCTCCATATTCATCTTGTACCTGAAGTGAATGTGCACCAACTCCTCCCCCAACATTAGAGGCGCTGCACTCCACAATTTCTCTTCCTTGTATTTGAAGAGTCCTTGCATTTGTTTGTCCGACACCGTTCCCAGAAAAGGAATTAGTTTCTTCTCTGTTCTTAGGGTAAAATTGGCCTCCATTGAACCTGCTCAAAAACTATTAACTCCACACACTACACTGCAAAAAACACAAAATTCCTCATTAATCTGATTCTTTGATGATACATTGCTCATTAACCAAAATAGTAATTCCTCCGTCGTCGTTTGTGACGGGTCATAAATGCATAATCAATGATATAAATGGAAAAGGATTTCATGGCAGATTTACTGTCATCCGCCATTGTCTCGATCAGATACTTTGCGTTCGGTAACTGCCTCATTAATTGCAATGCCTTTGAAAAAGCGTACTTGTCCTTACGGGCTGTCTTGCGAGCTTAGTGATTTTTTCATGCTTCTAGGATTGCATTAATTCCACTTCCACAAACTGCCATCTCCCTTCCACCACTTGGCCATTTGGCTTGTCATGTCATATCCGATGTTGGAGAGGAGGTCTGTCACTACATTGGCGCCTCATCTGACATGGGAGACTCGAAACTCCTCAAAGGAGTTGAGTTTTTCTCAGATGATCTCCACCCAATGGGATAATTTCCATGAAGGGGTGTTACCCTTTGCTATTGCGTTGATAATCACTTGGGAATCTCCTTCCAGGTGCAACTTTGGGATTTTCATATTTATAGCCAATTTAGTGGCCATTAGTGCCACCTGTGCCTCTGCTTCGTTATTTGTTCCATCTTGCAATCATCTTGCACCCTTGAAAATGATGACCCCTTTATCGTTTCTTGCGACTACTCCCACTCCTAAGGTTCATGGATTTCCCCTAGACGTCCCATCAAAATTTATTTTTATCCACTCCTTAGTTGGTGATTCCCATTTAACCTCTTCTTTTTCTAAAGGGGAGTTAACCCTCATAGACCCATTAACGGGTTTTTGGACGTTTATTATTTATTGTTTAATTATTTTATTAATATTGGGCCTTTTGGATTTATTATCCATTTATATAGTTGAGACTTTTATATTAATTTGGGTATTTATTTATTTTACCCTTGGTTATTTTATTATTGGGCTTTTATATTTTATTGTGCCCATGGTTTATTTAATTATTGGTTGGTTATTATTATTTCCCTTTTTATTTATTGGGTTAATTAAATATTATATTTATTCTACCTACCCTATTTTACTATTGGTTGAGATTGTGGGGAAGTTAAATAAATTTTATATATATATATATATATATATATATATATATATATATATATATATATATATATATATATATATATATATATATATATATATATATATATATATATATGATACCTTGGTTTTTGAGAGGGTAGACATAAAATATATTTTTATAGAATATTATGATTGGTCGACATGTTGTATTTTCTATAATTTTTGAATAATTTTCTATATATTGGGTTTCTTGTGTATTTGCCCGGGTTGTCTTCCTGGATGCATCTGGCGATTAATTGAAGATTTGGATTTAGATTGTTGAGCTTGGATTGGAATTGCATTGCACTTCTTCAAATTTTTAGCTTTCCATAACTTCTAGATATAAGTCGGAGATTTATCCCTTTGCTATTTGCATTTTGATTTTTAAATATTGTTTGCTTCGTCCCTAGTAAAGATTATCTTTGGGCTGGGAAATTGATATTGCAAAAAATATAATAATGGATTTTGATAAACCTTTTATGTGCTATAGATTTATTGTTGCATTCTAGAGTGTTGTTGTGAATAGTTTTATAGTGTTTTTCTATTTAGTCATGAGTTTCTTCTCTGTGCATTGTCGTAGTTGGTCATGATGGTGTCATGCTCCTTCTCTAAGTCTGCTTGGCATTTTGTTGAGTCCATTGGATTGAATTTACCTCTGCGTCATTATTGGGTTGGTTTCAGAGATGCTTGTTTACTTGTTGATTTTCTTGGCTGGTTGCAAACCTAAATTCTCTATCTTTTTTAGTCATATGCACTAATTCTTTAATCAAATTCGTTGGAGTTGTGGTTGCATTGTTTCTTTCTTTGTATGCGCTAATTGTTTTGATATATGCGCCAACATGTTTTATATTTGCGCTAATGTTCTATGTATATGCATTGTAATTTTATTCAAATGTGTTGTTATTCTGTGTAAAAGCGTTGTTTTGAGAACAAAGGCGTTGAACTATTGGCCATAAGTGCTAAGGGATTTGTCAAAGGTGCTAGTGTGTTAAACATATGTGTTGAATCACTTTGTGAAGGCATTGCTCAATTTATTAATTGTGCTACTCTGCGGAGTAAAAGCGCTAGACTGTTTATTTCAAACTTCTATTTAAGTTTTGGCTTCCTCAGTCGAATTTTTGGGTTTTTAGTTTGATCTTTTGATAGTCCAGAGGTTTTGTCGTATTTCCTGAGTTCTCTTTAGTGATCTGGAGCAGAGATATGGTTTATGATTAGATATTTGCATTGATATGTAATAAGAAAGATGAGAAATACCTTACTGCAATATTTGGACTCTTTGGCATCTTTATCAGTTGTGAAGCTATACGATTTATGTTGCCTAGGTGGCTGTGTTATTGGCTTTGTTATGCATTTATGTGTTTGGAAATCTTGGTTATCCAGATTATGCCTTGAGATCCCTTGTCTTATATTAGAGTATTTTGTATCCCTAAGGTCTAGGTGCATGGTTAGGGAGAGTGGGCTTCCATGAGTCTACCAAGGTCATGAGGAATGGACTGTTAGGAATCCTTATGTGAGGAGTTGAGGTCTAGATCGTTGGTATAGCTCATTGGGAGTTTATTATAATGATAAATTAATAACATAATAAATTAATCATAGGTCGGCTGAGTGGTAGTAGCTCATCTTAATAAGATAAGAAATGTATATGTGGTGCCCCATCTCATGGCTTGGAGTGCTAGTGCAGACCAGAGTGAGGTATGGGAAGATCTGGTAACTGGATAAACCAAACTCCCTTGATTTCCTCAAAGGTTGAGATGGTTTTGCATGTGTATCACGGATGTCAGGATTGAGTTCTAGGATATCCTTTATTGTTTGTGATAGCATGTGATGACACTTTTCCCTACATGTAGATCCTACTTCCTTAAGCTTTTTTGGTGTGGTGCCTCTGGATGCTTATGTTCTTGCTCATGTTTATGTTGTGTCTCATGTTTCATTTTAGCTATGTGTTGTGTGCGTAGTATTTTTCTTGGAGGTTTGGTTGTAAGGTGTCAACCTAGATCTAGAGTGTGTGTGGGATATTGTGTCATCTTCTAGCATGGGGGGTGGTTCCTTATGGTTCCACATGGTTAGGTGGTTTGATGCCTTCTTCCATTGGGATGTTCTTCATGGTATTCTCTTGTGCGTGGATGTGGATTCCTTATCTCTTCAGCTTATGGATAGATCCTTGTAGCAGATTGATGTACCATGCGTGTGTGTGAAAAGTGGACTTGTATCTATATCTGAAATACACAACACTTCAATTAGGTCATTAGACGCATGGTTAGTAAATCAATAATCAATGAATAATAAACCATTAAAAAGTGACCTATTGCCTTCTAGTAGATGCGAGTTTAGATTTCTCTCAGATTGGTAAGCTATCTCGATTGATTTTAATCTATGTGAGCATGGATTTAAGCTAGATGAATGCAAGATTTGCAATATTTAATCTAACTTGATGTAAGCTATGAATGAATATTTAAGATAGATGATTTAATGAATATGAAATAACTAGTATGCAATATCTCATTGCAAATTATCAATGAACCTAGAGCAAAAACAATATAATAACAATATATTTTCCAGGATCCTTGAATGAGAAATGAGGTTCTGAATTTATAGAAAATTCAGAAAGAAACCAATGGTTGAGATCAAATGATGATGAGCGGTCAAGATTTTCAAAGAGGAAGCACAATTTAGGTGAATTGATGTGATTGGTTGCTTTTCTCAATTTTAAAGGAAATTGAACTAAAATTAAGAAAAAATCAGAAAAAAATAAATAAATAAATAAATGATTTATTCTCTATTTCATTCAATTTTGATATTTAAATGTTTTAATTGCTTTCTCTGAGATTATTTATCAATTTTTAATTTGTTTTTCAAGATTATCTCCAATTGATTTCTTTTCTCAATTTTAAATTTCTTTTTTTGTCAATTAATTCCTTTTTTGATTTAATGGCAAATTGATTTATTTAATTAAATATGCTAGGATATTCAATAAAATAAATAGGATAATTGTTTAAAAATGATTTACTTGGAATGATCAATTAATTAAATAAATATTAATTAATATTGATTGATTAATTTGCCATGTGACATTGATGATTTAAGAAATTAATTGTGTGCTCAAGATTAATTTTAATTGCCTTTGGTTAGGACCTTGGTGACGTTGTCGAGATTAGGGGCTCGTGGTTTAGATGACCATTTTTAGGGTATTACATTTGCCCCTCTTTGAATTAATGTGCGAGCAGTGCGTTGGTTCAAAGAATAGTTGATGTCTAGGAGATATCAGTTCTGAACTTGATTGATCACGAACTAGATGAAGAGCGAGGTATTCAACTTGTTTTGAAGCGATGAAACTGAACAAAGTTGATTAAAGCAAATCCGATCCCGAACTTGATTGAACTAGGACCGATGAAGAGCAAAGATATCGAACTTGAACTTGATTGATCAAGAAGCGGATCTTACTGATCTAGAAATTGATTGAACTAGACACAGTGAGCGGAGAGAAAACCGATCTTGAACTTGATTGATCAAGATAAGATGAGCGAAGATAAACTGTCCAACTTGATTCGATGCAATGAAACTGAACACCTACTTAGATTGAGTGTGATCAAAGATACTCTTTAAACCCTTGATTGAGTTTAAACAAATAATTAGCTTGATGAAAAGTGATGCAACATATTAACGTTAAGAGACTGATTCAGACAAAGACAATATCAGCTTGATTTGAAGTGATGAAACTAATATGCCCCTAGAGATTGATTTGATGAAGCTTAGTTGCTCGACTTGTAATGAAATTTTTTGAAAGAAAATCTCGATTTTGAGGTCATGAGTATGCCCCCTCGGGAGTGAAATCGAAAGATAGCGAGGGTTGCGCAATGATTTTAAGCAATTTTCTTGAGTGATGATAAGTTATTTGAGTACAAAGATTAATGTTGATGATTAAAATTAGAGTTGAGTTGAGAATCAAATTGAGATTTAGCGTTGATTAACGAGAAATTGAGCGTAAATGGAAGAAAAGAATGAGTTGTTGATGAAAGTGCTAAGTGGTATTAGTTGTAAAAAATTGACTAGGAAGATGATCTCAGATTTTGATTTTGATCCTGAAAATGGAATCAGGACAGTCGATTTAGTTTAGGGTACAGTTTTCATGTCCATCGGAGCAAGTTGAAAAATTAGGGTTTTGGCTATATAAGGGGTCCATGTGTCATTTTCACCTTTCCAAGTTTGAAATTTTAAAAGCCCTTTGCAAAAAAAAATGGCCATTTCGATCCAGGAGCACCATTTTGAGCGCTAAAGATGACATAATCAACCGCAGAACTACGAGCCAACGGTAAGTGACCAATCTTAAACCTTTGCATTTCATCAATTTTGATTTTTTGTTGATTTTTTTGCTTTTTAAATCATTAAAAATCAGTGAATGTTGTTTTGTCGTGAAATAAGATACCATCTGTCGTACGACAAACTGTCCCTCTTGTGGTTTGTCATTTTATGCTATATGTTTTGTCGTATGGTACCATCTCATGTATCATACGAGTTTTTTCTTCATAGCCCATATTATCGTCCGAAAGAATACCATATGTCGTATGAGAATGTTTTATCATTCGACATGTATTCCTAACTCATACGAGTTTCTGCTATACTATGAAAACTTGTATGGAAAACAATGAGCATTTTTAAGGGTTAAAATATGAAATTTTGATTTGGCATTTGGTGTTTTTAGATTTGCTGATGTTTAACATGTTTTGTAGCGTAATTTGGATGACTTGTTGATGCTTTATTGTTTGATTTTGTAGGTTCAATTGCCAGATATCCTATTTCTCTATGTTTATCCACCTACTATGGGATTGGTTCAGAATTTGTCAGATGTAGATAGAGCACATATTGATTTATGCGGCTTTACTCACCTTTTAGAGATGCCTGATATCCATGTGAATCACAAGATGCTTAATGCGCTAGTAGAGCGTTTCCATTCAGAGCATAACACCTTCCATCTACTAGTTGGAGAGATGACCATCACACCAGAGGATGTGTACAAGATTTTGAGCATTTCATTTGTTGGGGATAAGGTTGACTACGATTATGCTCAGTGACCTGATGTCTTAGCCTTGAGACACATATTTCACGATGAGACTATCCTTGAGCGAGCTATCACTTGGGATGTTATGATGGCTAGGTATAGTGAGCAGTTTCTGCTAGCATGTGTATTAGCAGGTATGATAGGTTTTTTTGTCATGCCGGATAGGGGACAATAGGGCTTTCTATGTGGCTGGGCTAGGATGCTCGAGAGACTATTGACACAGCCTAAGAGATTAGGGTGGGGATCTTGCTTATTATCCCACATGTATCATGAGATGCATGAGATCGTATTTAGGGATGGGAAGAGTATGGCAACAAGAGTCTTGGTTCTTCAGATATGGGCATGGGAGCACATCCTAGTGTGTAGACCGATAGTAGATGACGCTAGAGATCCACACCAACCGATTATATGTAGATATTCTGGATATGTTACTCAGCCCCATCTAGGAAAGATAGAGTATTGGAGACGATAGCTTGATGATCTAATTGTTGTAGTATGGAGACCATATAGGGGTCTAGAGTTGTGGGATGACTAGAGCGCTCAGCGGAGAGACATGTTCATGATTCATCCTCTTGTTGGCAGATCGTTATTGATTATTGAGCAGTTCACCATTTCAAGAGTTATGAGGCAGTATGGTAGACCACAGGGCATGTCACAGGAGTATACCGCCTTCGCCCGATATGGTGATGAGGAGAGATGAGGATGGGCCTCTAGGTTTTCCTACGCGTTGAGCATGCAGAAGTTAGTCGGGTTACAATGACTGCGATGGGACTATCTTGAGGATATTGCAGATGCGGGGGTATTGCCCCAGTACATGGATTGGTTTCAGAGACATCCCTTCCCTAGATTTAAAGATCCTGCAGATCATGCGCCTCTCATAGACGAGGCTGAGGATGAGGCCCCTGTACAGGTATCGGGACATGAACAGGGATGGAGAGCAAAGGTTCCTAGGCATGCAGAAGGTGGTCCTGGTGCTAGCAGCAACAGGGTACCAGTTGGGGGGAGACAGAGGCAGAGAGGGGAGGGTGGATCTCTTGGAGCTGTTGGTGTGGGGGTTAGTGGTGCCAGGGCAGCAGAGGGTGGAGGTGAGGAGGAGCGAGCAGTTCCTCGACAAGTGAGGCAACAAAAGGATGAGAAGGGAGGCGGAGAGGGAGGTGGAGAGTAGGGGATACCAAATGCAACATGGTCTATGAGAGCCAGATTAGCAGGTTTGCAGTCACAATTGACAGTGGCTCAGACACAACTTGCAAAGTGAGACCGACAACTGGCGGAGGTCAGAGCTGAGCACGATCGTCAACTCACTGAGATGAGGGCAGAGCGAGACGCTCTTCAATAGGAGGTGTTGCATCAAACTAGCCGAGCAACTTATTATGTTGCGAAATATAGCATTGCAGTTCTAGTAGCACAACAGGTTGTCCCATATTCTCAATATATGGCTCGATCTGAGGGAGCTCAAGCACCTAGGCAGGACGCTGGTCAACAGGCTCCACATCCTCCACCACCTGGCGATGAGGGAGAGGTAGAGAGCTAGAATTTTATAACTCTTAGATTTTGTTATATACCCCATTTTTTGTAGCCTATACGATTCTTTCTCTGATGAGACATTGTATATGACAGTTGATATCATTTGTACTTTGAGACATTTATGATAATATATACGAGATCTTGATTTGATTTCATCGTACTTGTGTTGATTGATTTATGAGATGTTTTTCTATATGCTCTATTCTATATGCATGCATATCTCTTCAGTGTGGATGTATGTAATGGATGTAATATGAATGTTTATTTTTGTTTCTTTTCATATGCAAATAAATGATGATGTAAATGAATGATTAGAATGAGCAACTAGTAATGCTAATGTTTATTTTTCTTTATGCAATAATATGAATGCAAATAAATATATAATGAAATGTATGGATCTATATAAGATGCTTGTGTATGCAACTAACATCTCGATACACAAGTACTCGATTGGAGAAATGATGAAACAAAGACCACTTAGTCGAGAAATGATGATGCTTCAAACTCTCATTCGAAAGATAAAGAGATCATTGTTATCATATCGAAATTACTTTTAAATGCATAAAATTTAGAATGAATGCAACCTAAACCTAGTCACTGGATTTGGAATGCTTAATTTTCATCACTAAGCATTTTACAAACACAACAAGCAGAATAGAGTTCATTTCTTTGCATATGCAATATTAACTATCTTGTCTACAATGACCCTTTGTTTGTTCATATCCTTGGACAGATTATGCATGCATCCAAATTGCACATTGAAGAAATTCCCTGAAATAGACAAAGAAATGACTCCAACCTCCATGTAGCATACAAATAAATGGAGTCGAGGTATGTGTGATGATTTCACCTTGATGTGAAGGCACTTATCACAAACACCTAGCTAATTAGATGTTTCTAGATAATCAGATTCATTCCTACAAGCAAAAAACAAAGAAAAGTGTTATGCCCCCGATCCTTGCTTCTCTTAGTCAAGATAGACTTCCTCGAGTTACTCAGAGGGAATAAGAGAAAGCCAATGTAAAAGACAACACACAAATAAAATCTCATGCATATCTCAAACAGTTTAGTGATTATTTTCAGTAGTCTTGTTTTACTTGTGTACTTAGTGATAAAAATCTTCAGTAGTTAGGATACAGGTGACTGACTCAGAGTGGATGACCAGGTGTCACCAACTGAAAGATGACTTGGGTGATACTGCTTAGGACATGTAAATTTCTCAACCGATTACCCTAAGACTAAGACATTGATCGATTTCAAGCCATGAGGACTAAAAGAACCAGGAGGTCACGAAAGTGACTAAAAGATATGTACAAGCTAAAGAAAATATGTAAGATTTCAGTACAAGAGATAAGACTAACCTGGACAAAATCCAGCAGCCATACTGATCTATGTCATTGTTTTGATTTATGTGATCATTGATAGGAATGTCTGGTTTCAAAGAGTAAGTACCTCGTATAAAACCAATCTTTCTGGTTTCAAGTGTACCCTTCCTTGTATAAGACATGTTGATGTTTGATAGAGTTTGATAGATAGATTAACAAGATATGAGATAATTTTGATTGCAGACTTTGAGAGTTTGTCTATGTTGATTTGGTTTGAAGGATAGTCTATGCTTTCTTGTTTCGATTCTTCAGTTTTTTTTGTTTTTATATTTTTTATATTTTTTTAGAATTTTGTCCAGGACATTTTATGATTTTTAGGAGTTTGTTCAGAACATTTTATGATTTTTAGGAGTTTGTTCAGGACATTTTATGATTTTTAGGAGTTTATTTTTGAACATTTTATGATTTTTAGGAGTTTGTTCAGGACATTTTATGATTCTTAGGAGTTTGTTCAAAACATTTTATGAACTCTTTTTTAGGATTTTCTCAGTTATGCCCCCAATATGCAGACCTAGATGACATGATGATCTGCAAAATGCATGTGGAGATAATGAATTTTCGATATGACCTATCTTAATGCAATATGCATGATGAAGATGCATTTCCTATTTGAACAAGGATGACCTTGTTTGTTTACCACTTTGTAATACATCAATTGAATTGGAGGTACAAAACATTTCATAGATAAGCGTTCAATCGATCCTTAAGGTCCCTTAGAGCATCCAAATTAACACACTTGGTGACTATGATTTACAAATAGAGATGCAAAAAACTTCCCCATTGGATCTTGAAACTTTGATCTTTTTTTGCCCATGTGAGTGCAAATGAGTTAATTACCGCTCTTGTGTTCACCAAAGATCCTTAGCATCGTGTATGACTAGCTACATGGATTATTCTAACTTCAAAAGCATCCCAAATAGATCCTCGCTGCCAGCAAGCTTTTAGAGCTCTGACAAGGTTATAGACTGTAATTTCTCAAATATTGCTCCATTGCCAGCAGGCGTCTATAGCCCTGATGGAGTTACTCACATGTTCCCATAGTCAAGCTTTTTGTCGCACTTGTATGCATGATATTTCAATTATATATCATTTCTCTTTTGCCTTGTGATGGATATTTGGCATAACACTTTTTCTTTCATATTTTCTTGCCTTGATTTGTAAGTAATGAAACCTACTTGGGTGTGACAATTACAACGACGAAGTAGAATTTTAGATTTTTCACTGGTCATATGATCAACTAGGTGTCTCAAATGAATTAGAGATTTTATGAATGTGTTTGAGATATAGCAATTGATAGATTTTGGGTTAACAAGTCTCAAATAGTGAAATCACTACCCAACCATAAGTAAAGCGTCATCACAGGGTAATGTAAAAAATGAATGACCCTATGACCTCAAGGACTTCATGTTTGAATATCTAAGAAAGAAGACAACCCTTGTTTGTCTTGAATGCAAACAAATGATAAACATTGACAGTTGTCTTATTTTATTGATGCTTCTATATGCAAATGCAAAAACTTTATGAATGCGATGTATTTGAAAAAGAAACTATATGTAATGCAGTGCTTTTAAGAAAATGATATGTAGTGCAGAAAGCAAATGCTAAACTAACCCAGCCCTTAGATATAGTATCGTTGAAGGTGCATGTTGTTCATGGGGTCAGGGAGTTTTGTGTAGGTAGTTCACTGGTCCAGCATAAAGAGGTCTTTCCAAGAAGGACTCAGCTAAGTGTACATGTCCAACATCTCCAATGCTGATTTCCTTAGTTTTTGGATTTTGTGATGAAACTAGGGTAAAGTCTTATGCAAATGATTAAATAAGGGGTATGGAAGGATGAAAAGGAGGTGTTGGATAATGGAGAAGATATTGAAAGTTTGGTGCATGAGCGAATGGAAACGTTTGCAGGATCACCATTGGAACACATCTTGAGGGATGGTGGATTGATGGAGGAAAAGTGGATCTCAGATTTTGAGATTTGGATGGAGGAACAATCAGGGATTTTGGGACATAAGGATGCAAAATAGATGAAGGAGGTGATGGAGAAATAGATTTGGAAGGTTTCAATGGAGGAACAACAATCTTGGCTGTGGATTTGGATTTTTCTTTAGACCATTGTGCTTCAAGGAGATGCTTAGGGATCCACATGGTTTTTGATTTTTCATGCTTTTGCAATTTCTTGGAACGCATTGCTTCTACAAGTGCCTTAGGAACCCTTATAGCTTTTGATTTTGTTTTCTTTTGCTCAGTGAGCCTTTGTGTCCTTCTAGATGGATGGAAGGTACGCAAAGATGTACGCCTTTATTGATCCTACACAGGGGATGGAGGGATATAGGGTCCTAAAATGGATGGAAGAGATGAAGGGGAAGGAATGTACTTGGATTTTAGTTTAATAGGTATTCCACCATCTTGAGGAATGTTACTAAGGCCATTACTCTTAATGGTTTCTTTAACATGGAGGGGTTCTTGCATGTGAAGGTCTATCCCTTTGCGTTTACAAATATTTTGACTTGTAGGATCATGAGAGGGCTTTGTAGGCATGATGGATCCTTGAGGTGAACATGGAGGATTATGACAAGAAGATGAAGGGATACTTTGATCTTGACATGGAAGATGGCCATTGGATAGAGTAGGAAGGGTGTTTGACTCTTCATTTTGAATAGGATCGTTTGAAAAGGTGGAAGAGGCATCATGATCTTGCTTAGGAAGGATGCTTTGCTCTTGAGATGGAAGAGGATCATCTTGGAAGAAATGGAAAGGTATAATGGGATCCTTGTGGGATTCTAGGGAGATAGGATCTTTTGCAACCATTGGATGGGATGGCCCTTGAGATATCCCTGGAGGATCAACATGAGAAGTTTCATCATTAGGTTCATTATTTGAGGGATATGATATGAATTGTTTTTCAGAAGCCTTAGGAGATGGAGGCATCATGGAAGAGATGAAGGCAACATGTGGGCCATTGTTATACACAAGTTCATAATTTTGATCATGCTTGGTAATGACATCTGGTTTCTCTTTAGGTGAATTATTATGATCTTTAATTTCAATAACACCATCATCAAGGAGGTCTTGAATTTTATGTTTTAATTGCATACACTTTGAAGTCTTACGTTTGTTTTGTCTATGATATTCATAATACTTACTCAAAATTTCACATTCCCATGTGGTCTTTTTAGGCAATATGATAAGATTGTGCTTAAGAAGTTCTTCCAAAGTTGACTCAATAGATTGCCCTAACGGTGTAAGTTGTCTATCTACCTAGGATAGATGTATTTTGTCCTGGTGAAGGTGTCTTGTGATCTTGTATGAGATTTGGCTTTAGATTTTCAATTACTTGTTTTGTTTTTTTTTAAACAAAAGTGGCAAGCCACTAATATATATATTAATAGGACACCTGATTCAAGAGCTCAATAGGGAAAAAAAATTAGGAAGAAAACCTTATATCCTTGCTCATATACAATGAACAAAGAGGAAAAGAGGCTATGAGAAGGAGCCCCCCAAAGATCCAAAGAGATAGATAGAACCTGCCCATAGAACAAGCCTCTTAGAGGTCAAATTTAGACTAGCGGGTTAGGACGAGTTTGGAAGAAAACTTAAAGAACGATACCCACAACCAATTATCATGAGGACTTGGAATGCAGATTTTTGGTTGTCGAAACATTATAGAGTTGTCATGACCGGTTATTGGTTGTGTTATATCGGAACTTTGATACCAGTATGTTGTCCTCTTGACTAGTTCATTAAAAACCCCTCCATTATCAATACTAGCCGACAGACTAAGAAGGTGACTCTGCTACCAGTTCTGTTATACCAGTGGAAATAAATTAATAAACCAATGTCATTAATAACAAGGAGTAGTCAAAAAATTTCGGGCCATACCAATTGCCATCAGATTTTCTACACATCAAAATGGAGCATATTCTAAGTAGCAAAAAACAAAGCCAGAATTACTTTACTAGTCCATGGCTGCATCCTCCTAGGTTTGAATTTCAGGGGCATCAGAAGCGGGTTGAAAGGAGTTAGTCCATCCCGAGGCCTCATCCTGCACCGATGTGTTGACGTCTGACACCCTATCTATAGCCCGTCCCCTTTCCACCGGTTGCAAAATTGGCAGACTGGGATCAATGTTTTCTATTTCCAGGATCACCATGAGAGTCCCAATTTTGATTCTGACTTTGTGCACAATATGGTCATCCAATTGTCTGCCAAATTGTTGCAGGTCGTTCTTCACATGGCGAAAGTTTTGTCGTTCGAGGGCATGCTTTATTGGGTCATAAAGCACCATGTAAGCATGGTTGGATTGAATAAAGTATCGTGGAAAAAGGTCCCCAAGGAGAGTCGACCCCTGCCATAGATTATAATTTACCAGGGCTTCATGGAACAAGGCCGGTGCAAGCACATCTTGTCTTACCAATTTAAAGAACACTAGTTCAAGTAGAGGAATCGATTGCAAGAGATCCAGAGCATTGGACAGAAAAGAACTGAGAAGTTGACAAGGATAAAGAATTCTTTTGGCTTGAGGGGACAAAATCTCCTCTCCAATGAAATCTTTGACAACTCTTCTCAGTTGTGGATTGTGCAGAAGAAAAAGTTGGTCGAGATCCCTGTCATTGATGTGTCCATGAAAAGTCATCGAGGGTTCTAAAATTCGCATTGGAACCCGGTCGTTCCATGGCATATACTCCCAATGCATTTGCCTGCACCCTTCACAAGAGTTTTTCTCCATATTGTAGAGCACTGAGATACTTCAATAATCAAAACACTTCGAAAATTTCTGCTGAGAACTGTGTATACAAAATCAGGCTGGTTTCCATTTATAAACAAAAATTAACATTTCGAAGTGCAATAATTAATCGGACTTTGAAATCAGGATTGTGATTTCTTGCATTAATTTGTGACCATAATGCAGTCGGGAGGATGTGTGAGAGATCAAAATATGATTTGCCCTATGTGAAGTGACATCATGAAAAACCCTGAGTACTCGCACAAATCTTTCATTCGTACCATCTACAAACTACATTTAAATGCATAAATGCTAGTGTCATGTCAGTCATCATGTTCGTAGGCTTCAGGTTAAATGCCTACATGTGAGTACTTATTAAGTAGTAATTTGTGATTAGAGAGTTGTACTTTCCTTTTTAACCAATTCAAGCAATCTGGGAAAAGAAGACAATTTAGTGGGAAATGCAACCGACTCAACTGGAATGCCATCGCAACCCATATTTGCTAGCATGTCAGCAACGGAGTTGATCTCTCTTAATGTGTGGCTGACAATGTAATCCAAAAAAGTGTCAAGTAAATCCAAGGTATGCTTCAAAACATACGATAGATGCCAAGTCTTAGATCTTTTCGAGGTAATTGAATTGATAATAACTAATGAATCTCCTTCTATATGTATGTTGGAGAAACCACACTTCCTTGCTAACACCAGGCCAGCTAGTAAGGCATTTGCCTCCACCAAGTTATTTGTACCCAGAGGGATGGGTGACGCTTGGAAAGCACACATTTTGCCAAATTGATCTCGAATGCAAACTCCAATTCCCAACTTCCTTGGGTTTCCACAAGAAGAGTCCTCGAAGTTGATCTTAAAGAAATTAGGTGTTGGGGGTACCCATTTTATGGAAGACCTGTCTCTCACATGAGCTGAGGACCAATTCGGGGGAATCCCTATTGGCAAAATAATACAATTCCATGATTTTGCAATTACCTTATCCTACTGGGTGAATGACTGGATGTCCTTGGAATTAGTGAGAGAAGAATTTGTAATTTTTGCAATCGAATTTTCCAAATTGATCAAAACTTGATCCAAAGAAGAGGATGTTTTTTTTCTGAAAATTCTTTTGTTCCTCTCCCACCAAATGGCCCAAATAATGTGACCAGGAGCACATTTCCAAATGCTTGAGAAGGTTGATGAAAAAAATAAAAGAGGCCAAGAGTTAAACATATCCCAAAGTGATTTCGGGAAGGGCATCATAACTTGGAGTTTATTCAAGATGAAGAACCAACATTGGGATGCAAAGTGTAGTGTAAAAACAAATGATCAACTGTTTCTTCCTCTGAGCCATAAAATACACAATTAAAAGCTTGTGAAATGCACAATTTATTTAGTCTATCTGTTGTTAGGATTCTTTTGTTCAATGTTAACCATGCAAAACAACCTGCTTTTGGTAGAACAATGTCATTCCAATAGAATGGGTATGCCCGACTACTTACCTTACTGCTGCAACCCTGTTGTAAGGCTTTGTAATCTTCTTTAATTATATATTGCCTTGATTTAGAAGCTGCCCAAATTAACACATCTTCTCTGTTAGACATAAGAACTATCCTATTCAATAAAATATTTGCCAAGGAGGAAGATTGCTGGGTGGATATTGGGAGAAGAGTGGGATCTTTCCAGATTATTTTTCCTGAAAATATTTCTATAGTAGACACATAGTCAATCAACTTTGTACCCCAATGAGCTATAGCTATATTCATAGTATCTTCCATATTATCCATTTGAGCAATTGGAGGGTGCCCACAACATGAGTATGTCCAGAAGTCGGCACTGAGTCCATTATTGATTTCCAATCAAACATACTTAGATATTAGATTTCTCGAATCCATCATAAAATTCCAAATAGAAGACCCCTTTGGGGGATCTAAAATTGTCAGCACTCTAGATGGTTGAGTGTTGTCCAAATATTTAGCTTGCATAATCTGGTACCATTTGGAAACAGGATTAGTGTACATTTTCCAAATCGGTTTCCCTCCAAAAGCCTTGTTGCGATGCTTTAGATTAGGAAGACCAACTCCCCCTTAGGATTTTTGACATGACATATTTTCCAGAGAGGCTAAAGGGATTTTCCTTTCATTTGTCATATTACTATTCCATAGAAAATCTCTAACAAGTTTCTGCAATTGTTGAATGACAGATGAGGGAGCTTTGAGAACAGACATATAATAGTTCGGTATTGCTGTTAACACTAACTTAATAAGAAGAATTCTACCTGACAGTGAAAGCCACCTTACTTTCCAAGCTGAAATCCGTGCCTTGATTCTACCAATAACAACAGACCAATAAGAGGATTTGTTTGTTCCCATAAAAAAGGGGGTGCCAAGGTAAGAAGATGACAATTGATCCATTTCGAAGCCAAAAGTCTTGGATATTCTTGGTGAAAAGATTTAGGGTGTGTTGAAAATGAAAATCTTAGACTTGGTAGCATTAATTTTCTGGCCCAAAGCAGAAGAGTAGATTTCCAATATTTGCTTGATGAGCCTGGATTCTTTTAGGGAAGACTTACCAAATAACAATGTATCATCAACAAAAAGAGAGTGAGTTACTGCTATTGAAGTACCTGGAAGAGTGACACCAAGCCAAAGCCCTTTTGAAGATTGAAAATTGATGAATCTGCTAAAGGCATCTGCCATGAGAATGAAGAGAAAAGGTGATAAAGGGTCGCATTGTCTTATTCCTTGTGTACCCTGAAAAAACCCTGAGAGATGTTCATTTATTACAATAGAAAAATGTGCACCTGAGACACAAGTTTTGATCCATTTGCACCATTTGTCTGAGAAGCCAAATTTTGATAATACCTTAAAAAGAAAATCCCACTTAACCCAGTCGTATGATTTCATCATATCAAGTTTGACAACAAAATTTGCTTGTTGGTTTTCATGGATAGAGTGTAAAACCTCATGTTCTACTAGGGCTCCTTCCATAGTCTCCCTACCTGGGACAAAGCCCCCTTGTTCTTGCAAGATGATCTTAGGAATGAGATGATGCATTCTAAGGTAAATGGCCTTAGTTACGATCTTATAGATTGTGTTACAAGGTGAAATAGGTCTGAACTCTACGAATGTTGATGGAGAAGGTGTTTTTGGGATGAGAACAATATTTGTTGCATTAAAACTTTTTAGCATTGCTCCCCTTTTTCTGGATTCTTCCATTATCGCTAAGAGGTCAAAACCAATCACATCCCAACATTTTTGGCAAAAAAGGGCGGTGAACCCATCTGGTCCTGGTGCTTTATCCAGGGAAAGGGAGAATACCACTTTGTGGACTTCCTCTAGAGTGAAAGGGGCCAGTAGGACACTGTTATCCTAGTCGGAGATCAAAGGAGGGATAGATTGCAGTAGAAGCTCAACATTATCCTTCCAAGAAGGATCTAAATTATAAGGTGCCAGGGCTGATAGATTCTTGAAAAACTTTACTCCTTCATCTTGAATGTCTACTAAATTTTTAATCAATACCCCTGTGTCCGCATGCTTGATTGAGAATACAACATTTGATGCTTTTATTTGTTTTGTGGATGCATGAAAGAATTTTGTGTTCTTATCTCCCTGCTTCAGCTAGAGCTCTCTTGATTTCTGTCTCCAGTATTCTTCTTCTCTCTTACAAGCTTCTTCCCACTCTCTTTGAAGACCCATCTATGTAGAATGTAGGAGCTAATCCAGTCCCTTGGAAATTATATTTTGGTTAACTTCTTCTAGTTGTTATGCAATGATTTTTTTTTTAGCAAAAACATTCTTAAAGACCTTTCTATTCCACCCCTTAGCCTGAACCTTAATAAACTAAAGTTTCTTAAAAAATTGGAACATCTTTGTTCCTCTACATGCAGGGGCAGATACCCACCATTGTATTAATAAAGCCTGGAAGTGTGGATGTCTAAACCACATGTGCTCAAACTTGAAAGAAGAACCAAAGCATGGCATAGGGTTCTATTTTTGCCATTCAAGGACAATTTGCATTGGGAAATGGTCTGATTCTGAAATAGGAAGAATGTCTAAATAATAACTGACCTAATTAAGGCACCATTCCAAGGGAATCCACCTTTCATAATTGTTTTAGCATTTCTTGAAGTCTGGTGTTCTTGATATCATGAAATTTTATCTCAAGAGGTGTCATTGAATCTTTTCGTTGAGCTTGATGTCATATATTTCTCTCTCGAGATCTTGGATTTTTTGGGCCAAGGTAGCCATGGGCTTCTTACTTTTGTTAGAATTTTTAGAAGAGCTTCTGGTTTGAACAGACATTTACAACCGACGAGACCGAGAGCTAGATGTGTTGCAGAAGTCAAGATCAAATTGTAGCTAGTTGTTTGTTTAACGTAGTGATTGAGGGAAGTAAGTAAGATCTGGTCTGGTTTCAGGATCGATTTATCCTGTGTAAGACATTATCTAAGTTAACTTAAGTTTGATAAGATGTTGTTTGAACTAGCTGGAAGATGATCGACAAAATCCTGCAACACAACGACAAGGGTACACTATCAAGATTTTTTATGCCCAGAATTACGATGTCCAATTTTATGCTTGTTGTGGACTAATCTGAGCAATTTTGATTGTTTTGACTAACAAGATCAGGAATTTGTACAACACATTTTTCAGGTCCAGACGACAATTTAACAATTACCAGACGATAAAGATAGTATTTCGTATGAGTTGCTGCCTGATTTCGTACGACAGTTGGGCAGACTCCAGACGATAATATGTTGAATGTTATGTATTTTCGCACGATAGACTGTAAGAGACCAGACGACAATTTATCAGAATCATACGACACAGTTTGTAAAGCCAAACGACAAACTATTAGGATCAATGAAAGCTCGTACGACAATATCTATGTAGCAAGATGACAATTCAGCAAACTCGTACGACAAAAGACTGGACATAAATGAAATTTTGACAGATAGAGTTTTCACGACTGATGAGGGCTAGTTTTGGGTAAGGAATGATTTTTTGATAATTGACAGAGACCAGTTTTGGACACAGATAGAGTTTTGATCACTGAGTTGTTTGATATTGCTGATTTGTTTTCTCTAGTTTTAGTATTTCAGTTTTAGTTTCAGTTTCAGGGATGAAAACACATAAAACATGCAAGGTATATATAATGACTTCAATCGCAACACGTTAACCCTACGAAAGTTGGCTTAGAGAAGAAAACCTTTGCTTGTTGACTTAGGTACACGCCCAATAGCTAATTAGAATACAGTCGCTGAGTCTCATGCAATGGATTCTCAATGCCATATTAGCCGACTCCAAACGCTAATGGGGGCACGATATGGCAATTGTCTTGGGAGAGTTACTATCTCTCTTGCACAAAGATTATCTCCCTTTCGGAGGTGAACCAGGTAGCTTCTATCTTATGATTCTTAGTTAGGAAGTCCGTTCGAAATTACCCCTTGAAGTCATGCAAGCATGATTGAGGCCTATAGCCTGACAAGGTACCAAAACAAGTTATAGTCATGTAAACGTGATTGAGACCGCAAGGCCCCAAGAAATGCTCGATATGAGAGATCTTAAAGAGAAAACTCAAATAATCCCGTCCTCTGAGACTTTAATCACCAGAGGCCTATTTATTATAGTGAGTTGGAATGCTCAGGTCCAGTTGTACTCACTTGGGTCATTCTCACACGGTGATTACTTTTTCCCATTGTGACAGGCTCGCTAAAGGTGCACAAATCTCAAATTTTAGAAAAATCTTAAAGGGTCTAGATTTCTGATTGTCTGTAAAAGATAAGAGCATACTCTCCTACCTCTCCGATTTTTCTAAAAACACAAAAGACAGATTTGTTCTTTAACCAGATAGCAATTTAAGTGCCTAAAAAAAATACTAAATGAATACACAATGTTTAGTTGATTATTCTTAGGCAACCTGCAATAACAACACATTAGTAGTCATATTGTTTTTGATTCTTTGATAGGTGTATGTTTGATTGATAAATTCTTTGATAAACATTATGCAAGAAATTGGTTAGGCTGTGAAAATACTAGGCAGACAGAAGACAATTCAAGGTTAGCGTCAGTATCATCAAAATTTAATTCAAGAAAAACCCTGAAAAGTAATTTGTTTTTCAAAAAAATCCTAATCTAACTCCTCCAACCTGCAAGAAATTGTTAGAAACCTACAAGAAGAAAAAGTTAATGAAATATCAAATCTCTTGGTGGGCTTACACAAGGCTAATTTCAAATCCCGGTTACAAATTTTTCACTCCTAATGTTGAAATGCCTTGAAATTTGACTAAGTCTAAAATTTGGAAGATCCTCCAAAAACTAGATTTTGCACAATAATTCTTGAAGATCCGAAACCCCTCTCAAACATCCTAACAACATATATGGAATATAACTTAAAGTATAAATGTTATATTCCATATATATTGACCTTCCACAAGCCTAATTTCAAGCAAACTCCTTAAAAAAAAACTCTTTTTTTTTTTTTCATACGACAGAACAATAACTCGTACGAGTATTCTCACCTCACCATACGAGAATTCTCATCGAAGCGAACAAGTAAACACAGAAGAAAATGATAAAGAAGTTACTCATACGACTATTCCCATAGAGCCAAACGACAAAACACAAAATTAGATATCTAGAGCAGAAACTCGTACGAGTATTCTCTCTGAACCGCACGATAAAAGACAAGTCTTGGCATAATGTCGTACGATGAAGGATATATACTCGTACGATATTTCACAGAGGCTGTATGGATGAGACCTAAAAGATAAAGAAGTGATTTTGAGGCCGAAGGATTGAATTCCGAGCCCCACGGTGGGCGCCAAAAAAGTGTGTGTGAAAAGTGGACATGTATCTGTATCTAAAATGCACAACACTTCAATTAAGTCATTAGATGCATGGTTAGTAAATTAATAATCAATGAATAATAAACCATTACAAAGCAACCTATTGCCTTCTAGTAGATGCGAGTTTAGATTGCTCTCAGATTGCTAAGTTATCGAGTGACTAGACAACTGTTGGTGTAAATAAATATTCATTATGGATATTATTACACTTTACTTGAGTTAACTCAGGATAATGCATCTCTTCGTAGTTTGGATTTGAGACACTTAGGGAAGTGTGCACAAAGGGATAGAGCTTGTAGGAGAAATTCCACCTTTTGTGGTCTTGTTTTGTTGTTACACTCCACATTCGGTGGGTCATCCACCTCTTGTGGAATATTATATTATTTCTCCTACCTACCCTTGTTTCTCATTTAGCCACATGTCATGATTGTGTGCTCGTACATCCATATGGTCTTGCCTATATAAGCAGACCTATATTCATTGTATTGGTTAATCCAGTAGATCATTTGCATATTGATGAGAATATAGTTTTTTTCTTGTCATTCTATTGTCTCTCTTTTTATTCTTTTCATTGTGCCCTTGATCTTGGCAAAATCCTACATGGTATCAGAGCCTATAGGGGTTCATTGATTAGTCTTTTGGAGACATTTTGGAGGCTTCAATTTTTGGATTTGGGGATCTTCATTTTTGGGGGGTGTCGTACAACGATTTGGACATCACGGTTGAATCCGGGAGGCTGTTTCCATGAATTTCGACTATAAAGTCGACCTATTTTGGTGAGAATTTTTTTTTTTGGCCCATTTTGGCTATTATTGTATGGATTTCGAATTTTTTTTTGTAAAAAATTATTTTCCGAAAACAAAAAAATCAAAAAATTTTATTGGAAAAAAAAAATTCGAAAAAGAGAAAGAAAAAAAAAATCAAAAAAATATTATTTTTGGGGGGTCCACAGACCCCCCTGATCTCTTCATACCTTGCAGGTTGTGTGTGCAGGGTTGTCCCATCGCTGTCGTATCGGTGCTGCTCGCACAGATTCTGTACTCTGCCGACCCCACAGAAGACTGTCACCACTGCCGCTGTTGCAGTCCGTCGGTTTAAATAACCGACGACTCCCCCGCTCCTGACGAACTTCCGACGACAACTCCCCCGCTCCAGGCGACATCTATCGACACCGTCCATAGACCCGTGCTATACCTACCCCCCGGTGCCCAGACCTCCATGTCACTGCCCGTGCAGTTCGACATTCCCCGTGACTTCCACCCGGCAGTCCGCTCGCTGGCCAGGCCCTGCCGCTGGTAGACCTCCTGTCGGCCCTTTGACGGTCGCCAGCCCTCTGACTGACAACTCACTCCCCGCTGCCGACACCTCACCACCCCACCAACACCGGTAGTTATTTAAACTGGTGGACCCGTGCCGCCATGTGGCAGGAAACCACTGGCCCGCGGTCAACATCCGTACGACCTGACAGTCAACCTGCACAGTCAGCATATTTGCCATGTGTCATCAGTCCGTACGATACAAACATCGAATGAGAAAGGATGCAAATTTTTTTTGACAGGCAGATGGGCGTCAAATGTAAGCCCATGATTTGCTGACATCAACACCACATCAGCAGTATTTTGAAATTTTTTGACCCCCTCTTCATTGAGTTTTTCAGTTTTGTAGTTCAACTTTGAAAGGCCATATCTTGCTCATTTTTGCTCCTTTTTTGGTGCAATTTTTTTTGAAATGGGCTAAAATTTTGTGCTCTTCGCAATGGTGTGGTTATTTTCTAGTTTTGGTGCATAGGTTTTTTGGAATTTTTGGATTCTATCAGCTGTACTGTCCAATCTCCAATTCTGCAACTTCAAAGGCCTCGTTTGAGCTCATACGACCTCCTTTTCAGGTGCCCTTTTTTTTGAAAGTGCATGTTTTTTCATCTAATTTCATAATATATGATCATATTTCAAAGATTTTGAGTGGAAGTTGTACTTTCAGATATTGGTCTTATTTGGCCTATTAGGTACTTGTAAAGTGCTTGGATCTTAGTTTAGATCTCTTGCATTATTAGTTTGAGTCTCTTTTGGCCTTATTGAGGTAGTTGTAAAATTGAAATCAGAAGCCCACTTTGCCATTTTTTGCAAGTGGCCCATTGTATATGCACTAAGTATAAAGTGTCAAATCATCACTTTTGGGGGGGTTCTTTGATTGAGTGAATTTGGGGGGGTGTCTTGTGTGATTGTGCCTCTCTTTGTGCTCTTTCATTTTTGTTGCAATGAGTCCTCATGAATTTCCACCTTTAACTCCACATAATTATGCATCATGAAAAATTAAAGTATGGAGCAAATTAATGGAAAAGGGTCTCACGGATTACATAGATGGAACAATAGTAGCACCACCTGATCCTAAGGCTGATCCTAATGCTCAATTAGAATGGCTCACTAAGAATTGCATGGCTCTTGGAACTTTGCGCAAGTATGTATCAGATGACCTCATCTTTCATATTGAAAAGTGCACTACAATCAAAGATGCTTGGGATACGTTTCAGAAATTGTATGGTAAAGTTGACTAAATCAGAGGTTATAAGATTGACAATGAGCTCACCAACTTGGATCCCAAGAGTTTTGATACAATCCAAGATTATGTCACCAAAGCAAATGAGCTAAGAGCAAATCTTAAGGATTGTGGAATTGACAAAAAGGATGCTCAGCTGATATTCAACTTGTTGGACAAGCTTGCACCAGAATATGCAGCATTTGTGTCTAGCTTCCAAACTCATCATTTGACAGTGGGGAGTTCCTATGTTATGCCTTCATTTGATGCTTTCACAGAAATGTTGATATTGGAACAATCTAAGTTGTTGAACATGGGACTTCTCAAGTCTTCAAAGTCCAAGGCTTTGGTGGCTAATCAAGGGAATCAAGGAAGTCAAGGCAAAGATTCCAACAAAAAGAAGAAGCACTCTAAGTCTAAGCCACAACAGGAAAAAGGAAAATCATCCTCTCCATCTCAAGGCTATTTTTCATCCTCTTCCAAGAAGGGGACACCACCTAAGAAGGATAAACCAACTTGTGCATATTGCAAGAAGTATGGTCATGATGAGCATCGATGCCACACCAAGCAAGTTGATGAGTTGACAAATCTTCTCAAGAAAAACAACATCAACTTGCCATCCGCCTACATAAAGAAGGATTCAACTCCTTCCTCTTCCTCATAGTCTAAGGGAAAAGGGAAAGCATTTGTGGCTACTACAGGTTCTTCACCGCAGTGGATACTTGACTCAAGTGCCTCATATCACATGGGTTCTACAAAGGAGCAGTTTTCTTCATTGGAGCCATCTAAGGTACCTCACATTTACATAGGTGATGATACACAAGTAGAGGTTGAATGGAAAGGTTCAGTTGACATGGATGATGGAACATTTGAGAATGTTCTCTATGTTCCTAACTTGTCTACCAACCTTCTCTCTATCTACCAAATCACTCACTATGGGAATGGGAAAAAGGTTGAGTTTACACCAGATTCAGTTGTGGTAAAGGAACTTGATGATGATGCCTTGGTAGTAGTGGGACAAGTCAATGACAACTCAAGGCTTTATTCATTCTCCCACTTTGTGCCAAGTTCACCTTCTAGGGCCTTGCTTACTCATTCAAATTCTGAAAGTAAGCTATGGCATGAGCGGTTTGGTCACCTCAACTACCGCTATCTTAAGCAACTCAGCACTAAAGACATGTCACAGGTCTACCTCGAATCAGTTTTTCAGAGGGTGTATGTTTAGGTTGTTCCATGGGCAAGCATCTCGAAGAGAAGTTTGATAAGGGGAAAACTTGGAGAGCTTTGGAAGTTCTTCAACTTGTTCACAGCAATGTAGCAGGTCCATTTCCAGCACCTTCATTTAGCAAGGCCCGCTATGTCCTCACCTTCATTGATGACTACTCCCGTTTCACTTGGGTCTACTTTCTCATTCATAAGAGTGAAGTATTTGATAGATTTCAGGACTTCAAGACTCGTGTGGAGAAGCAATCCGGGAAAGTGGTCAAGATTCTTCATACAAATAATGGAAGGGAATATGTGAACAAGAGGCTTGAGGATTTTTGTACACTTGAGGGAATCGATCTTCAGCATTATGTTGCATACACTCCATAGCAGAACGGAGTTGCAGAACGCAAGAATAGAACTCTCAAAGAAATGGCTAGCTGTATGATACATGCACATTCTCTCGATCCTACCTTTTGGGTAGAGGCTATCAGTTGTGCCGCACACATCCAGAATCAGGTTCTTCACAAAGCCTTGCAAGGTATTAATCCTTTTGAGGCTTGGGCTAGTAGGAAACCGATTGTGAGACATTTCAGAGTCTTTGGGTGTCCAGCATGGGCTCGCATACCTCCGCAGAAACGTAAGGCATTGGAACCTCAGAGTCGGCCTTGCATATTTGTTGGATATCCTGAGGGTGTTAAGGCATATAGATTGATAGATCCTGAGACACATGAGGTGTTCATTGAGAGGAGTGTTCACTTTGAGGAAAGCTCTCCTAGCTTAGCCTCTCTACCTCCTCCACCTTCCTTCATTGTGGATAGTGATGCTAGTGATTCAGATGATGAGACTCCTTCAACTCCGACTCGCAGGGTTAAACCTCCATAGGGTCCACTTATAGCTGAGAAGCCTTGTTCTCCACCTCCACCTAGACCTCGTTGGGCTCGACAGACACTTGAGTCAGCAGGTTCTCTTGTTGGGGATCCTTCAGATACATGGAGAACTCGATCATAACATTAGGATCTACCACATGCATTCATTGCTACCGCTTCCGATCCACAGACATTTCGGGAAGCATCAAGGGTTCCTGAGTGGGACCAAGCTATGGAGGAAGATTATAGTTCCTTGATGAGGAACAACACATGGGATTTAGTCCATCTCCCTAAGGGGAGAAAGATGGTTCGATGTAAGTGGATCTATCAGACCAAGTTTGCAGTGGATGGTAGTGTGGATAAGTATAAGGCTTGGCTTGTTGCGAAAGGTTTCTCTCAGGTTGCTGGTGTTGACTATACTGAGACCTTTGCGCCCGTAGCCAAGATGAACTCCATTCGCTTGACACTTGCTATTGCTGCAGCTCATGGTTGGGTTGTACATCAGATGGATGTGAAGAGTTCTTTTCTTCATGGTGATCTTGATAAGGAGATTTATATGGAGCAGCCACAAGGTTTCATCCAGGATACTTCCTTGGTTTGCAGACTAAGGAAATCTCTCTATGGCCTTAAGCAGGCCCCCAGGGCTTGGTATGCCAAGATGGATTCCTTTCTTCTCTCAGCAGGGTTCACCAGGTGTCATTCCGATCCGAATGTCTACATTTTGCGACAGGATGACTCTCACTTGATACTTGTGCTCTATGTTGATGATTTGATAATTACAGGGAGTATCGCATCCATCATTAGTAGGGTCAAATCTGCTTTGCATGACAGATTTGCTATGACTGACTTGGGTCTTTTGCACTACTTTCTCGGGATCGAGATTACACAGTCACCTTTCGGGATTACACTATCGCAGCCCAAGTATGCTCTTGATCTACTTGCATGCTTTCATATGGCTGATTGTAAGCCTGCCCTAACTCCCTTTCTTTCAGGAGTCAAGCTTGAGGCTCAGTGTTCTTCTCCACCAGTTGATGCCACTTTGTATCATCAGCTTGTGGGTAGTCTCATCTACTTGACCCATACACGCCCTGATATTTTATTTGCCGTTGGCATGGTTTCCCGCTTCATGCAGGAACCACATGAGCTTCATTGGAAAGTTGCCAAACACATCCTTCATTACATCGAGGGTACACATCACTATGGGATTCACTATGTAGCAGACACAAGACTTCGCTTGGTTGGTTACACTGACTCCGATTGGGCTGGCGATCTTGATGATCGTAAGTCTACTTCCGATTACAGTTTTCACCTTGGTTCAAGCCCCATTTGTTGGCAGAGCAAGAAGCAACATGCTATTGCTCTCTCTTCGACTGAGGCTGAGTATCGAGGCGCTGTTAACGCAGCGACTGAGACCATTTGGCTCCAGCAGATTCTCACAAAGTTTGGATTCACCACTCCACGGTCAACAGTTCTACATTGCGACACTCAGAGTGCTATTGCAATCTCAAAGAACCCGGTCCAACACCAGTGGACCAAACACATCGAGATTCATATGCACTATATTCGAGAGCTGATTCAGGAGCAGGTCATTGATTTGCAGTATTGTCCTACAGCGGAGTAGGTTGCTGACATATTCACCAAACCTTTCACCGAGAGTAGGTTCCAGTAATTGCAAGCTCTCTTGGGGGTGCGAGATGTGTAATTAGGGGGGGTCAGCTGACTTCTCCTTCCTCTCTTATGGGGGGGGGACTTTTTCCTCTTTGAGGTTTTGTCCTTCTTCTTTGAGTGTCTTTTGTACATTCATCTCTCTTTTGGGGGGAGTTTTTTCCCACTGGGTTTTCTCCCTTTCTCCGTTTGTGAGAGATTGCTTTGCATAGTTTTGCTTGCATTTGCATATTGTACATGGGTACCTTTCATGGCCTAGTAGCCGGGACCCATCTTGCATTGTTGACTTGAGTCTTCATTCCCCTAAGTTGCACTCAAGGGGGGGTGTTGGTGTAAATAAATATTCATTATGGATATTATTACACTTAATTTAACTTAGGATAATGCATCTCTTCGTAGTTTGGATTTGAGACACTTAGGGAAGTGTGCACATAGGGATAGAGCTCGTAGGAGAAATTCCACCTTTTGTGGTCTTGTTTTGTTGTTACACTCCGCATTTGGTGGGTCATCCACCTCTTGTGGAATATTATATTATTTCTCCTACCTACCCCTAGTATTTCTTACCTACCCTTGTTTCTCGTTGAGCCACATGTCATGATTGTGTGCTCGTACATCCATATGGTCTTGCCTATATAAGCAGGCCTATATTCATTGTATTGGTTAATCCAGTTGATCATTTGCGTATTGATGAGAATACAGTTTTGTTCTTGTCATTTTATTGTCTCTCTTTTTATGCTTTTCATTATGCCCTTGATCTTGGCAAAATCCTACAACAACACCTAAACGAATGATTTTGATCTATGTGAGCATGGATTTAAGCTAGATGAATGCAAGATTTAAGCTAGCTGAATACAAGATTTGCAAGATTTAATCTAACATGATGAAATCTATGAATGAATATTTAAGCTAGATAAATTAATGAATATGAAATAACTAATATGCAATATCTCAATGCAAATTCTCAATGAACCTAGAGCAAAAATAACAATAATAACAATAATAACAATATATTCTCCAGGATCCTTGAATGAGAGATGAGGGCCTGAATTTATAGAAAATTCAGAAAGAAACCAATGGCTGAGATCAAATGATGATGAGTGATCAAGATTTTCCAAGAGGAAACACAATTCAGGTGAATTGATGTGATTGGTTGCTTTTCTCAGTTTTAAAGGAAATTGAACAAAAATTAAGATAAAATCAGAAAAAAAAAAAAAGAAGATTTATTCTCCATTTCACTCAATTTTGATATTTAAATGTTTTAATTGCTTTCTCTAGATTATTTATCAATTTTTAAATTTTTTTTCAAGATTATCTCTAATTGATTTATTTTCTCCTTTTTTTTTGTTTTTGTCAATTAATTCATTTTTTGATGATTTAATGGCAAATTGATTTATTTAATTAAATATTTTAGGATATTCAATAAAATAAATAGGACAATTGTTTAAAAATGATTTACTTGGAATGATCAATTATATATATATATATATATTTGATCGGTAAGAAGCCGAAGCCAAAAAAATTTATTAATCATTATTAAATTTTACAACACTCCACTCGTGCGGGCGCCGGTAGGAAAGAGTGGAGAATTAAATAAATATTTAATTAATATTGGTTGATTAATTTGCCATGTGACATTGATGATTTAAGAAATTAATTTTGTGCTCAAGATTAATTTTAATTGCCTTTGGTTAGGACCTTGGCGACGTTGTCGAGATTAGGGGCTCATGGTTTAGATGACCATTTTTAGGGTATTACACCATGATTTATATGGCATATGCATTTGTAGAATTCATGAGATATTTGTATTGGTAGTTGAGAGATATGCTCCTTGATCTAAAATGAATAATGTATACATAATGGTAGAAGATGTATTAGGCCATGATCGTAATACTTGTAAGAGAACGTAATGTAATAGTTATTGTTGTATCTTGGATATTGATCTTTAATGGAAGTAATAGAATTGGTTCTATGGATATGCATTTAGTGTTTTGCGAATGTTTACAATGATTAAGGAAATGGTTAGGCATGTGATAGATATTATTGGAATTGGAATGATGTTGTCAGGACATTGAATAAGAAAATGGGACTAGGAACATTTGGATTGGTGCTCTTAAAATGGATCTTAAGGGGTTAAATGGTATTTACATTATTAATGGAATTAATCATGATGGATAAACTAGTGAGGTATCTTATGTATGCATTAAATCATGGTAGTAATTATGATGTTATTCTTGTATGGATATAATATTGATGATGTTATAAGAAATGATGTTGGGATACCCTAGGGAAGAATAATTATAGAGTTGTGTTTATTTCTACTTGCGTATAGTGCTTTTGTGATTATGTTCATGATGAATACATGTATATATTGTTAATGGATGTTAAATGCACATGAGTATATAGTTGTATATGTTGTATTAGATGATGTTTTAGATTTTTTTTAATCTCTATTTGCATATTAGATAGTTATTTTCTCTAGCGTATTTTGGTGGGCATTACAAATTTACTTCAAATGAAGAAAATTTCTATAAATTTATCCAATTAACCCAACTTAACATATATTTCCTTTAATTTTAAAATATTTATCTGCTACTATTCAATATTGACTTGAAAGTTAAAAATGATTTCCAAATATGTAGCATTTTCTAAATATACATCATGTAACCTTGCATCATTTTTTGTTACGATAAAGAAAAATTCTATATATATGTTGCTCTATTCTATTTCCTATTTAACAACATACATTTACTTCAAATGAAGAAAATTTATATAAATTTATCTAATTAACTCACCTTAACATATATTGCCTTTAAGTTTAAAATATTTATCTTCTACTATTCAATATTGATTTAAAAGCTAAAAATAATTTCCATGCAGGTGAGCAAGATGTCATGTAATGCACATGCATGGGTGTCCAATTGGTTGACAAAGTACCACTACCACTTCCATTCAATGTCATCCTTCGTACAAAGGAATTAAGTGTTCGCTATTGGTTGAGAGAAAAAAATGATCAATAGAATCGACAAAAATGGACCAAAGAAAAGTCAAAGAAAATTTGATAATTATGTTTTATAGTTTAACTCCCTCTATGGTTTCAAGGTGAAAATGAGCTTAGATGTAAAATTTTATAAACTACAAATTGAGATTATAGATTTATGTGATTGGTCAATTTCTCAATACCATGAGCTTCAAGACCTTTACATTGTTGGATGTATTTGGAAGGTCAAGTTATTAGGCCAACACTGACAATAAAAAAACACAACCTATCTTAAAGGCTCAATATGAAGTTCATGAGATTTCTTAAAGGACAGTTAGAAGTTAGTTATCACACAAGGGCACTTGGAGAATGGTTGCTTGCTACTTTTAAGTTTCATCATTCAATCAAATTCACAATGCATCAGGTCATGACATCATTCAGGTTGTTATATGCACACTATGAGATACCTGCATTATATGTTGTGAAGTCCAACTTAACAATCAAAGTTCGGACTCTTCTTCGTGACATTGAAAATGAAGAGATATTACTAGCGCATAAATGGTTAACAAAGTAAAAATTTCCTACAAATTTTGAAAAACTATTTACACATTGTATCTATGACTAAATTCAATGCTTATAATAGATGTTGTTTAACAGTTATTACTACTATGTGAATGATTAATCAAGTGATTTTTTTTCCCTTTTTAAAATATCATTTTGATAAATGATTCCAAATTTTTAATTTGCATAATATTTTACATAGCCCTAAAAAGTATGATATTGCCTTTATCTCATTTTGATTATCAATAATTCAAATTTAACCAAAAATAAATTAAAAACATCATCTATCATTGAATTTATTTGCACCTCATACTTTATCATTGAATATATAAATATTACATATTTTCAAACTTGATATCTCTCCGCGTACTTGGATTTTTTAAAATATAGGTATGCTAGTTTTAATAATATTTATCTAATATTAATTATAATTGATCTTAATTAAATGACTACTAATAATTATGAAATTATATAATATAAACAATAAAGTGAAAATAGGTATTTTTTAATGACTAAATAAAAATTATTTAAATTTATGATTAAATATTTTAAAATTGTATTGTATATATTAAAATGATTAAAAAGAAAATTATGATATTCAAAAAAATCAATAAAAAATAGAATGATTAAAAAAAAAAACTTCAAAATTATATTTTTAAAAGATACATATGTGGGCTTTTTTTTAAATAAAAATATTTGTTGTGTAATGTTTGTAATGAAATAGTTTAATTAATTTTTTAAATTTTAATTTAATTTAATTTAAATGGTGAGAATCGAATCCCTATACAATAGTTAATCGATGTTTTCAAAAATTAAAAAAAAATCTTAAAAATTATATATATTTATATAGAAAAACCACTTTATTTACAAGATTATCAATAGAAAAATGAAAGAAACTATGTAAAATAAACATTTTTTAAAATATGCCTTAGTTGTTTGTGCAAAGAGGAAGGGATTGATGAGTATTGTAGGAGACTTTTCTCTATGGGAGATATGGAACTGATGTTGCGCCGAAAAGGGTGATCGTGGGCAGCTTTGGGTTTGACATGCTTTGGCATGATGGGCACATTTACCGAGCAGTGTTGTGTCCTTTGGTGGATGTAGTGGGTTTTAGAGAGAGATGTTTTGAAATTGTTGAAGGATTTGTAGTGCAACATAACTAGCCTAATGTGGTCAACACCATTTTGGAGATGGATATGAATTGTTGGAATCGCCCTCCTAGCTTAGGGCCTGATAAGAAAAAGATGAAATATGGCTATTATGTTGGCTCGTCTGGTGACATGAAGAGAATATCTAGTGTGGATAGTTCTCCTAAGGTGGGTTGGGACACATTTCGTAAGGAAGTTTTTGACAATGATTTTGCTGATCTGCAAGCTATTTTGTGTTATGCATCTAGCTCAATTTTTTAGTCTTTTGTCGCCAAACTTTTGGACATGAGCTATGGGCTAGCTTTTTTGTATCAGAAACTACCTCTATAATTGTGATGACAACGATATGCTCTTTGACATACGAGACTTGGATTTTCATGAATTTGGCTTTAGCAGTAGTTGCCACATCCTCAATTGCTTCAATATGTTCCTCTCTCACCCATAAGTCCCCCTCTTCCTTGAATGGAGAAGTGAATCCATATCAAATTAGTCTAGCCAATAGCCTCTGATAATCCCTAAGGACCCATTCTGTGTCTGTGGCTATCCCTCTAATTCAGGAGATGTTTGATATCTAGTAGACTTAAGTTAGGCTCTGTAACTATGTTATGGAGCCACGTTGTATATTTTTATGCAATTTTTTCCTTTTATTCAATATAGGGAGCTATCCCCATAAGATAACACTTACCTAAAAAAAATTTAAATATAAAGAAATCTAAAAAAAGACCATAAAATATAACATTCCTATAAATTTGCTCCTATAACATTAAATCTTTTCATCCAATCATATTCTAGATAAATAATTTTTTCTTAAAGAATATAAATCTCAACTTTATAAAAATCAAGATTATTTTGAAAACAAAAATAATAATCAATTTTGATCTGTGCAAATAATTGATTAATTAGGCTTAAGTGAATGCAATAGTATTGCCTACGACAAGTACTGATAAGAAAGTAAGAGATACACTTGACATGCTTAAGTTCAACATTGATTTCTTTTAGAAAATATTCCTACCAAGTAAATCTTCACGTCATTTTTGACAAAGATGCTTGATTTAATTTTTTATTTTCTCTTTACAAAATTTCTTGAACCAAGTTCCAATTCCAACGGACAATCATTTGTGAGGCAAGCATTTTTTTATAGATTGTATAATACTACATGTTATCTTCAAACTCGAGCCAAGTAAAGAAGTAGATATAGAGAACCCGAGAGCATTTTTTTTTTATCATAATGAAACTCTCCTAATAACAGATATTGTTGATCTATTTGACATGGTTGCTTCTCATGGATTTCCATCTCTATGGACATCTCATATCATTTGTTCTGTATTTAAATAAAAAAACTGACAAGAGCCAAATAACTCTAGAGCCATAATGATTGCACGCACTCCAAGTAAGTTATTTGTAACAATGTTAGATGATTTGATTTCTAGTTTTGTATATTCTAAGAATCTTTTTGAGCAAAATAACAAGAAAGGTTTAGAAAGAATTGCCAAATTTAATAGATTATATATTGATGCATAGGATTGTAATTGAAGAAGCAAGAGCACATAAGCATAAGGTTTAATGTTGTTTTGTTGATTTCTAAAAGACATTTACATCATTTCTAGAGAGTGTTTAGTCTAATGGTTTCAAGACTTACATATTCCAGAATATCTAGTTGTTATTGTTGCGAGACTTTATGTGAGGATGGTTGGGTAGGTTTGAACTCTAGTAGATTTATATAGGGTATTATTAATAGTGCCATTGGTGTCAAAATAGGGTTGCCTACTTTCACCTACTTTTTTGGTCTCTCTATAAATGGACTAGAGGATATCATTACAAATGAAGGGAAATCATATGATGGTCAAGCATTGTTTATGATACAATCATCATTATTTTATATGCACATGACTTTACTCTCGTGTCTCACAGTGTTGTAGGCTTACAATGAAATCTTAGGATATATCAAGTTCATTTTACAATAATTATGATTTGTAAGTGAACTCAAGTAAAACTAAGATCATGATTTTCAACACAACTTAGAAAGAAGCATATGCAACTAATCTTATTTACAAAAGAAACTTGGTTGAAATGGTTTCTTATTATACTTACCTTGGAGTGTCTTTCAGGAGACCTCCCTTTAATACATTCCTTATTATAGATTAAATATCATGCAAGAATTTGCTATAATTAATATATCCAAGAGAATGTTTATGAATTTAGTATTAGGATGCAAATATAAAATTATATATCTTTCACAAAAGTAATTTTTGACAAATTTGTATGGTTGTGAGTGAAGACAAGGAGAAAAGAAAGGGACAAAAATACAAGGATTCAAATGTAATAAATGGACCCATATAACTTGTTTTTCTTTGCTCCTTTAATTGTCTAAAAATAAAGTGTGCTCAATTCTCGACTTAATGTGCCCAATATGATGTATTGATGGTGGACTATGGTTACTTAATTAACCAACAACATGACTTAGGGATGAGATGATTGATTAAGAGTGACGACATGATGTTAGCACATGGATGGGTGATTAAATGAACAACATAAGGATAATACATGAATAGAGTGATTAGAATAATGAACAACACATGGGTAATTTGTGAATGAGATCTTATGAATATTGGTAGCATATGGATAGAACAACAATCGATGATGAAAATGAAAGGAGGGGCCTCAAATTTATAGATTTTTATGGAGAAAATGAAGAGCCAAGATGCATCAAATTTAATGGAGGGTTAGGATTTAAAGAAGACGAGAGATGGATTGAAGGATTAACCTTGTGAAATCAAAGAACTAGGCATGCTCACACACGTGTGAACAAGATGGCATGTGTGGGAGATATTTCTCACACATGTGCGAACAAAAGAATGAGGATAAGTCAAAAAGTTTAGAGGTGATGTGAAGGCTTAGCATGTCTCCAAGATATTATGCTTACATATGCATGAGCAAGGTGTGGATAAGGCTAGTATGCTTACACATGTGTGGAGCATGTGAGGGTTGAGGTAGAAGTCAAAGATGCTTCTAGGAAGGCATGCTCACACATGTGTGAGCAAGGAATGAGATAAGGTGGGATGGTCACACAAGTGGAAGCATGAGAGGAGATGGGGCACATGTAGATGATAACAAGTTTAGATTTTTATCCATGCATATGGATTTAATCAAAAGGACAAGGATCAATGATAATGTGGATTGAAATATTAGAGTAAATGATATATTGATCAATTAGCCTAAATTAATTAATAAAGTAGGTATTAATTAATTGATTTAGTTGAGGGATTTCGGGAACAATTTTATTTAATTGAATGTTTAATAATTTAACATTGGAGAAGAATAAATAAGGATGTGTGGTAAATACAATTATTTAATTAATTAATGACTCATTAATTAATTTACAAGAAAGTTATTAGTATGACATATAAGTAGTAAAATTTGGATGTCTACAATGAGATTTAGGGATCTAGACCTTGTAACACTAGTTGGGCTTGGGTTGACAACTTTATAATTATGCCATTCAAAAATTTGTGGGCAAATTAGTTTGACATGCAAATTTTGGCTAAACCTTGCATTCACTCCATTCATATTTCAACTATATTTCATACAGTGATGTTACTTCATAAATACACGATAGATACAACAATTGGTTATAATCCATTTGAGGCTCTTCAATCTTGTATAAAGTTGTGTGAACAAGGGTTGAAGAACACTTGATATGCTTGGGGTATGGATTTTTTTTTCAAGGGAATCGATATTGATGTCAATTGTATTCCCTTTACTACCTTTTCCATTAATGCTCACCACGTGTTTAAAATAGATGTTCATAGAGGCATCAAGGATGAGGTCTACAAAGCCAACATAAAATCAACTTGGATAGGGCCAAAAAAGCTATTGTTAACTCAATGCATTACTAGTTGAAGAATTATATTCATATAGAAGATAGCCATAATATTTTTTCCAAGTACATTAGGCTTGCCTTTGGTTTGAGAAGATTTCCTTTAGTCCAATTGCAAGTATGCTCTCATCAGCTTCACACGGAGTGAAAGCACTTTATCTCGAAAGACCAATGCATTCTAGACTTTGCAACAACGAACTAAAGCTAGAAGAACACTTTGTAGTGAAGTGTCTAGTCTATTATAAAACTTATAATAGGTTTTACGAACTCTTCAAAAAATAAACAAACATAAATTTCTATAATATTTAATTCACTATAAAGATTAAAGAAGTGTAGTTTTATTTATTAAAAGATGAAATAAATAAAGCCCATAATTTTTTTTACCAATCTAACTCTTTATCCCAAAATTCACCTTCATATTTCTTTCTTCAAATTCAATATCAAATACATTAACAAATTTATTATTAATATGATTTCTCTTTTTTGAAACATTTCATGAATATAAACAAGAGAATGCATTTTCTGATTCAATTGTGTACAAGATGTTTTTGACTTTCTTCATCCAATATTATTTACAAAAAATCTTGTACACAGTTGAATTCAGAAATTGCATTCTCTTATTTATGTGATAGATCATGAAAATCTCTTAAAACTGATTTTATAAATAGTTTTTCCTTCCATTATATTTACCTGAATTAATTACTAAACAATAATAATTAATAATTAATAAAAGACATTAGTTGAAGATCAGTTTGATAAATTCCTACATTTTATGAAGTCAAATTAACAACTGGATTCTATTTTAATACAAAATAGGATTAATTTATATATACACTTCCAAATTGAACCGAAAAAAGCTGAAAAAACAAAGAAAAAAAGATTTTGGGAAAATGGTCTTGCCGGGCCATGACAGCTTCATATTTTATACCTGGAATACTCTATCGCACCTGTCAGAGGGAGCGCACCACCAAAAGTCTAGATTAAATGTTTTAAATGATAAAAAATAGCAGGTTGCTTTGTCTCTGGACTGGTAAAGAAACTTAATCGTTAAAAAAAGTTCAAAAATGTCCATTCGTATGGAAAGCATATACGACTCGCGTACACGTATATGTTTTTCTCTGCATACGATTCACCTCATTCACACATGTTCAAAATTTGAACCAACCAAAGCTTGGAAGAGAATCGAGGGTTACCTACCTAGGGTTTAAAACACAAAAAGCTCTGCAGAATATAGCGGATACTTGGAGACACACCAGCAGGACATCATCATACCATATGTGCTAATTTATCTTTATTTACGCTTTCCTAGTTTAGAAGCTGATTTGGCGAGGATGGCAATTGGTGTGGCATAACACGTAGAAAAAAAATGCGAAGATTTGTAAAAGGAAAGATCTAAGCTCTCTAAACAGTTGCCTATCAGAGAAGAAATAAAAGCTATGGCGAAGACGCGGCCTGTAAAGAAATCTCTGGACTCTTACACTATCAAAGGAACGAACAAAATCGTGAAAGGTGAGTAGAGCAATTTGGAAGTGAATAAATGAGTGAAGGAATAATGCGTAGCAATTATTTGGTTGAATTAATGATGACGAGAATGTTGTGTGGAATTTGGGATAATGTTTTTGCAGCTGGAGACTGTGTGTTGATGCGCCCGTCAGATACTGATAAGCCGCCGTACGTAGCTAGAGTGGAGAAAATTGAGAGCGACCGGAATAATAACATTAAGGTGAAAGTGCGGTGGTATTACAGGCCGGAGGAGTCGATTGGGGGCCGCCGGCAGTTTCACGGCGAGAAGGAGCTCTTTCTTTCCGACCACTTCGATATCCAGAGCGCCGATACAATCGAGGGCAAGTGTACGGTTCACAGCTTCAAAAATTATACTAAGCTTGACAGTGTCGGTGCAGATGATTATTTCTGCCGGTTTGAGTATAAATCTGCGACAGGTGGCTTCACGCCCGACAGAGTCGCAGTGTAAAAGCATCCGAACCCTAGATAATTTGGCTTTGTTTTAGTTCGTGTTCATTTTTTTTTGTTTTCTCGGCAAAGATGTTTAAGTGCAGGTTTTTTGCGGCAGGTATTGTAAGTGTGAAATGCCGTACAATCCCGACGACCTAATGGTTCAGTGCGAGGGTTGTAAAGACTGGTATGCTTTATTTTTGCGTTCTTCTTTTGATTGCATTTTTTTTTTCAAGAATTTCTCCGAAAAGTTGGAGTAAATTTGAAATTTTATGGTTCTATTGGAACTTAGGGTTTCTATGGCTGTGCTGGATAGTATTGTAGTGGTTAAAATCACGTTTGTTCTTTGTGGCTACGTCGAAGACAAACTAAAATTATGTTGAACGGTAGCTTTTTTTTTTCTTTTTTCTCTTTTTTAATTTATATGGTAATACTTAGGATTTTTAAAACAAAAACGTGTAAACAAATCTGTTATGTGCTTTGAAGATGAGGTTAAATTAGTTCGAAGTAGCAGCTCATTTTTCTTTTTTCTTTTGCTTTTTTTACGAGGTATTATTTAGGGTTTTAATACAAATCGTGCAAATACATCTGTTATGTACTTTGGAGATGAGGTTAAACCAGGACAAGTGGCAGCTCATTTTTCTTTGTTCTTTTATTTTTTTAATTTACATGGAAGTTTTTAAGGGTTTTAATTCAAAAACGTGCAAACAAATCTGTTATGTATATTGGAGAAGATTAAATCAGGTGAAATAGCAGCTCGTTCTTCTTTTTTTGTTTTGCTCAATTCACATTCTTGTATTCAGGGTTTTTGCACAAAAATATGCAAACAAAGCTGTTGTGAATATGAAATTAGTCTGATTTACTAGAACTTGCAAGCTGACCTAAGATAGAGCATTCGACATGGCAATATTATTTTCTATTGAAACTAAGATTCTAACGAAGTCCTACCATTTGCGTGCTGATGTGGTCTACCATAGAGCTGTTTGTTAATTTGTGGTTTAAGTATGAATTGTTCTAACAGGGAAGGTGTAGTATAACTGTCAGCCTCACCAAGCATGAGTAAAGGTATGGAAAAATACACATCATAAAGAAGACATCCTTAAAATAGACATAAATATTTGATTTCGTAGGAATGGGATTATTTCATACGAATAAGAGATGTGGATGCAGGTATGGAGATTTTATTCTAATTAGGGTATAGGATTATATTTAAAATGTGTAATGATTACATTTCATTTAAACATAACTATCATATTACATTTAAATATAGCTACTAGGAGATGTGCGTACAGGTACAAGGGCAGTCTCCTCCATTATCATGCCCACATTTTCTGGAACCTACTTCCAAGTTTCGTTCTGGTGATGGAACAAATTTCTTAAGGAAATGTTGAATTAGCACAATTGACACTTTGTTTTTTATTTTTTTTAATTAAATTCATACGGTAGTATTGAAGAGATCTTATACAAAATATACTCATTTATTAACCACCTGTCAGTGATCCTCCAACAGAAATTAAAATAAAATGAAATTAGGGTTTACTTCTAACACATGGCATTACTTTTTTCATAAGCAACATTCATCTCTGGAGTAGTTGTCTATGTAAATTTTGACTCTACATCCAAAGCTTCAAAGACAAACTTAAATCAGCTCAGCTGTTAACATTTTCTTTTCTTTTCTGTGTCTGCTCAGTGCATATTGTTTACATTTCTATTTGAACATGCAAACACAACTTGCACCTAAGTTGAAAATTTGAAATCTACTAACATACTAGCTGCTTTGAAATGGCCTTAGAATAGATATCTTAGCAACTAGTCTTGTCTTGACTTGGTAAAGTGTACAGTAAGAGTCAGACTTACACATGGCAAATCTAAAAACTCACATATATTTGAGATTAGGCAAAAAAGGTTAATTTTTTTGTTATACTAGATGTTTAACTTGACCGATCTCAGTACTATTGATGGAAACTGTTTTTCCAGCAAAATGGTTGAATTGGTTCATATGGTACCTTTTGTTTTTTTTCTTGGACTAAAATCATGTACAGATATTTAAGTTTTTTTATTACATGATAGAAAATACACAATGAAAGCTCTTGCTTCACTTAAGTTGAAACTTTGAAAGCATCACAATAATTTACTAGGCACTTGTAAGTGGCCCTAGGATAGAGACCGCAGTATCTCAACTTAGCAAGGCAAAGAGTAAGAGCCAGACACAGACTTGGTAAAGACACTATTTTGCATAAGGATTGGCTTAAAAACTTGCATAACGATTTGAGATTTCACCAAATATTGTGTTTTTTCACCTCATACAATTTTTTTTTCAAAGCTTGAAACTGTTTTTGGGAACATTGTTTGCAGAGAATGCTTCAAATGAAGAAAACCCAAACATTGATGGCAACAGTGGACTTCTGCCGTTGGACAAATGAATTAACATTCAAAATTATGAATTTAACAAGGATCCAAAATATTCTTATTCAGCAAAACTGAATGATATAACAAATTGAAGATATATCTGCACTGCAGTTGTAGAAGTGGAAAATGAGGGCTTATTTGCTTTTTTGCCTTATATAGCCCTTGAAATATGGTGCAGGTCTACTAACAAGTTTAGTGAGTCTTGCACATATTGAGGAGTCTTTTGTTGGTTTGATAAAAATCCCAGCGGACTTGCATTGTTTGTAAGGTTTTGACTTGAGAGCAAGAGTAATGTTTGGTAACTAGTACGGAATTATCCACGTTGAAATGAAGGCTGTTTTAATATAATCCTAAAAGATAGTTTGAGTAAGCTGTCTGCATAGAGATTGTTTTAGATAATTTGGTGCTGTACTACACGAGTTTGTCTTCTTTTGTCTTTCCATAGAATGAATCATACTTGAATACTGCTTCTCAATACATCAAAGATTTGCTTGCCAAGAGGAACAGAAGATCTCAAAGCATAAAGGGTGGCATGTGGTTTCTTCATATGAAAATTGAATTTGAACATAGAGAACTTATGTGGCAAAGGCAGATAACCAGGGAGTAAAAATCTGCCACTGAATAAAGTGATGCATGACATGAAATTGACCTTTTTGAATATTGCAAGATGATTTGTGCTTTGCATTCTCAACAAAGCAATTTAATTAAGAAAAACTGGCAATAATGAATACTAGTCGTATATTGCATGAAGAGTTTAGTTTATAGAATATTCACTCAATGTCTGTTTGTGGCAAGTGGCAACCACTGGATGGTTTCTTGATTTTGAGTGTCTACTAACAGCTTGACCAAAAAGCCTAAGCTAGAAATTTGGGGGTTGATCTTTGAGGATTACTAGTGAAAAGTGAAAACCTGTCAAAATCAGCAAGAAAGTCCACAAAATGTCTATCAGCATCTTTCTTACCATGAAACTCGGCAATCAAGACAAAACATATGAAATTGAGGACAATTGGCAAAGGGATGATTATACATGGAAGCAGCGAAACAAATATTGAACTGGAAACCATAGAAGATCAATAACTACTCCAATTTAGCGTATTTGGCTTAGAGATGAACATGGAAATGAAGAAATGATTATGCAACAACTAACTATCCAAAGATAACACCAATTGCATAATATATAGATGGATGCAAGATCCAATATGGTGATAATATGTGTAATTAATGAGCCTTGGGGATGCTTCTCTTGCTGTCAAGACTCCTTTACAGATCACCTCGATAGTTTGTGACCTTTGGGTACTTGGGTATGTGTACCTTGTCTCTAATGCCATACTCTTTAGGTTTGATTGTTTTATATTCTTCTATTATTTAAGACTCAACTATTTTTATAATTATTTTATAATTAATTACATGCTCACATTCCTTTTCAATGCTTTTCTTTGTATTTTAGATTGCTAAAATATGATTAGTTTTGCAAATGAAAAACTCTACATTTTTAATATTTCTCTTTTATTTTGTAAAATTTTAATGTATTGATTGGGTGTCTCTTTCCACGTTCTTGTTTTCCCCAAAATTTGGGCAAATTGTTGTCATATGAGGAACTCATCTCCACGTTCTGCTACACTGGAAGCTCCATGGAACATGGGGGGTTTTCTTATTAGCATCTTAACTTTTTGTTTCTTCTCCTGCCTCTTTAAAAGGGGGAGTAGTGTTATGCACCAAATGTAGTATTAATAATTTAATATAAGCTGGCTGAAAGGTTGTAACCAAAAATTTCTTTGCTATCAACACATCTCCATATTCTAACCAAAAATTTCTTTGCTATCAACACATTTCTACTACAGTACTACTTAGTCCTTAACGGAACTTTTGTATTGTTAGGGCATTGTACATGCAAAGAAAATCCAAAGAAATTAAGCCATTTACCTCATCAAAGTCGCAAGATTCTTCATGCTTAAATCATTGACAATTTCGGGTCTGGACTAATCATTGTAATATGTGCCAATCTGCACCACCATTTCATTATGTCTGAGCACTATTAGCAAGCTAGAAGACATAACATGAAAATGCTAATGCTAATACAACTGAACAATTGATGAACCATAGATAATACCAAAATCAATATATTGGTGGCAAGACATACATTATTAGACACTTAAGGCATGGTGGCATTTTAGACCACGAATAGAACATTTATGTTTGTATAACTAATGACACCATCTTCAGTTGCTAAAACATTGATTGACATACAACTGTCAAACTACCATCATCATATCAATTTCTTTTCACAGAATCCCAGGTGGAATTCATTCATCACACCTTCAACAATGCACCTTACAATATTTAGTCAATAGACTTTGGACCTTAATTCTTAACAGTGGAGTCTTGAATTGTTGCCAAGTTTGAATTTCTCACACAATTGGAAAATATTTCTATATGTTAAAATTTGAAATTTCAATCTAGAGAAATCAAATATCTTCCTCGAGAACCCAACATCTTGGCAACAAAGTCCTTATAAAAACATTTTTTTGATGAAGTATCTCGAAGACTACCATGATTGCCAGTCAAGTGAAATTCTTGAGTTGTATCAAATATCAATGATTCATTTGTAGTTGAAGCTTTGTACTTGATTTTTCAATCTGCTGCAAAAGTATCCTTTATCCTCCAGACAAGAAGCCTTTAATGTCTTGTTTTAGGTAATGTGAGGTTCACACTTTTTTTGTAGTTTACAATTGTAACAAGATTAAACAAAAATGTTTGAATGCTTTATTGGCTGTTGAGTTGTGCTGATTATTGCTTAGTCGTGCTTTGAAAATACTTTCTCCCTCACCTCCAAGCCCTTGTTTATTTGTTTTAATGATGTGTATTTTGGATCTTATTAATTAATAAAAAAGAAAATCATTATTTCAAAAAAACTGTGCACAATGAATAGTCAGGCATAAGTCAATATGCATACTGCAAATTGAGAGGAGCCTTAAAAGCTGATATTTACAAATTTTCATATTATATTCTGATTTCTGAATGAAACAATTGATACTAGCACCTTTTGGAGGATGATGACATGGAGTCATGCTTGACAATTTTGAATATGATTGCATCATTGATTATGGAGTGTTGGATATATGTTGACCTACTTTGATGTCCAATAAGTTAGTTATTGGGTCAATGGGTGATTTGTGGATTAAGTTATATTTGATAAATAGGTGGTCTAATGTGTGCTGGGTACTTTTTTAGATGAGAGGCTATGTATAGAAGTGTCTATTTTTGTAATCACTACTGATTAGGGATCATTTCTATTGAATAGTGTTGATGTGTTTTTGACGCACATGCAAACACAAAATAAAATACCCAAGAGTATCTTATCCTCTCTTGAATAAAATCTCTCAAATGCTGAAGATTAGCTTAAGGATCACTTGAGAAGACTCCAAGGTTCATGAATGTAGGGTCACTACGTGTGGATAAGCTCTGTTGTTTGATGTGATTGCTGGTATCACAAGGGGACTTACATTCAAATGCCTGAATTCTTGATTTACTGGAACTTAGATCATCTGATGTTACAACCTGGTGATGCTTTTTGTTCTAAACTAACTTGAGTTTTAAAAAAAAGAGGCAAAAGATGAAGGGTTAAGAGAGTCTATTCTAAAGCGTAGAATGTAAGAAGATGGATGAATGACTAGATGGAATCCTACCGAGCAAGGTCTCACCATCAAACTGAACAATTTGACACAATCTCAGTGCAATCTTCTAAGGACATTTCAAGGATGTTCAAATCATTATCATCAAACATTGATCACCATTCAAGTTAATGCATAAACAATGGACGCGTAACAATTTGAAGTTAAGCTCATATCATTCTAGTTGACCACGCAAGGCACACTTACAATCAATAAGAGGCTAGTGGTATGGACTAGGCAGATTCTACATGAATACATTCACCAAATTCTTCCATTCAATCTAATTTATTTATCATCTAAGATGAAGATCCAACAAAAACCATGCACATTGTAAAGAAACAACACACTCCACCCTAACTTAAATGAAAATGGAGTCAATTTACAACTCGGCAACAATTTTTGCCTTCTCTTCCTACTCTACTCTAACTTCTATTTTACTCTTTGAAGACTATCTATTGACTATTAACTCACTATTAGCTAACTATTCGCTATTAACCTTTACAAATGAAGAGTCTGAGCTTTATATAGAGAGCTCATTTACAATGAACGACCATGATTGATTCTCCATCAATGGCCAAGATTTTACAATGAAACCCTAATTAGGGTTTGTTACAACAAACACTCCTTAGCCAATGGGAAAATTACATTCAATGAGTGTGGACCAATAGATATCAAGGGTAGGTACATTGGAGTTTGTGCGTCCATGGGTGAGCTTGGTTCATTGAACTTGGACATGTTGATGTGGAACTTCTTCAATTGGTAGAGATAGTAACTGGGATGATGACTAGGATGCCATCTTTAACTTGCACTTTTGTAGGTTTGATGGATCATCATGAAGGAATCTCTCTTGATACTCAACATTATCCAGCTTCAGCGATGATGACGATGATCTTCTAACTTTGATTAATTCTTTTGAAACTATCTTCTCGAATGCCTTGATCATGGAAGTGCAAGGTATAAATCTTAGTTTGGAAGTATTGATGAACTTCTGATGTCACCATTGTCTCTCTCCTTCAGACTTCCTTCTCATGTGACTCCCTTCATGTCGTTGATGTTGTAGATCATGTCTCTGTGTAAGTGAATGCATCTTGTGTGATCTCCTTATTTCTTTCTCCATCTTCTGCAAAACAAACAAGCAAGTGTCAAATACACTTGATATATAGGTTATATAATCTCTGATTTTGTATGATTTGCAGGTCCAATAGGTGCAGTCTTAGGGGAGATCACCCCTTGGTTCTGAGCACATTTTGCTATCTCCTTGATGAGTTCCTTTGTTCCTTTGTGAAATTTGCCGTTGTTCTGATGAAATTCGCTCCAAACTTGGAGCAAGGTACATGACTCCAAAATTCGCTCTGGACCCTCTGGAAGGTACCTACTTGAAAATTCACTCCAGGACTTAGGAAGGTACATGATTTGAAAAATTTCATTTTGGACTCTCTCCAAGGTATACACTTCAAGATTCGCTCCAGGACCTTGGCAAGGTACATACTTTCAAAAAATTCGCTCAAGGACCTTGGTAGGGTACACATGATGAAATTCGCTCTCTGTCCTTCAGAGGGTACATGACTCATTAGGGAAGTTCAATCTCAAATCTTAACAGGGTACATGACTTCAACAAATTTGCTCAAAAACCTCTCCTTCAAAATTCACTCTCAATCTTCACTTAGATAAATTCACCCTTGATCCTCAGCAAGGTACTCAACTTAGCAAAATTTTTGCTCTGGACCCTTAGGAAGGTACATATCCTTGAAGATGAAATTCGCTCTAGGTCCTTTGCAAGGTACATGACTTGGAGATGAAATTCGCTCCATGTCCTTTGGAAGGACAGGGTCCAAGGTGAGAAATTTGCTCCATGACCTTTGGAAGGACAGGGTCCAAGGTGAGAAATTCTCTCTATGACCGTTGTGAGGTACAGGTCCTGATAAAAAATTTCACTCTTGGTCCTTTGGAATGTACATGCCCTTGATAAAAATTTCGCTCTTGGACCTCAACAAGGTACATGATTTGGAAAGTTCGTTCTCAAGCCTCTGCATGGTACATGATTTCTCAAATTCGCTCTGGACATCACTTGGAAATTCATTGTAAATCTTGAGTAAGGTACAGGACGGGGTCTAAGACAAGTTTGCTCCAAGTTTGAGGTAAGGTACACGGCCTAAATGAAATTCAAGGAGGATACCATTCAAACAACCAAGGCTTGTTCTTGCAACTAGAAATATGATCAGATAACACAAGAAACCTAGGCATGATACAAAGGAGTCCCAGATCTACCTTCATGCTCACAACCGACTGTCTTCACTCCACCCTAAGGACTATGTTATTGGATTCGTCTAGTATAGGATCCATTTCTCTATAAAATGGGAGCGGGAACAAGAGTAGGAGTGTGAATGGGGATGGCTAGGGCATGCCCCTATCACTCTTGGTACTTGGGATGTACCCACAGGGTAGTAAGGGTTGTAGGGGCATGCCTTGACCATCCCATTAGTGCTCCTAAAGGGATTTTTCTAAAACAAATGCAAAACGTTCAATAGCAAACACACTTCAATCTTTGTAGGAGGCACATCTTTCCTTTTTAAGGTTGAATGGCATTGTTGAAAACAAGGTATGAGATAGAGATAAAGATAAAGATGAGACATTGCAAATATAAATATAAGGTTGAAATGCAAATTTTCAGGGATTTGAGGGGTTGCCAAACATCAGATGTGTAAAAGTTGGTATTATCAATCTTATGCATGAAGTTGTTTGGAAAGTATAAGTGGGAAAAAATTATGGAGAAGCAAAGATTTGGGATGAAATCCTCAAAGTTTACACTATGGATTTGTATTGTAAATGTACTCAAATCATTAATATTCTATTATGGTGATCAATATTTTTTAAATGCAATATTAAAATATAGATGTAATTGTAAATACATAACATCAATAAAATATTAATCCTCTAATTTTAATTTATGCCAATTAATATTTTCAATTCATTTTCTATATTTAATACTAATTACATAAATTAAAACATTTTTAAAATCATTTGTTTATTAAATTATATTATATAATAAAATTCATTTTTGTAAAATTATAAATTATTTGTTTTGTTTTACTATATTTATTATTTTATATACAATATTGCAAATCATATAATTCTTTTTACAAATTATGGATATTTTAGTGCGTGTTGATTTTTTAATATTACATATAATATATATTTTAATAATATATAGAGAGATTGGTACTTGGGGAAAATAATTGCCAAACTATTGTACTCATTCATGAGCCTGCAACTTAATATAGGAGGTGATATGTTCCTTATTTCCTAATTTACCTAAGTAAACATAAATACAATGTGCAATAAAATATTACATCAACAACCCCCCTAAGTGCAACTAAGGTAATAAAGAAATAGGTCTTGACAAGACAAGTCATATTAGATACCCTTGTACAATCTAAAACTAGCATACCTATCTTTAGAGGAATATAAATAAAGTACGCTGAAAATATCATATTTGTTCATTATTCCACTTAAAAAGTTATTATATTATTATAATGTACTTAATATTAAATTATTATTAAAATATGGTTATATTATATGTTATAATATATTTTTGTTCTTATTTTTTTTATATTTTTTCTATTTCCATTAAACTCTTTACAAAAACGAAAAAACTTTTAATACCAAATTATTATTATTATATTATTATATTATTATATTTTTATATTTCTATTAAACTCTTGACAAAAGCAAAAAATCTATTAAGACTACATTATTAATTATATTATCATATCATTACATTTTTATTTTATATTCGTTCTTATCCTCATCCTTCAGAAAAAGTGGATTTTATGTAGGACACTTTCTATCCCCATAATTAATAATATTATTTTTAATCTATTATTATAATACTATTTTATTATATTATATATTTTAAACAATGTATAAATATTTTTTTGTTATATATTTATTAAGAATATCAACATACTAATCTTGTAATAAAAATAATATAAAATTAAAATAAATTTTTTCTTTTTCATCCATTTAAGTGTCACAAACACATCAAATTAAATGCTTCTAGTTTTTATTGACGAACGTTTTTACATCCATATGTGAGTGTAATACGCCTTCGGCATAATAACACCAATACACAAAGATTGCACCCCCTCTGCGTGTTACTCGACCCCTAGAAGCAGAAAGTGAAAACCCTTAAGACAAAAACCCATGCCAAATGAGGTATGAAAAGGAGGATAAGATAATTCCCCTATAAATGATAGTGTCTTGAGTAATTACCCCCTTTTTACATGGATTTAATAATAAATTAAAAAAATAAAACAAAGTAATTAAAATTTAATTAAGTTTAATGAGTGGTCAAAGGGCATGGAATAAAGAGTTATGACTAGTGAAATATTAAAGGTATAAAGGAGAGATCATTCTTATTAAAATAATATTATATTTATTCTATAATGGTTATCTTAGTTGTCATCTTGGAGTCTCTATTTTTAGAGTCTGTTGTTAATGGTTAGTTTCTATTACAAACACTGTCTTGTAATCTCTATTTAAGGAGCCTTTCTCCTTTGTTTAAATGTCGAATATCGAATTTTGAATTATCGTAACAATTCTATGAGAAGAGGACATAAAATGAGGAATGAAACAATTAGTCGTTTTGGAAATAAATGGTTATTCTCATAAGGCAACAATGAAGGGTGGTGACACATTTTTTAATATAAAGGGAAGTATCAAATTATCATCATTGAATTGATTAATTGGGAATAGAACATTATGTGACTTTGCAAGTAAATTAAATTATGTTTTCAAGAGTAGCGATGGTGTGAGAAAGGGTGTGACTGTTCCATAAAGAAGATATGTATATATGGAGATCATTCCAAGAACTCAATTCACTCAAGCAAAAAAATTGATTCAAGCATCACTCATCCATAAAATCATTCAAGCATCATTTAAATATTGATTTGTCAATCCATCAAGAATATCAATCAACAATAATCTAGCAAATACATCAAGCAATCAGTTTTGAATTTGAGGAAGTATCTTGCAAATAGGAAGGATGAAATCCCTTCCAAGTTCACGAGAGGATAAGGCCAAAAACCCATATTGCTCTTATCAAGTTTGGACGAAAACCCAAATCTTGATCGAGGACAAAAACCTTGCAATGTGGACTAAGAGTTGGAAGGACAAAAACCCTTTCATGCTCTTGGCAAGTTGAGGATGAAAACCTATAATATTGTCTCTATTGAATTAGGGATGAAAACCTCTAATTCAGCAGATTTGCAAGTATTTCCAAAGAATTCACGATATGATTGATTTTGAGAATTGTGCTATGATTTATTGATCTATATATTATCATAAACTCTTAATATTGATAAAGCTATTATCATTTTGAGTAAATATTATTCTTTTAAGGCAAGACATCTATAATATCCCCAAAAGGGACATTACATCTTGAAGTCCCTGCAAGATAAGGTCTATATGTGCTTGCACAATGAAGAGAGAGGAAGTCAGTGTAGAATGCCACATGGCGAGTGTTGTAGTAGGTTTCTTTGCAACGAATAAGGTATCTTCGATTCAGAAGAAAGAAACCTCTAGCTATCAAATTGCTGAATTCCCACTTAGACCATAGAATGCAGGAAGGAATCAAGATATATGGTTGTGGAAGTTTCTCATGTGTTTTGATGCTAATGCTGGATTGTGACTGTGCCAGACAAGATTTGAGAATAGTGGCCACAAAAGTGAGACTCAAACCAATGTGAATCAGGTTGTGTCAAGATAGTAGGATGACGTGGTAGAGAGAGAAAATGAAGCTATAAAAGAGAAGTTTTGACTTGGTGTGAGCTCTCATAAAAAATAAGAGATATGTATTCAAAACAACATCAATAATGCTAGATTCTATAAACAATTGATGTATGTTGAATAAGTAGATTTCTCAATGATCAAGAAGACAATTGTGAACCTTGTTGAAGAGAATTTGTAGATGCATGTGAAGAAGGGGATATCTTTGTCAATGTAGTAGGTGGATGTAGTAGAATAGTTGCCAATGTTAGAGGTATAGGAGGAGAAGCAATAGGAGAGGTCACCTTGTCAATAGAATGTTTGAGACTTTCCCAAAAAGCAAACTCCTCTTTAGTATAATCATACAAAGGATTTTTAAATTCAAGGGAAAGAAGTATGCCCATAGTGAGATAATTAGGGAATTGAGGTATGGTCCTTATACATCTCCTAAGATGTGGTCCAAAAGCAAGCTCCTCTTTGGTATTATCATACAAAGGATTTCTAAAATCAAGAGAAATAAGTATGCCCATAGTGAAATAATTAGGTAATGGAGGTTCATTGGGGTCCTACTTGTACATCTTCCAAGATGTGGTCCAAAGAGTGCAAAGGCACTTAATATATGGTAGAGCTCACAATGTATGACCACCTAGACTAAGAATAATTAATCTTAAGACATGATCATTTTTATTTCTCCATTCATATTTTTGCTAATGAGTTCTTGGTTTATCAATAAGCCCATACAAATGGAGCAAAAGATGAATCCATTGGTAGTGCTTTAGGGTGCCATCTCATTAGGACTTGTAGTTTCCTTCTTCCAGGGTGATGATAGAGGAATGATTGGTTATACCCATTAATTATTTATATTGATTACCTCCTTAGCAATTTTGAACTTATTTTGATTCATGTTTGCAAAACGCTTGTGTGTTAAGATCCCCTAGGATTAGTAATCCCCCTAAGTAGCTCAATATTGACACTGTTATCAAGTTACAATGTTTGGCACTTAGTGCTTTTATAAAGTTGTTGATTTTTAATAGTTTTATAATGCTTGATGAGCATCAAAAAATTGGAAATACAATCAGATTATAGTGTAAGAACAAATAGCTTGCATCAATATGTATTGCTCAAAAAAATATTCATTTAAAAAAATAGAACCCAAATTTGAGTTTGTTTGTGAAAGTTATGAGGCCAATAAGCTAAAAAATTTCCAATTGCACAACTAAATTTAAGATAAAATTGAAATTCTTGAAAATGTGGGAGTCATGAGTAGAAATGGATCACCTTATGTGAATAGTGCAAAATTTAGCCCCGTATTAAAAAAAAAATTTGCTTGACAAGATCCCTCCATAAAGCCAAGAAAAGGTCTCCTAAAGTTGGCTTCTCAAATTGAAAATGCAAATGAGAGGGGAGGTCCCTACTAGGTGATGGGTTGGTGGCCTGTGAGTAGCGAATTGATAGAAGCTTGGTAGTTTAATGGTGATGTTGAGGCTAGACATTGGTGGTGTTGCTATAATGGTGGGATCTAGTAAGTTGCACAATGATAGACTTCCAGGTAGAAGTTTTTGGCTTTGCTGCTGGAGGTATTAAAGGGCCATTGATTTATTAAGGGGCTGGTTGATGTTTTAAAGCGAGTAGACCTCAATTTGGGGATTACAACCACACAATAGTGTTTGGGGTAACCCGTTACACCTACTTATGATGCTAAAATTTAATTTTAATTTTTTGATTTGTTTGTTGTACTTTTTGTTGATTTGGTTTTTTTCTTTAAATTTTTTTAAATGAAAAAATTACAAAGCAAAAAAATTGTAATAAAAAATTGCTAACAAAGCATCCACACAATCACTTAGGCCATATGGCATTTTGCTTAGCCAATTTTTTTCCTTTTTCTGCAACTTTGCACAAATTGGATAAGTTTACATCAATTTGTAGGTTTTTGGCCTCTATAGGTACGTACAATGATGGATATTTTTGCACCGAAGTGCTTAAAAAATTGAGCTATCCACAAAAATAAAATTCAAATCCTACCAATTAAATTTGCACTAGATTGACTTATGGTATATGATGGGCATTAAATGAAAGCCTATTCTAGATAATTTGACCCTTTTGAATGCAATGAAACAACTCGTTTCTATTACGATGAGTAATTGGTAAAAAATTCAATGTATTAACAAAAAGCAAAATGCTTCGATATAAAGAATTTACAAGATCATAAAATTAGTAAGTTTCTAAGAAGAAACTGAAGAAGATCGAAGAAACAATCTTATCTACATAACTTACATATTTTACATATTTTACATATTTTACATAGATGACCATTAATTAATAATAAACAATATTATTCTAATACCCTCCCTTAATGGACCAAGTTTCCCCCTAAATTTTACAAACTTGTCTGGGCTCAGAGACTTGGTGAGGATATCTGTTGTGTGATCCACCGTCAGAACATATAGCAACTGAATTGATCCGTCTTCAACCAACTTCCGAATGAAATGACAATGAAGTTCAATATGCTTGGTTCTCTCGTGGATGACCAGATATTTGGCTAGTTTGAGCACCCATTGATTATCACAGTAAAGGGGAGTAGGACTTGCTTGAGACATTTGCATGTCTGAAAGCATTCGTCGAAGCCAAATTGCCTCACAAGCTGCCTTAACTGTTCTTCGATACTCTGCTTCTGTTGAGGAGAGAGTCATTGCTTGCTGCTTCTTGCTAGTCCATGTGATTGCACCAAATCCCAAGCTGAAAACATACTCAAAAGTTGATTTTCTGTCATCAACGGAACCTGCCCAATCTGAGTCTGTATAACCAGAGAGTCTAGGATCGTGACTCTTGCTATATAGAAGTCCAAAATTAGAAGTGCCCTTCACATAATGCAGCACACGCTTCGCTGCTACCCAATGATTAGCCTTTGGAGCTGTCATGAAGCGTGAAATGTAGCTCACTGCAAAACTAAGATCAAGCCTAGTAGCAGTAAGGTAGATGAGACTGCCCACCAGTTGCCTGAATGCTGATTCGTTCACCATAGGTGAATCTGATTTGGCTGTCAGCTTCAGCCCTTTCTCTAGAGGTGTGGATGCAGGTTTGCAGTCTTGCATCCTAAACTTGTCCAACAAACTTCAGGCATACTTAGATTGAGAAATGAAGATGCTACCTCCAGTCTGCCAAACTTCAACACCTAAACAATGGTGTAGAAGTCCCAAGTCTGTCATGTCAAAGGATTGGCACAAACTCTGTTTGATCTGATCGATCAAAGTTGCCGAAGTACCAGTGATAATCAGGTCATCAACATAGACAACAAGAATAAGAATATCATCACCAGTGTTTTTGACGTACAGATTAGAATCAGATGGACTCCTTTGAAAGCCATTATCTGTGAGGTACTTGTCAATCTTGATGTACCAAGCCCGAGGAGCTTGTTTAGGCCATAGAGTGCTTTCACCAGTCTGCACACCTGATGTTCTTTTCTAGCAACCTTAAACCCTGGAGGTTGCGTCATGTAGACCTCTTCCTGCAACTCATCGTTGAGGAATGCACTCTTAACATCCATTTGATGGACTTTCCAACCAAACTGAGCTGCTAAGGCAAGAACAAGCCGTATGGTACTCATTTTGGTTGTAGGAGCAAAAGTCTCCTCATAGTCAAAGCCTGCCTTTTGTGAGAAACCCCAAGCAACGAGAACGAGCCTTGTACTTGTCAAGGGTTCCATCAGCTTTGTACTTAACTTTATACACCCATTTGTAGCTAATGGCCTTCTTCCCTAGTGGAAGATCAGAGAGGACCCAATTATTCTTTAGAAGACTCTGGTGTTCAGCTTCCATAGCCTTTTCCCACTTAGGAATCCCTTTAGCCTCAGAATATGTTTGAGGCTCAAAAACACTATGAATGTTGGCCATGAGAGCAAAGTTGATTGTATGTTGCTGCTTGCTCTTATTTCTAGAAGATCTACCCTTAATGAGCTCATCATGATGAAGATCACTGATGGTCTTAGCCCACCATTTAGGCCGGAGAGTAGAAGAACCAACACCAGATGCAGGAGGAATAACTAGAACTGTAGGTGGAACATGATCTGGAATAGGTGGAAGATTAGCATCATCCGAAGGAAATTCATGTAGTGCATCATCAAATTCAGAATCTGCATCATCCCTCCCATCAGGTGAACCAAATAAAAGATGGACACCTAAATCAGAAGCCTTCAAAGGCTGATCCTTAGAATTCTGCTTAGACGAGGAAAGCTGAAAAGGTCCTTGTTCTTCATCAAAGACAACATTGTGACTGAAGATAAGAGGATTAGTGTCTGCATCAATCAACCGGTAAGCCTTGTGGTTGTCATTGTACCCTGTGAACATAAGTTTTGGACTCTTGGAATCCAACTTTGAGCGTTGGGCATCTGGAATCCATACATATGCTAAAGAGCCAAAGACTTTCAGATGACTGATCCTGGGTTTGCGACCAGTCCAGGCTTCCTCAGGAGTCTTCCCCTTAACAACTTGTGTGGGAGATCGATTAAGGAGATAGACGACAGTGTATACTGCTTTTGCCCAATATTTCTTAGGAACATTCCTGTGTTCCAACATTGACCTAGCTATTTCAGTGATAGTGCGGTTACGATGTTCTACAACGCCGTTCTGCTGAGGAGTGTACGGTGTGGTTACCAGGCATTTGATGCCATATCATTGTATGTGAGGGGATAGGAACAGATTAATCAATCGTTCATAGAAAGTCATTATTCATGTAGGATTCGTATAGGGTCATAAGTCGAGAGAATTGGATATAAGGCGAAACAATTGGATCGGGGGCATGTAGAGGGATACATACATTGGAATCGTATTGAAGGCACATGAGGGTAAGGGCTGATAGGGGTGACATCAATTAGAATAATGGTTGGACTATAGATTGAGGGTTCAACCAGATACATTGGCATGTGTATCACAACAGTTGGAGAAAGTAGTAGAACAAAACTCCCCCCCTTTATTTGACCTAAGAGTGACAATAGGACAACCAAACTCTTTCTCTACTAAGGCCTTAAACTTCTGAAATACAGTAAACACATTTGATTTCTGTCTAAGAAAGTACACCCACATTTTACGACTGAAATCATCAACAAAAAGCAAGAAATACCTGCAACCAGTAACAAAAGGTGTATTCATTGGACCACATAAGTTAGCGTGGACCAACTGTAGTACCTTAGAGGCTCGCCATGAGTCACCATCCTTGAATGGTGTCCTGTACTGCTTCCTAGCCTGACAAGCTTCACAAACTTGTTGATTTTGAGTTTGATTTCAGGTAGGCCATGTACTAAATCTTCCTGAACAAGCTAAGCAAGGTAGTGAATGTTCAGGTGACCATATTGTTGATGCCACAAACTGTTGATAGAGGATTTAGTTGCAAAAGCATGCTCAAGAGAATCACTCGTAGCCAGAAGTTTGTATAGACCATGATCCTCGATGCCAATAGCTACAGTAGTGCAAGATGCACGATCAATAATCGAACATTTGTGTGAATTGAAGATCACATCAAGTTGAGGAGAATGCTGCATAATTTGACTCACTGAGAGAAGGTCAAGTTCCATGCCAAGAATGTAGTATACATTGAGGAAAATGAGGTTCCTCCCACAAGATTGTATTTGAACGTTGCCTGCCCTTGCCAACAACGGTATACTCTTCACCTCCACCAAAAATGACTGAATTAGTAAAGGGAGACAATCACGCCGATGAGTGAAATGTCGAGATGCACCGGAATCTATATACTAGGCATAAGACTTCACATGGTCTGCAGGTCTTTTAGCCATGAAGGTGTAAAAGGCAGACTTTTTCTGCTCTGTGTGCTTAGCGACATTGGCTTTAGGCTGAGACCCTCCCTACTTTTGTTGTTCGGAAGCCAAACGATTGCAACAATCCTTGATCATGTGGCCATATTTATGACAGTAGTTGCATTGAACCTTCTTCTTCGAACCATCTTGAGATTGACTGGAGCCCTTCTGCTGAGATGATTGAGATTTGCCTTTATCCCTGTGAAAGGATTTGGCTACGAAGGTTTGCTTTGAGGAGGACGAAGTGGCACTGCTACCAAATTGTTGTTTCCAACGATCCTGCTGGAAAAGTTTGGTGCACAACTCTGGAAATTTTAAATCAACATTTGTTGAAGTAATGTTGAGAGTTTCTATGAAGTGCTCATAGGATTTAGGTAGACTTTTCAAGGTGATGACTATCATATCCTCTTCCTCCATTTTTTGACCAATAGCTTTGAGCTGATCTTGAATGTCCTTAATCTTCGTTAGATACTCTTGTAAGGACATATGTTCATCCATCATGATGGAGAACAACTGGTTCTTCAGGAGAACGCTCAGCTCTTGTTGGACGTCTCATGCAATTCCTTCAGGTGCTTCCAGAGATCTGATGCTGACTTGCGAGAGGGAATATGAGGCAACTGGTCATCTGCGACGGAGAGCTTGAGGAGCATGACGGCTTCCTGATTCTGCTCATCAAACTTGTCCAGGTCTTGTCCAGCTGTAGTAGGAGGAACTTCTATACCTAGGACGATCTCATCAAGACGACGATATTCAAAAATCATCAACATGCGCTGCTTCCAGGTGTTATATTTCTTGTTGTTGAATCTCTGATGGCCTTCCAACATTAAGTTGGTCAAGGATGCCATCGTGCACGCTTCCCAAGGCATGAAAAACAAAAAAAATCTGAAAAGGCATAAAATTGAATACGAAATAGAGGCAGAATCAGGTACAAACTTCGAAAAATGTGAAGTACGATTGGCACGAATCCCAAGGTACGAATGTTTGTAGACCCAAAAAATTTGCAAAAACCCCACAAAGAATCTGTAGTTTGAAGTTTGTTATGATAAAAAAATCTAAGGATTTTTGAAAAACCGTAGTCGGCTGAAACATCCAGATGCGGAAAAGATTTTTCACGTGTCGCAGAAGAAAATCGAACTGGAAGCCCTAAAACCTAGAATGCGAATGTAGATTGTGATAAATACCGCCGGGTGCAGAAGAGGAAATCGCGCAGAGAAAAGACGAAGAAATGTGTCATGCGAAATAAATCGCGAGCTGCAAACAAAGTTGTCGTGTCGAGTTGCAATGGAAGAAGAATCGTGGGCTGAAACACAATCTTGTCGCTCCAAAACGCGGGTTTTGGAAAACCCTAGGCGGAAAATGGCAAAGGCGTGAAAAATCGCACAAAAATCTGTCGTGGGAGGAGACGAAAACGCCACACGAAATTGCGAAAAATCGTGAGTATGTGTGTCACACGGGCCATAGAAAAGATCACGCAGCTAAACTAGGTCGCGAAAATAAGATTTTCGTCGCAGAATGGCAAGCAAAGTGCCGCGCGATTTTAAATTGCATCAACAAAATACGAAAATGAGCACTGAAGATTGCGCGAGCCTTAGGTAGTTGATCCACGAACCAGCAGAAAAAAGCCTTGAAGAAATCAGACATGGGGTCAAAAAACGGTGAAAAAACATTTTCACATGAAAAAAGTCATTTTTCAAACAATCTATAAAAATTTCTTTCGAAATTAAAAAAAAACAATTTTTTGTTTCTATCCTGCTTTGATACCATATTATGATGAGTAATTGGTAAAAAATTCAATGTATTAACACGAAGCAAAACACTTAAATATAAAGTATTTACAAGATTACAAAATTAGCAAAAAACTGAAGAAGATCGAAGAAACGATCTTATCTACATAATTTACATATTTTACATAGATGACCATTAATTAATAATAAATAATATTATTCTAATAGTTTCTTCCTTGGAGGTCTCTTACATTGGGTGATCAAAAAATTGAATAATTTGCAAGATTATAAACCTCCGGGAAAAAAGCAAGACTATCTCAAATTTCAAAATCAATTATTTCCCAAAGTGACTTGCTTTGTGTTGTGACCATTTCACACATCGCCCCATTGCAAACGGGGACCCCCTCTTTTTCCTCCTTTTTCGCTCGTTTTTCGCTTCGCTTTTAGGGTTTTGTTAGTCAGTCAATTGTCTGGATTTAGGGTCAAGCCTTAGGGTTTTAATTGCCGTCTTTTCAGGCCAGAATCCGGTCAGTTTTGAGAGCTTTTGAGCTTCTTTTCTAGGATGCAAATTTTGAATGAAATGAATTCGCCAGAATGGTCTATTTTCAATTGAAATTTTTAATGCAGAGCTCAAATTTGTCTAAGTATTGAAGATGAAATGTGAATTTTTGTCCAATTGAATATTTTTGACCAAATTTTGACTTTTTTGATTTTTGACCTTGGGCATTGGAAATGATTTGTTTTCGCCTTGTGAAGTGATAAAACTTATAAAATCATGTTATTTTGGCCTGTAGGAGCAAAATCGCTCCTGTCCCTCAGTGAAGGACCGGAGCTCATTTTCAAATATCTTACTATTCCTGCAGGACCAAGATGAATTTCGAGTTGGAAGTGATGAAGAAAGGCGAGATCTTTCCATTGAATATAAATTGAAGATTTTCACGAACACAGAAATACCTCCAGGAGAAAAATCGCTCCTGTCCCTCAGTGAAGGACCGGAGCTACAAATCAAATATTGCTTTGTCCTTGCAGGATTCCAACGACTTAACAATTTGAAGAGGTCCAAAGGGAGATGTTTTGTCAAATGAATATAACTTGAAGAGCAAACATGAAGAAAAATGGTCTAGAATGCCAAAATCGCTCCTGTCCCTCAGTCAGGGACCAGGGCGAAGTACATTGTAGCTCCCGTCCCTCTCCAAGGGACCAGAGCGATATTCTTCATAGGGCAAAATTCAGACAAAGATCAAGTCAAGTTTATGTTTGATGGCAAGGAAGGAGGTGAAATGAAACTATTGAAGACAAATTGAAGATTTTGAAACGTCAGCAAGGACCCTAAATGCTTAAGTTCGCTCCTGTCCCTCAGGAAGGGACCAGAGCGATTTTTGTTGTAGATGATTTTCTTGCTAAGTTACAACCAATTTCAAGGCATAGATGAATGGAGGGGTACATTGCGAATCCGTTGAATATAAGTTTTGAAGATGACGAAGTGAAATAAGGCCTACAGAGCTAGAATCGCTCCTGTCCCTCTCCAAGGAACCAGGGCGATATGATGGTTATATTGCTTCTTATTCAAGTTCAAGACATTCCAAGACGAGGAACAAGGTGGCAAGGGTGTTTCAAGGCATTTCAATCAAGCACGAAGTTACAAAGGTCGTCACGTTGAAGGAATTTGCACTCAAATCTCAAGTTCGCTCCTGTCCCTCAGGAAGGGACCAGAGCGAAATTTGTATAAGGGCATGAAATTTGAATGTTGATCACGTCCCAAGTATCCAAGTGAATCGAAAAGACTTCATTCTACACGATGAAGACAATTGCAAGTTGAACAAGGTAAAGACGAGCTCAAAATGTTGCACTTCGCTCCTGTCCCTCAGAAAGGGACCAGAGCGATGTTGAAAGTATTGACCAATTCATGCAATAATCACGTTAAGTCAAGACTTCACAAGGTTGTAAAAGGTTCAAGGCGTCTTTTGAAGGTGATATACCAAAGTTTTGAACGTCAAAGTGTTATCAATCAAGCTAAGGAACTCATATTGCTCCTGTCCTTTGGACAAGGACCAAAGCGATTTCATTTAAAACACTCATGCTCCTTCAAAATCAAGACAATGCAAGGATTGGCGAAGTTAAGGATGACCTTTGGAAGACAATGAACGAAGAACGAAGATCAAATGTTTACAAATTTGAGCCAGGACATGAAGGTCGCTCCTGTCCCTCTCCAAGGGACCAGGGCGATATTTGCCAGAACACATGTTATCACATAAAGATCACGTTAATGTAAGGTTGCACAAGGTTTGGAACATCATTTGGAAGGCAACACAAAGGATGAACGTTAAAATGTTACTAATTCAAGTTCGAGATGGAGAAAACATGAAGATCGCTCCTGTCCCTCTCCAAGGGACCAGGGCGATATCAAATCAAAGGGTACTTGTTCGCACAAGCAAATCGATCTAGCTCGAAGGACCCGACAAAAATGATGATTTGAACGTGGAAATGCAGAGGTTGAACGTCAAAAATGCAAAAATCGAGACCAACATGATGGATCGCTCCTGTCCCTCAGGAAGGGACCAGGGCGATGAGGTACGTATACTTCATTTTCAAAATATTTTGGCGCTCAAATAAACATTTTTGAATTTATTTAAATGCTAGCAAAATCGATATTTTAATTAAAAATGGCATTTAAATATTGCGCTTGGTATTAATTAATTATTTTTTGCCTTGTAAAAAAATCGAAGTTTATTAATTAAAAACGATGGCATTTAATAATTGATTATTAAATTAATTAAAAAATTAAAAAGAGCGCTTGGTTTGGAGAGTCGGCCTTGTTATTTATGTTAAAAATCGTTTAAAATTGCCTTATCTTTACCAAGTCGGCCTTAGGGTGAATGGTGAGAAGCGCTATAAAGGGAGAGTGAAATCTTCATTTTCACATCATCATTTTACCTTTCCACATGCGATTTGAGGAAGACAAAGGAAAGTGCGAACTATCAATCAAAGGGAAGTGCGAATTGATATCAAGCAAGGTGGCGCTAACATCATTCAAGGTGGTGCGAAATTTGGAAATTCATTTGTGCGAACTTGAAGATCTATTTGAGCGAATTTGCTAAGACATTGGAGATCACATCAAAGACATATCAAAAGGTGGCAAAATTGATATTTTGAAGAAAGAGATCACGTTGAAGGCTATTTTTGATCTTTTTTTGCCTAGGCGATTTTGTCCTTTTTGCATTCTAGAGTTAGCTCTCTATTGAGGTATGGTGATTTGGTTTTATTGTTTTATTTGTTCATCGTCATAGCCTAAATTTTGAATTTTTGAAATTTTGATTTCCTAGCTCAATCGTTTTTTTTTTTAGGAAATGATAACTCAAAGACTTATCATGAAGTTTCCTAAAATTTATCCTCTAATCTATGTTATTTATTGCAAAATCTAGTTTCTCATTATGAAATGTTGTGTAGGTATGGCGACCCCGAAGGCGGGAGCATCCACCAGTCGCTCAGCTCTCATGAAAGAAGATCAAAAGACCGAAGAAGTGGAGACCAAGATCGTGTCGAAGTGGAGCAACGTTGGAGATACAAACTTGGGTAACTTTAGCACGAAGAAGTTTCGAGAGGTCCCTTACATTGGCAAGCCATCACCTGTCGCCCGGAGAATAATCGAGAGTGGCATCATTAAGGCGGCCGGCTTTCCTCCAGCTGTTCAGTGCCATGAGTTGATGATCGAGTGTGCTCGTCACTATGATCCACAGTCCAGAACGATCGTGTCCAAAGAGGGAAACACTTTGGCGTACCTTTCAGAGGAAGCTATAAGTGAAGCTTTCCATCTTCCAGAGCACAGGGACATGATATACAAGAGCATAGAAGGAGCCAGATCAGTGTACGAAGATGATCCAGATACTTGTCTAAGCATTATCAATAAGAACTGGTTACTTAAGAGCCGTCCCCGTCTGAGCAAGGTCCCGAACACACCACACAGGATTGATTTCCAAGAGGAATACAGAGATTTGATTACCATGCTCAACCGAGTTACAGGAGCCCCTCATGCCTTCTATTTTGAGAAGTGGATGTTTTACTTCATCCAGGTGATTGTTCAAGGGAAAGGTACGATACATTGGGCTAGGATGATTAGCCATTGCTTAGACGTACAGTTGAGGAGACTCAAGGCTACTAAGTCCTTCCACATGAGTTCATATGTCATCTATGCCTTGATCAGGAGTGTTGAGTACGCAGGACTACCTCACAGAGGAGTGATTGGAAGAGGACCCAGCGAGGTCAGAGCTTGTGATTCCTATGCCTACTTGCATCATCTGCCAGGGAGCAACTACAAGTTGGTTAATGATACTTTCACGATGAACATCACAAGGACGTTGCAAGGTGGAATTCACAACAGGTTATCTCAGGATGCCCAGGAATTCATAAAGAGGTACGGTGCTTGGTTCATTCAGTTTCCCAAGTTCACTTATATTAGAGTGCATGGATGTCCTTTACCACCATACATGTTGCCGAGATATCCAACAGACAGAATTGTGTTACTTGAAGTAACAAGACAGTTGGCAGCATATGTGAAGGCATTCAGACACAGACATCAGAATGGAGTTCCAGTACCTATCATTTTGGGTAACTCAGTTGAGGTATGTCCTAATGCTTTAGCTATGGATGACGCAGAGAGGGAGTTAGCCTTGTATTCTTTTTCATCTTTTGCTTTGAGAGAAAGCTTTGATCCACATGGACATTTAGAGGAGACAGTCAGCAGGAAGTTTAGACATGAGTATCAGATTGAAGATTTTGTGATGAATCTCTTAGATGATCTTGAAGTGAAACGAAAGATGCATTCTAGATTACCTTTGGATTTCATCAGGAAATGCAGGATTTACAGAGTGGCCGACCAAGCTCAGGACAGTGGCAGACATATCCAGTCTTCCTATGATCGAGAAAGCAAAACAATAAGGTTAGATTGGAATGAGCCCGAGGTCGTGGATTTAGATGCTTTGATGGCACCAGTCTTGTCTTGTACTCGCAGATGGGTCGACATTCAGCATCAGAAATTGAGAGAACAAGGCATAGCCATGACTTTCACTTTGGAAGAGAAACCTGCTGAAGGTGGAGCTAGTGTGAGTGAAGGCAATCCTAATCCTAGAAATTCAGGTGAAGGAAACCTTCGATGTGCCAGTGAGGGCAATCTCCATCCAAGAGGTTCGAAGAGGAAAGAGAGACCTGGAAAGAGAGAATCTTCCAAGAAGAAACAAGAGGCTAACAGAGATCGATCATCCGGTACTTCTTCTAGACCTGAGAAAAGAACAATTCAAGTGGAAGAATCCATGGAGTCTATGGTACAGAACGACAGGCAGGAGGAAGGACAGGCACAGCAAGGGTCACCAGATGGATCTCTCCAAGACTATGAGTTAGATGAAGACAAAGAAGACAATGAAATATCATCTCCTCCCAGACAGGAAGAAATAATGCATAAAGAGATTCAAGTTCAAGAAACAAGATCAATTATCCCAGATTGGTTGAAGGAAAGATTAACCAAGGTGATCGTAGTAGAGGACGAGGACAATGCAATTGATTTAGAGAGCCTTGTTGGACGTTCACACGAAGTAACAGAGAAGAGAAAGGCTACCAAGATGTCCAAGATGATTCGAGATGAGACTGGATCCAGGAAATTGCAGATAGCTACACCGGCAGCAGACAAATATGAAGGTGAGATCCTAGCAGAAGAATATGATATACAGACTTTTGAGTTAGGACCATCTACTGCAGAACAGACTTTAGATGATGCTACCGATTCATTTGAAGCATTGAAAGACAAGCTTAGAGAAGAAATGGAGAAGAACAGAAAGCTTGAGAGAGAGGTCGGTGCATGGAGGACATATTTCAGTCACATTAATGAACCTTTGGGACGTCAGGATCCAGTTAAATCACCAGTACAAGCATTGCCGCTTCAATCAATCAATGAAGCAGAAAGATTCAGGAACATGGTCTAACGTACAAGTAATTGGATGGATAGATCTCATACAGTGGCTATAGAGTTTGTAACAAGGATGATGAAGATTATTCATCAAGCTATCCAAGTTCTTGAGATAATCCACAATTTGATGATAACAGTAGTTGCATTTGCCCATACCAAGGACGTTATCATTCCTGTTTTGAAAGTAATAAGGCATACTTCAAGGAAGATTTTAGCGCAGGAGAAGATCTTGGAGGGAGAATCTCACAGTTTGTTTCATTGGTCAACCTTACTCCATATGAAGAGTGTTTTCTTTGAAGACATCAGTACTAGATGTGGCCAAGTTGAGGAGGTGATCAATCCGATCCAGGACAGAGTATTTGAGGTACTTCGTACCATTCTTGGCAGAAGGATCGAGGTCGAGACAGATGTGGATATGCAAGAGCTAGAGGATAGAGTCAAGGTCATCTTTTGCAAGGACGCAAATGTTACAGATGAGCAATATGATCAGATGTTCGCCACCATGCTCCTGATTGAAAGAACGAAAGAACTTGAAGCTTCATGGGATGCAGCTCTCCTAGATGCATTCGATCAGGTCATCCACTTGGAAGAGAGTATAAAGAATCTTCCCGAGATTCCAATTGCAGAAATTGAAGCAATCGTGACAAGATTCATTGCATATGCCAAAAAGGAACATTGGAAAGGGAATAAGATTCTAGATGAAAGGTTGTTATAGATGACATGGCATCTTATTTGTCATTGGTTTATGTCTCCTAGGTTTTTGTGCCAAATTTAATATTTGGCTATGTATTTAATATTGTTCAGTAAAAAGGAGGCCATTTGTAACAAACCCTAATTAGGGTTTAGGTGTCATGATCTTGACCGTTGATCTACTTTCAATCTGGACCTTTCATTGTAACTGGGGATGCTATTTATACCCCCATTTTTCATTTCATTTGGTAATAGTTAATAGTGTAATAGTCAATAGTTGATGTAATAGAGAAGAGAGATTAGAGCTAGAAGCAATTTTATTTTGTAGCAAGATTGAGTTTTGAAGAGAGGAATTCAAGCAATTGTTGTATATGATGACTTGGAAATCAATAAAATATTGAAGTTATGGTGTTTTGTTGCAAACTTCTTGAGTTATCTTCATGGTTGTTTGATTTACTTGAATCGTGCTCAATCAAAGTAGCTTGTTAATTTGAAGGACATAGTGTGAGACTTGATCTTTGGTAGGATTCGTAATCCAAACCACTAGCTTCTTGCTGATTGTAGGAACGCCTTGCGTGGTCGACTGGAGAATACTTTGAGTCCCTTAATCTTCAATCATTATTGTATCTTGGATATGTACCTTCGTGGTAGTGTCCATGATCTTTGATGCATTGGATATCAGTTTATTACCTTAGAAGATCGCACTAATTTCAATTGAGTTGTTATCTTATGGCAAAATTGAAGTTGGTTGAATCTTGCCAAGTCTTGTCCATACTAAGTCATTCATAGGGTTAGACTAGATTAGACCTCTTTCAAACCCTATCCTTTTGTTATTTTTGAAAAGCTTCTTAGTTTAGCAAATCTTTAGCTTTCGGAATACGTGAGGCCCCTTGGAGGAAACAGCAAATCACATCATACTGCTGGAAGCTTGTCCACACGTAGAGACCCTACTAAAAGAACCTTGGAGTCTACCTAACTGATCCTTTACGCGAATCTTCAGCAGTTAGAGACTATTTTCTCAAGAGAGGATAAGATGCCTATTGGTATTTTATTCTGTGTATGATTGTGTATAAAATACACGTCAACACTTTGATACCATGTTATAATTTTCCACTAACAATGGTTCTACCTAGGAACAAAAGTAAGATGACAATAAATTCAAATGCAAACAATAAGAATAACAACATTCCAACAATTATATTCAAGGCATGTTAAACAAGGAAATAGACTACAATATATATAAGCTCTAGGATGCACAAATCAAGGTGACAAGTGTTCCAATGGGGAGCAACAAATTAGAGGACTAATTCAACCATAGGAACAAATATGTCAAGTGAACTAACCATTATGACTAGGTGAACTCATCTTGTTGAAACAAATGTGGCATCTAATAACCGTCAATCAAGGGGTTAAATGAGGTAGAGGTGGCATGTGCTTCCATCAATAAAGGAGGTGACATGTGCTCTTATTTCCTAATTAAACTAAGTAAATAAATAAGAATTACTGAAGACCAAGTGAACTCATCTTGATGAGGGAGATGTGGCACCTAACTATCGTCGATCAAGGAGTTGGATGAAGTATAGGTGGCATGTGCTCCCATGAATCAATGAGATGACACATGCTCAAATTTATTAATGTATCTAATAAATATGTAGGAGTTACTTAAGTAAACTTAAATACAAGGTGCAATAGAATATTACGCCAAACAAAATCCAACTTGAGACATTTATGTGGTACCCAACTCATGGTGTTATAGAGCTTGTTTCTAGGTTGTAGTGAACAATTTGATACATATATAATAGCTGAAAGACATAGAATATCAGGAAGTTAATACATGGTGATTTTTGACACCATAATAAAAACACATTTACTATTCTATTTAACTATATGTCATGTTCCCATCTTCTATTCACCGCTAAAAAGATAAAGATAACTAAGGCATCGATTAGACCTGAATAAAGATAACAAATAATGATAATTACGGAAGGGTGTGGTTTGACTAATAAACCGATTTGTTTAAGTTGAAGAGAGGTGTCTCTTAACATCCGTTCAAAAAGAAATAAGATGACAATCAAATCCCTTCCATCACAGCATGGAGGATTAGGACAGGAAGATAGGAGATATTAATAGTCAGCAAGATCGTCCAGATCAGATCAGAACTATTATTAAGTTACAGGCAGTATCCTTTTTGGTGGCATGCACGGTGATGTGCTCAATATGATGATTAAGATTTGTAGCCCGATAATGACTCTGCAGAATTTAATAATAATATAAATAATAGATTTTAATATAATAATTATAATTATTATAATATCTTTTAGAAACTGCTCTGCAGTAATACACAATAATTTATATAACTAGTAATTAATAAATATGTAAATAATTTATAATAAATCAGAATAAGATTAATTATCTACTACGGTAAATTAGCAAGTACTTGATGGACAAAAGAAAGATAGAATATCATAGATTTGATTCATGTTAAGATAGACTTGTCTCTTAATCAAGTTAGCTTAAGTCATAAGTACATAGAAATAGATTAATTACGGTTATAACAGGTCTAAACTTAGTAGGGGACATTACACTATACCATTCTCAATTTCTTACCTCATGGTCATGGCTTTTTTCATTAACAAGGCAACTCAATCTCATGCAGATTGACACAACTATCAAGAACATCATCTCATAATTTATTCATCTTGCTTGATGATCATTTTGCATTCACACAATCTTAGTTGGATTCACTCACTCATGACACCTTGAACAACACCCTTTACAAAAAGTGACAATTAATGGGGATGGCTGGCTCTCCCCATAAAAAAGTGACATAAAATAAAAAAGTGCTCATTTTTTTTTTTTTTTTTAAAAACTATGTTACTTGGGGGGATGTGTTTCCATGTCCTTGGTTTTTTTGAGTCATTTTTGGGGATGACAAAGGGGTCAACTATATAAAGTATAGGTAAAATTTAAAATATATAGGGAAATTTAAATATTCATATGAAAACGTGGATAAAGCATGCATATATGCATTATAGAACTTCAACATCTAACATTTGTGTTAAATTGAGAGTGAAAGAAACAAATTATCAAAACTCAAACCTTAATAGCAATACTTAATTCAGGAACCAAATTGCTTTCAAAATTCATTGTCAATATGCATGTGGTATTAAACAATAGCATACAAGTTATAAACTTATAACAAAATGCCCAAAGGTTACGCTGCTGCCATAAAGTTTCACTTTCAATTACAATATGAAAATACAAAAAACCAAAGTACATTGCTGCCCCTAATCTGCATCTCTCAGCATTGCATCAAAATCAGAGTCCTTCGAGTCATTCCCATTGTGATGGCCCACCTCATCCAACAAAACCCCAACCAATCCCTTTGGTGTCTCCTCCTCATCAACGTGGGTGCCGTCTTTAGGATCAACACCCCATCGTAAAGCTAGAGTCTGATAATCCTGAGGTTGAAGAGCACTATGCACGACCACTAGCTTCTCTACTCGTTTTGAGGCAGGTCTATTCCTCTTGGTGGAGTGGATAAAGCCATATGTGGAGCGATTCCTCTTTGTAGCAGAGCAACTGGCAACATGTGCAAGGATGCATGTGGCAAGCATCTGAAATTGTTGTGTATCCTTCTTGTGCCATGTCCACCATCCAATAGGGTCAGCTTGAGCTAATATAGCTCTATCCAACCTCGCCTGTGGTCTATTGAATGTTGGACCATGAAGATTTGGATAGTCAAGGAATTGTGTGCAAAGCATTGAAGACTCCTTTGAATACATCTTATCTAAAACCTCTTCATCATCACATGGAGGCAACCTTCCATCCCTTGGTGCATACCATTTGGGATATAGAGCAAAAACTGTCATATGAACCAGGGTGTTCATTGTGTTCCACCTCTACATCCCAATGGGCTTGATATGTTGCCCATATAATCCCAAAGAAGGATCCTTAGCCAAAATAGTTTGCTTTATCTTCCCAAGCATGCTGTCAAATGTCTCATATGTTTCTCCAAGACTAGGAGAGCTTGTATCAGCTTATCTAATGACATCTACAATTGCTGAGAGGAAAGAGCAAACATATTCGCAAAATACAAACAAAAAGTTTAAAAGAATTAATTGACAAGTTAATTGACGTTTAAGAAACTTTGAAAGTTGGAACATTGAACAAAATATTAAAATCAGAAATTTAATATGAAAATCAACAATTTAATAATAAAATCAGCAATGTCCTACCTCATGGTGGACCACCAGTCGCCATCAAGGATCTTTTGTTTGGTGTCTTTTCCTTCAGTAGAGCTTGAATTAGGCCATCTGCTCCACTCTGAATTCACCATCATCAATTGTAGAGGCTCATGCACATCTAGCATTCTCTATAACAAAATGAAGTAATTGGCATATCTTGTCTCAACAAGTTTGAGGAACTCCTTTGAAAATGTCCTAAAGAGAGCACTTGAATGTCTCTAGCTTCTGCCATCACTTGCTTCACCCAATCTATTTTTCCTATGTCTTTCAATGCACAAATACAACATGGGGTCCAAAAGATGTGCTTATAAGCACCCTACAACATCAAACCAACGAATTTGCACACGTGCTGAATTAGTGACCACCTGTACAACATTGGGGGGCCCAACATCCTCTATGGCATCTATCAAATGGCTAAATTGGAAGTCTACATCCTTACGCTTCCTTGAACAATTCATGACATTGAGAAAATAAGAGCTAATAGGGCATGTGACTATGATATTGATGAGTGGCCAATGTCTAATATCAGTCCACCTATCCATCACGATAGAACAACCTGTCTCGATCCAAGTTTGCCTCGTATTCTCCATTAGCATATTAACCTTGGAATACTCTTTGTCTAGTAGGGTAGTGTGTAGCTTATGATCTCTAGGGGGTACGAATGAGGGACCCATAGAGGCTACATCTCTGATCATTTGTTTGAAATAAGAGGAATGGGCCACATGAAATGGGATGGCATGAGCAAAGATGAATTTGGCAGTGGAAGACTCTGTAGCATCTTGTGCATGTACATTAAACATAGCTTGAACTATTCTTGTCTTTTCACCACCACTCATTGTCCTCTTTCCTCTTCTGACAACATCATTACTACCAACTATGGATGGCATAGGCATAGATGATTGTGCACTTGCAAAGGAAGTTGCCGGCATTGTCACTCCTTTAGCCCTCATTTTTAACTCCGTGTGCAATCTATGGCACTCTATCTTCTCATTTTCCTTTAGTTCTTAACAAACTTTAACTCCATGGCTTGTAACAGCCAAAAAATGAGACTGTACCCTTGTGTAGCTGCCTCTAAAATCTTTCTTTCAGATGTGATAAAGCCACACCCTACTTCCCCTTGAATTTTTTCCCTTTTTATGCATAGGTGTAACAAGTTGGAGAAGAGGGTCTTTTCTATTAAAAGGGCAGTTTGCATATTTTTCTGAGGTTTTTGAAGGGCACTTAAATGAATTTGATTGCTCTCTATAACTACCATAACACTTGTATTTTCACCTATTTCTACCACTTCATTGACTACTACTACCATTCTCACTATTCCTCATGTTTTTTTGAGATTTAATGCAACTTTAAACTGAAAAATGCAAAAATATAAATGTAGACATTTCATGCTTCAAGCTTTGAAAATAATTTGAAGAAAATATATCTTTAAAGAATTTGCAGATCCGCTGCCCAAGATTGGATCTCTTTTGCAACTGGCTCCTTTTATTTACTGCCCAAAAGTTCTCCCCTCAAACCCTGCTGTTTTGCTTTTTTCACAATCAAATCTTGAAATGAAAGAAAATGAAGCTCTATTCCTCCTTTGGGGCAAGCTAGGACATGAGGGCCCACTTAAAGAATAAAAAATGTTTTTAAAGAAAAAGTATTGACGCCAGGGACAGTTGGACATCCTTAGTGTCAAGCAAACGAAGCTCTATTCCTCTTTTGGGGCGAGCTAGGACATGAGGGCCCACTTAAAGAATAAAAAATATTTTTTAAAGAAAAGAGTATTGACGCCGAGGACAGCTGGACATCCTTAGTGTCAAGCAAATGAAGCTCTATTCCTCCTTTGGGGCGAGCTAGGACAGGAGGACCCACTTCAAGAATAAAAAATGTTTTTTAAAGAAAATAGTATTGACGCCAGGGACAGCTGGATGCCCTTAGTGTCAAGCCTTGATGTCCCTTGGTATCGAGGACGTTTCCTATGAATTTTTGCTTAGAGGCGTCCTTGGGATGTGCCAGAAAAAGGTATGGGTGTTTTAGGCCCTTGGACGTGTCCACAAGTAAGCTTGTTTTTTAATTGTTTGTTGGTGGTCCTCTACAATCCAGCTCAAACTGAGGAAAAAAACCTCATTTCTATTCTAACATTATTTTTGTTTCTCTAGAAATATTGCAGCCAAAAGGGAGGATTTTTTTTTTTTTTGTGTAGGATTTGGAGGAGCAGTTAGAAGAGAAATTGAATCTAGGGTATGATTTATAGAGAGTCAACAAAATAATGAAAGAGAGGCAAGTCATTCTATATTTTGTTTTTTCAATTTATTTTTCCAATGTTTAATGTGATAAATGTCATTTTTTTTTCCAATTTTTCAGTGTTAACTTGCATTATATCTCACAAAACAACATGACCTATAGTGGCAATGAGAGTTGTGCAATGAAGTGGGAGACTATGAAATAAATATAAGACTTTGAGCCTCATTAGAGTGTGGAAGTGTTAGGGGTGGAGGAGATCAGCCACCAAATCCATTTGAATGCCCTTCCTTTGTCTTGAAACCTTATGTAAAGGGCCCTTTAAACTCAATAAAACCTCGTCTCCAACTTCTCACAGCTATAGATGCCAAAAAGAAAAATTTAGAAGGTGAGTAGGGTGTGGTTGTGTCACATTTGCAAGAAAGATTTTAGAGGGAGCTACACAAGGGCATGGTGTCACTTTTTGGGTGTAACATGCCATGAAGTTGAGATTTGTCCAAACATGGATAAGGGTGAGGGTAGAGGCTCATAGATTGCATATGGAGGTGGAAACCTCGTGTATGTCAACTGTTTTTTTTCAAAACAAGGATGTATTCATTTGCCTGCTCATAAACCAACACATTGTCATCAATACATGAACAAAATACCTCTATTATGCTAGAGTACATGTCTCTGTTGATTATCAAACTCGGTGGTAATGACATCAACTTTTTGTTGCTGTGCTTCATGGATCCAAAATCCTTTTTTTTTTGCTAGTAGATTTGATTGTGGTAACTTGAAAATTTTCTAACAATCCTAAGTGCTTTGAATGGGAACTATGATTCTAGGAAAACAAGAAAAAAGCTTCTAAGAAACGTAGAGACTCTCCTATGTTGAGCTTGACACCATCCCCGACAACGATGGCAAAAATGACTGGTCTCTACTATGTACATCAAAAGGTTGGTGCAGTATTTCATGCACTCAACCCGGTTGGAATGTCCAATGGAGTAACCTAATGTCCTAAGCAGAGGTTCATTTAATTATCAACTAGGGATGTGTCTTCTTCGATGATGTCGGCATTGTATGTGCACTAGGGAAACCTTCTAGGTTGTTCTATCGATATGTATAGCAAATAAATTGAAAGCAATAAACTAAACTAAAAAGATAAATTTTTTAGAAATAAATGTAACTACACAGCAGTGGCTGCAGGCTGATTGGTTATTTGACATAGCAGTGGCTGTAGGCTGACTGTTATAAAACTAATGAAATTAAATATGCTGAAATAAAACCTATCGTAAACAATTGATCACTAATAGTAAAGCATAGTGAATAACAATCTAAGTTTAAATGTGTGATAATGCCATTAAATTCTTTTGGACAATTATCTATACCTACAACATCCGTGGTTGGTAGTGGTATTGTCATATGAGGAAAAAGAAAGATCAGTTGTAGTGAGGTTAGGGACAATTGCATGTATGCTCAATGTGCAAGGATAGGATGTGATAGAGTCGTCCATTGCCAATTTTTTTTTTTTTCTTGTCCATGCTATTCCATTTCATGTAGCCCATAACTCTTACTTCAAACAAATGATGAAAGATGTAGCTTTGGTTGGTCCCTCGTTTTCCTCCCCTAGAGATCATAAACCATACATTACCCTCCTAGACAAAGAATATTCTAAAGTTAGTTTGGTAATAGAGGATATGAGGCAAACTTGGATCAAGAATTCTATTCTATTGTGATGGATGGGTGGACTGATATTAGACTTCAACCACTCATCAATATTCTAGTCAGATGCATATCTTTCTTGTATTTTTTAGATCGTTGTTTTCTAGGGAAATGTAAGGGTGTAAATTTCTAATTTAATATTTTGAAAGAGGCCATAGGGGAGATTGTGGTCTAAAATGTTGTATAGGTGGTCATTGATTGAACATATGTGGTTAAATTGGCTAGTACAATGGTGGAGGGTGTTTATGAGCACATCTTTTGGACTCGATGTTTTCATGCATTAAACAATGCATTGAAAGACATAGGGAAAATAGGTTGATTGAAGCAATTGATGGTAGAAGCTATAGATATTCAAATGTTTATGCACAACAACCACACCTCATTTGTTCTCTTCAAGACTTTGTCAAAGAAGGAATTCCTCAAAATTTTGGAGACAAAATACTTTAGTTACTTCATTGTGTTAGAGAGGATGGTTGAGCTGCATGAGCATTGGCAATTGATGTGGTAAATTTAGAGTGGAGTAATTGACTTAATTCAAGTTCTATTGAAGGAAAAAGCATCAAAAGATCCTTGATGACGATTGGTTGTCTACTATGAGCTAAGATGTTCTTGATTTTATTAAATAGTAAATGTTAAATTGCTAATTTTATTAGAAATTTTTTAATTTTTTAATTTTATTTTCATTGTTTAAGGATTCAACTTTTCAAAGTTTCTATCTTGTTAATTAATTTGTTTGATTTTTCTTTTCCATTTTGCAAATATGTTTGGTCCATCTCACTTGTAGGTATCTTTAGATATGTTCATATAGACTCTCCTAGTCTTATAGAGATAAATGAGACATTTGACAACATGGTTGGACAGATAAAGCAAACAATTTTGGCTATCTTTAGATATGTTCATATAGACTTTCCTAGTCTTGTAGAGATAAATGAGACATTTGACAACATGGCTGGAAAGATAAAGCAAACAATTTTGGCTATCGATCCTAGTTTGGGATTATGTGAGTAACATATAGCCCATGGTGATTTGAAGGTGGAACATAATGGATATCTTGCTTCATATGGTAGCATTCGCTCTAAATTTCAAATGGTATGCACAAAAGGTTGGAAGGTTGCCTATATGTGATGATGAATAGGTGAAACTAGGGTTAATAGAGGCCTTTGGAAAGATGATCTAGTTGAGTCTACAATACTTCACTCGCAATGGCTTTCTTTCACAAATATTTGTAATCCAACATTCAATCAACCAAAGATGAAGATAGATAGAGGTACATTAACTCAAATTAACTCTGTTGGATGGTGGATATGGTATGAGATGAATACACTAGAATTGAGGATGCTTGCTATTCGCCTCCTTTCACAGGTTGCTAGTTCCTTTGCTGCAGAGAGGAATTGGTCCACATATGATTTTATCTACTCCCACAAGAGGAATAGACTTACCCCTAGACGAGCGGAGAAGCTATCGGTCATGCATAGTGCTCTTTGATTTTAGGATCATTAGACTCCAAAGTATTGAGAGGCTCTAGCTTTACGATGGGATGTTGATCTCAAAGATGCCATCTAGGTTGATGAAGATTCGATGAGATAGACACTTAAAGTGGTAGTGACATAGAGGAGCACTCCGATTTTGATGGAATTTTGGCAAGTGTAGATAAGGGGCAGCAATATACTTTCTTTGTTTTTGTATTTTCATATTGTAGTTAAAAGTGAAACTTGCAACGTTTGGGCATTTTGTTGTAACATGTATAGTATTTTTCATAGATTGAGGATTCACCTAGTACTTGGCAGGGCTTGCGAGTCCTAAGGCCGATCGAGGTGACTCGCCTAGGACTTGTGAGCCGAGTCCAGTCGAGTACCCGACCAAGTTTTGGGTGAAAATATGTCAAGTCTCGTCTAGTCTCAGGGTATGACTCACGAGTCTCGAGCACAAACTCTTGATTTGTTGTTGGACCTGCCCAGGCTAAGTTTGAACTCAAAAAACTTTATTTTTTTTCGTTTTAACTCAAAAAAGTCATAATTTTGCCTATAAATGCATTTTTTTCATTTTTGTTCTGTCTTTTCAATCATACAACTTTGCACCCCCTCAATTGTTGTTCTTTTCTATTGTCTAACACCTTGTGTAGCTTATCATTGCTATCTCTCAAACCCATTAGGGTCTCCACTCCCAATACCCCACTAGTTATTGGGATCTTGTCATATAAGAATTTTGATTACAGTGAGGGGGTTTGGGAATGGAGACCAAAATTGAGAACTTAGACAACTAATTTAATGAGTATGAATTATGAAATTTCAAATATTGAGAGTTTTAAGATCATATGACATGTGTAATGTTTGAATTATGACAAATTGATAGTCAAATTAGGCTTTTATGTTCTCTAAATGCATTAATTTCTTTTTTATGTGTAATTCTATGGTTTTGTTTTATAAGTCCTCATAGAGTTTCTTGTCGAGTCTCGAGTCTATGTCAAAATTTTGGGTTGTTGAGTTGAGTTTGAGTCCAAGTCGTCAAACTTTGGTATTTTGTTATATCACATGCCTATTGATATTGAATTATGAAAGCAATTGAATTTTGACATTTGCTAATTTCTTTGACTCTCATGTGAACTCTCAATTCAACACGAACATTATGTGTTAAGGATCTATAATGTATATGATGAATAATTTTAATTTTTTTCACTATTTTTAATATAGCTACCCACAAAAAATGGCAAAAAAAAAAATCTTCATAACTCATCCCCTCATTTCTTGTCATCCTTGTATTGAAAACTTGGGGTAACATAGCTGATAATTAATTTCATGATATGATCTACAACTCTCTTTCAAGACAATAACCCATGCAAATCGCATATTGTGATTATCATTTATGTGGAGATAGATGTTGTTTTCCACACGATAATATCTAAGTCGCTGGTTTGTGTTTGGGTTGTGGTTTGTGGGTTTGGTTCATGGATTTGGTAAAATATTTTTAGGGTTCAGTTCCTCCTAGAAAATAGATAAAGACATAAATATAAACAAATTTGCTATGTTAGACCTAAAAGTAATAATTAATCGTTTCATGATCCATAGTTTGTGAATCACATATCGTGATTATCATCAATATAGTAATAGAATAATGAATGTGACTGCCCTATATTAATAATGTAAATAGCTGGTTCATTGTTTGCCCTATATTATTAACTTTCAGAGCAGCACACAAAAGATCATGCTTTGTATTCCCTTACTAGCATTTGAGACAGTACATTTATAGGACTAGGCCTTTCCTAAATTTGCTCGATACAGTTCTCCCTAAACGAGTTGTTAAAACAACTCATAACAAACACAACAATATGAGCACTAAACATAGATTTCCAACAAGTTTGTGAATCACATATCGTGATTATCATCTATATAGTAATAGAAAGATGAATGTGACTGCTGTATATTAATAATCTAAATAGCTGGTTCGTTGTCTGGGTTGGGGTTTGTGGGCTAAGTTTATGGTTTCAGCAAAATATTTTTGGGGTTGGTTTTGTTTTGGTTCATCCATGCAACAAACAGATAAATATCATAAATATCTACATATTTGCAGCCAAAAACCAGTAGTATTAGAAGCATCATACATATGTCCAAGTATTTTTAATGTACTGGAATATTAATGCATCTTATACAATATTAATAAACTAAATATTATAAATACTAATAAAATTATAAATAAAGTTATTATTAATATCTATTGTTAAATTTAAAAATTAATTAACATTACGTTCTAGTAACTTTTATGGCTTTTGCTATTAAGGTTAAGCATACATGTACTTTATTTCTTAGATAAAGAAAAAATAAAGTATCCCCACCCATAAACTCTTTTCATGATGGTGAAATTAGTGTAATCCCTTAGAATTTAAGCATAAAGTTTCTTGGAGTGCATTTAAATTTCAAAAGTAGGAAATGACCAGTTATATATATTGCTGGTATGTCATGCCAAAAGCAGTAGGCTTGGACCATGGACCCGCCTTTAAATGAGATCTTGTTCTGAATCATTATAGTGGCTTCACCACCCATTCACTCTATGTTAGTTCCCACTGTGTAAACACCTAGGTGTGCTAACACTAATATACAAATGAAAGGGCAAGCACTTGCACAGACCCAATCAAATTCAAAATATAACCAAAAAAATAAAAAATGAAAAAGATGTTTTTTGATTTGGGCATTGGATGGATTTGTCTATGTTATTTATAGATTTGCATGGGTTCATCCAAAGTCAAGAAAATGCCCCCTGTAGGAAACCTTGCCTAGATCAACTTGGAATCTGAACTAGATTCAAACTGGACCCTGGCCTATAGGGGATGATCTGGGTGGATAGCTAATAATTGATAAACTATTATGCTCAGTAGCACTTGTGCGAGCCTTGCCTATATCAACTTGGATTCTGAACTAGATTCAAACTGGACCTTTGCTTATAGGGGATGATCTGGCTAGATAGCTACTAATTGATAATCTATTATGCTCAGTAGCACTTGTGCAAGTCAAGAAACTTATGCTTCCTTAGAGTCAATTATGAACAAGTTAGATTGAACCTTATTCGTTGTTGTCTTTAGTCAATAATCTCTTGCTGGTCCGACTAATATTCAAGTGATTGAGCTTGGCAAGTCTCTTGAGCTAGCATAATTAAAACTTTAAAACTCATTTCTTTGCACCAATCTTGGACCCTTAAGATTAATTAGGAGGGCTCATCCATACACTTAGACAAAACCCTGGATGGACTTGGGAAACACTTGTACTAGGAGCTGTACTTGATTTGAACTAAATTTGGGGGTGGGATTGGTTTTGAGTGAATGCGCTAAGAGATATTTTGACACATGGATAGTGCACACGCAATGATAGAAGGTCGCTAGCATAAACCCTAACACTCTTTTAATGATTTAATACTTGTTGTGACCATTTCACACATCGCCCCATTGCAAATGGGGACCCCTGCTTTTTTTGCTTTTTGGGGTTTGTTTTTAGGTCTTTTAGGGTTTTGTCAGTTGGCCTTTGCATTTTTGAGTGCTGTCGGGGAGATCAATAGGATAGCAGGTCCTGCTTGAGTGATGTCCTGATCCTGAAATTTGACTAAGTTTGAAAACTGAAAATCCTCCAAAAACTAGATTTTGCAATATAGCTCCTGGAGGTCTGAAACCACTCTCAAACATCCTGAAAGTATATATGGAATATAACTTAATGTATAAGAATATTCCATAAAAATTATCCTGATAGAGAGTTCAAAAAGTCAAATTTTGCTCCTGTCCTTCACTGAGGATCCAGAGCGAATTTCGCTCCTGACCCTCACCAAGGGTCCAAGGCAAAGCGCTCCTGTCCCTCTCCAAGGGACCAGGGCGAAAAGACTTATTTGAGTCATTCCTGGCCTTGTTTGGTCAAGTTGAGGCATCAAAGGCATGGTGGAGGACGAAATGAATGTGATAAAGCATCCAGACTTGATCAAAGACGATGAAATGATGGAGTTTTGTCTAGAAAGGCCTAAATTGAAAGTTCGCTCCTGTCCCTCTCCAAGGGTCCAGGGCGATTTTCTTTATATACACATTTTTAGACCTTTCTTGGACTTGAACTTTTATTCATAGCGTGAAGTAAGGTGAAATCTTCCCTAGCAAGGACATTTCGTGATGAAAGATGAAGCATTTTGGCCTAGAAGGCAAAAAAGCGCTCCTGTCCCTCACTGAAGGACCAGAGCTTGAATTTCTAATTTGCACTATTTTTGCAAGATCAAAATGATTTTATGATTTGAAGAGATCAAAGAAGGCATATTTAGCCCGTTGAAGATAATTTGGGAGGCTAGCAAAGGACGGATAAGCTTGAAATTGCAAAATCACTCCTGTCCCTCTCTGAGGGACCAGAGCGAAAAACCTAATATCTAGCCTTTCTCACCAATTTTGGACAAATCTAGGCCTTGACACAGGTTTGAAATGATGTTTAAAATGCTTCGAGGTGGAATTGAGATGCGAGATTTGCAAATTTTGATGACAATTGGTAAAAGCGCTCTTGTCCCTCTCCAAGGGACCAGGGCGAAATCTCCAAATATGCCCATTTGCCTTACATTTTGAGATGCTATTTTTATTCCCAAGACTCAAGAGGTAGTGAAATGTGATATTCTACGCTTGGAGGGTAATTTGAAGATTGAAACAATCAAGAATTTGCACAAAGACTCAAAAGCACCCCTATCCCTCACTGAAGGACCAGGGCGATTTTTATAAAATCAACAATTTCCCTCCGAGATTATGCTAAGGCAAAGTTGAGCAAGATTGGAAAGGTCTTCCAAAGCATGGTGAACAAAGATTTGCCTTCAAAACTTGATAATCCTAGCCTAAAATGCAAAAAGCGCTCCTGTCCTTCATTGAAGGACCAGGGCGAAAATCTTTAGAACACCAATTTTGCCTTGCAAAAACAAGTTAAGCATGCATAGAATGGACGAAGGGGATCATTGCTTACCCCACAACGAGAATCGACAAATAAAAGGTGAAGGATCAAGACCAAAAGTGAAAAATCGCTCCTGTCCCTCTCCAAGGGTCTAGGGCGAAAAAGTCTTAGGCACCTTCCTCCTAGAGATCAAGTGAAATCAAACTCAAAGATCCAGTTAAAAATGCCATTTAAATGCCTAGATGAAGTTTTGGACGAAAAAAGGAGATATGCAAGGTCTAGATTGAAAAATCGCTCCTAGCCTTCACCAAGGGTCCAGGGCGAAATTGATGATATCCTTCATTTTTTGCATTAATTGAACGTTGACATTCCTTGAAATTCACCAAAATTTGCTAACTTTGGAATATTTGAAAAAATTAATTAAATTGGCATTTAATAAATTAATTTTGGGCCTCAAAAAATTGAATTTCTATTATAAAGGCATTTAAAATTAATTTTTGTGAAATTAATAATTAAAAGATTAAAAGTTGAGCGCACAAGGCATTATTTTGCCTTTATTTGCTAGGTCGGCCTACTCCTTTTGAGGTTTTATTTATTATTTCACCTTTTATTTGCTAAGTCGGCCTCATGGGTAAGTGGAAGGTAAGCGCTCTATATATTGGAGGTGTTTTTTCACAATTCAAATCATTCAATCATCCTTTCAAGTGCGAATTTGGAGAGCAAATTGGAGGCGCGAAATATAGCTTGTTTGGGGCGAATTTCTACTAAGTATGGAGACTAAGGAGGGCGAAATTCATCTTGAAGGCTATTGGAGAGGCCAATTTCTTGCTAGATTGGAGGATAATTTCCAGATTTTTTGAAGGTATTTGAAGGCGAATTTCCAAATTTTTGAAGAGGCTAGTGGAGTTTATTCTTTTCCAAGCTAGAGGAGGCGCAATTTGTTCAAGAGAAGGCTTTGATCTACACTTTGCCTAGCGAAATCTATTTTTTTTTACATCGTTTCTTAGAGTTTAAAACTCAAGTGGAGGTATGGCGTAATCACCTAAACACCATTGTTGAAGATTTGAATTTTGAACTTTTTGAAAATTCTAAGTTTGGCATAGTTAATTAGGAAATGATAACTAAAGATTTATCATGAAGTTTCCTAATTAAAATCTTGAATCTTCCTTTTAAGTTTAATTTTTAGACTTCAAGATATATTACTAATTTTGAAATGTTGTGTAGGTATCAAGATGGCGACTCCAAGGCCCGGAGGATCTACAAGTCGGAAGGCTCTCCTCAAGGAAAATCAAGCCAGATCAAAGACGGTTTTCTCAAAGAAGATCAAGCAAGGATAAGGGCGACCTCTTCCAATCCAGCATTACAAGGCGAGGTACATCATCATCCTGCACATCAAAGACAAAGAAGTTAGAGCAAGGGTTCGTTGAAGAAGCAGATAGTTCTAGATGAATTAATTAAAGCTAGCTTCTCAACAACATCAAGTTGAATATCTACCAAGTTACAAGTGTCAGACGAGGTGGCATCCTAGTCATCACTTCTCCAGTCAGTGTGGTCCACCTCAGCATGTCCAGATTCAATGTACCTAACTCATGGAAGGTGGCACAAACTTCGATGTACCTACCCCAACTATCCATTGGTTGAATTTTCCGGAGAAGACATGTGTCCAATTAATACAATTATTTCATTGGTCGAGTATTAAATGTTATGTAATGGTTGTAACAAACCCTAATTAGGGTTTTCATTATTGAATCTTGGCCATTGATCTCGAATTGATCTTAGCCTTCGAATTATATTGTGGGCACTATATAAGCCTCGACTCTTCATTTTGTAAAGGCAGTTAGTAGCAAATAGAATAGAGTTAGAAGACAGATAGAGAGTAGTTAGAAGGTGATTAGCTAGTTGATAGAATAGCAATTAGAGTAGAGTAGAGAGAGAAGGCAAAGATTGTTGCCAAGATGTTGTTGTAAGAGACTTGTAAAATTTCATTGAAGAAATGGTGAAATTTATGGGTTGATTCGACAATTTGCATGGTCTCTATACTTCTCATGTTTGATTTCATGTTATTAGATGAGTGGAAGAAATGTGTTTGATTGATGGTGAAATTCGTATATCCATACTACTAGCAGTTTGTTGATTGCAGACTTGCCTTGTGTAGTCAACTGGAATCATTCAGCTTAAGCTTAACTTCAATTGTCGCTTTTTCATTGATATGCATCAGCCTGATGGTGTCTATGCTTGCAGTGATGATTTGAACATCATAAAGCTTTCCTTCGAAGATTGCACTAATCTTGTGGAGATGGTCCTGTGATGTCAAAACAAGACTTAGTTAGAATTTCATCAAAGATCATTCATTGCTCTTACATTCTTAGTGTTAGGATTAGATCCTTTCCTCACCCTCATCTTTTTTCCTTTTTTTTCAAATCTAAGGCTAGTAAAATCCTGTGTTCCAGCAATATTCAAAGCAAATCAGACGTTCAATCATCAAGTGTAAGTCTGCTTGTGATTCCAGCAAATCAAATCATACCACTGGTGCTTGTCCACACGTAGAGATCCTACATCGAAGAACCTTGAAGTCACCCTGATTGATCCTTTTCGCGATATCTTCAGCATTTGGAGACTTTACTCAAGAGAGGATAAGGTACCTTAGGTATTTTATTCTGTGTTTGATAGTGTACAAAATACATGTCAACAATACTCTAGTTTGTAGTGTGAGTGTTGACTAATGAAAATCATTTGCAATTTTAATAAAAATGGTTCAATTTACAACTATCCAATATTAAGGCTTCTTGTGAACTCTAATAGATATATCATTGTTTGTAACAACTTGGGGGGGGGGGGGTTGCATGTTAGTTTCTTCTGTTATCTGTATTGGAGTGTTTGGGCCTTTGGTGTCAGGAATCAGCTACTTTAAGATGTGTTCATTAGAAGTGATATGTATTTTATGAAATTAGATTATATAAACTCTTTGAATTATTTTACTTAGCATTGTAAAATATTATAATTTCTTTTATGAATTAATTATTATCTTTATGTAGTATAGACTATAGAGTCATAAATGCGCTTTAGTGCATTAAGGTGAGTCTCTTTGATCAAGTCAACAATATTTAAAATAATTAAACCTCAAGTTACAATTCCTAGAATTAATTAAAGTGGAAAGAGGGTTAAAATTATTATAAGTTCCTGTACATTGGGAAATAATTAATGTTGGGAGAAAATAAATTGGAAAAGAAAGTTGGTTAAAAGGGAGTTACAAGTTGTTACCTTTAAAAGGGGATTGTTTTCATTGTAGAGAGGTTTTCTTCTCTTCCAAAAATGCAAATTTAACTATTTTGAGATTTTTTATTTGAGTTGAGTTGGTGAAATCAATAGATTGTTGATAAGGAGCAAATATTTTTCCTTGTGATTTTATTTTTTCTGGCAGTCTTTAGAATTTTCCAAAGAATATCTTTGGAACAATATTAAATGTCTGTGAGCTATTAATATTCATAATTTTTTTCTATATTTTATTTGCAAGTATTTATTTCATTGATCTTTATTACTTGTATGCAGAAAATATTAATAGTCTTTGTGCTATTAATAATCCTTTCTATTTTGTTTGGGTAACAATATTTTGTTTTACTGAAGAAAATATTAAAAAAAATATAATTTTTTTTCAGTTACTTGAGGGAGCTTCCCCTCTTAGAAGTAGAGGAAGATCATCCTTTCAGTGATGTCCTATCCAATGTTGCAAGGTTTTGTCAGTATCCATTGAGAAAAGTGACAAGAAGTGATGGTGACAAAATTATTTGCTGATAGTTTTTGGTGACTTTATTGGGGATCACCTCTTAGAAGCAGAGGCAGATTGTCATTGACAATCTAACCAATGTTGCAAGGTTTTGTCACTATCATTGAGAAAATTGACAAGAAGGCTGGGGGACAAAATTATGTGCTAACAGTAAATGGTGACTCTGCTGGGGATTAAAGTGCCTTGTGCATTCAATTTAAAAAAATGTGAAGGTACCTCCCCTGGAATGGAGGTTGGCAGCTCTATTGAAGATGAATACCAGAAGATACTCATGAGACATCCAGAAGTAATGGCAGATTGGTTTCCTACAAGCAAAGAAGATGAAACGAATATCTTCCTCTTTGTGTCATCATTCAAAGAAAATCCAATCATTGAGGTTGTGGTTGATTTAATAAAGCAGGACTAATTTTTGAAAACTTTTTATGGTGCTGTGTCAATTGGAAGAAGAAATTTTTTTCGACTCCAAGACATAGTCAAAGAAGAGAAAGTAGAAGAAATTGATGACATTGAACACAGATAGAAATAGATCTGGAAGCAAAACCAAACAACAATCCACAAGATAGGGATCCCAATTATTTTCAGCTTTTCGAAGTTTTCATCTCAAGTCTGCCTTTGGAAGAATCAGTGCAGTAATTCATAGTTGAGGAACCACATGAGCAGTCACAAAGTCAAGATATTTGAGGTATGACTGAAATCGTTGACATTTCAACTATGTTTGTGGAAGATAATAAGGGCACAAATAATGTTGATTTTCCAATCCTTCATGGGGAAAATATTTGTCTTTTGCATTCTGTTATAGAGGAAAATAACTCATGTATCCTTACTATTCATGATCAAATTTTTGAATCCACATTTGTTTTCCCACCCATGCTTCACGCCCTTCCTATAGCTGCAATAAAAATTATGCAGCCATTGTTTCTTATAGCTTTACAAAATCTTCCTCCATTTTGCCAAAAGTTATTTTAAAAAGGCTCATTTTTTTCAGTCCATTAACAGTCACATTTAGCCTCGTCTTTCCTCCTTTTCTATTGTGAATAATCCGTTTGTGCATTTCTGTTTTGGCTTGTCTTTATTTTTGTTTCATGTAGTGTGTTGTCTTCAATAAATTGCAGCAACATTGTGATGTTTTCCCCTTCTCTCTGTCTGTCTCTTGTGCCCAAAAAATGCTTGTGACTACCCTATTGTGGTGCTCTATTTTAACCAATATTGTACTGTGAAAAAGGGGAATTACTCAATGATGCAGAATTCATGATGTCTTAATGCCTAGACACCACAGAGATAATAATTTTATAAATGTGAAGGCTCTCAAGACCTTTGCCTGTGTCACAACAAGGAAATGATGTGTAACACTTTCACCAACTGAAAACTTAGAGGCCAATGGAAATTCTCAATCAAAATAAGTACCTCCAGCAAAGCACCCAGTCCATTCAAGTGGTTAACGGATTGAAGATTTACTAAAAGGAATCTGCTTCTTCCTAGCCTTTAGCAATAGTCATAGTGTGGGTGAACAGAGTAGAGCAAGATCCAAAAGGTTATCTAGAAGGAGACCATGTTCAACATACAATTCTATAACAATCTGTGCTTGAATATTAAATCCAAATGGAAGACCCAAAGATGGGAGAGGCACATCAAGAATTGCATTTCCAGGTCAGACCCAAATCACATCTTGCTCAGTTGTTAAAAATGCTTTGGTTGAAATATATGCAAAATGTAGAAGCACAAAAGACAATGAGTACAGGGCATGCATAATATCGATTTCTTCTAGTGAGATTCTTGTTGGTGTCTGTTTTATCATCTACCAAACATTAGGATAGGATACCCGAAGGTATTCTATCCTCTCCTGAAAAATCACTACTGATTCCAAGGTCTATATGTGCGAACAAGCGACTTTAGTGGAATAGCTTCTTGGTTAGTGTATGCTGAAATTTCAAGGGGGACTTACGTTTGACAAGTATCTTGAACTGCTGGACTTAGATGGATTTAGCAATTCTAGGCTCCTTTTTTTTTTTTTTTTTGGAATTTTCGGGCATTTAGACCTTCAAAAGAAAGGGAAAAAGAGGTAGGGTTCGAGAAGGCTAATCTAAACCTACGAACTCTGGAGACGGTATCAACTGGGTGCTCTCGAGAAACCAAACCTTGCTTCGCCACACTAGGGACCACTACACAAGGCCGGTGCAATCTTCAATGGGTTGTGCTTATGATCGAGATGTTGGGATGCACAGGGGATGGGCTCAGACTAACTTTGCACGGTAGAATGGAAATCATCCACCTACCAAAAGTATGAGCGGAGATACACCATCAATTGACACTTATCAAATCCTTCATTCAAATTAACAACAAGGAAAGCAAATCTAAATTAATTCTAACTAAGTGTTGAGGCAATTGAAACCATGCAAATCATTCAAATAATAGAGATTACAAAGCAGCGCACATGCAATATATTATCTGGAAATGACCTTAAGCAACAATACATCAAAAACCTCACACTTTTTAAATGAGAGGAGGCAACCTTATATAGTTTTCAAGAATAAATGAATGGCCGAGATCAAACAGCGATCAAAGGCCAAGATTGAAATTTATAAACCCTAATTAGGGTTTCCCAAAACTAACTACCCTCGACCAATTACATTTGGGACACTTGTCCTTCTTGCTAAATATGAACCATCAATGAAAATAGAAGGTTGTTGCATTGTGAAGTGTGCCCTTCTAGAAGCTTCTGGATAAGTCAGGTTCATCGAACTTGGACATGCTGACTTGGAGCGATCTGATTGGTTGGAAGGTGACGAGGCGCCACCTCAACGTGTTGAATGTCTTCCTTGAATTTTCCAATTTGGGTCAAGAAATTGTCTAAGTATGGAAATTTGATTCCTTCTTGTCACCATTTGATTATGCTTGGGAGCTTGTCTTTTTCAATTCCTTCCGAAGATGGAATCCTTCAAGAAGTTGGAAGTTTATTTAACTTTTCCATATTTTCACCAAGTCTGAGAACTTTTCTTTCTTGATGCCTTGAGATTCTTTCGAGTGCCTCGAATTTGGAGAAGAAATCTCTTTGCGAAGTATTTCTCATACTTAGCCAAATTTTGTTCCTCTGTATGCTCGGACGAACCTTTCTCATGGTCCTTGTCTTCAATTCTGAATTTGGCTTGAAACTCCATTTGTGTTTTCTATGACGATCTTGCCTTCAGCTGCCAATTTATGTTGCGTGGGAGGAGGGTTAAAAAGCTCTGGGTAACCCCTTGCAAATATGAAATGATGGGATCAAGCTGTTCAGGCATTCGTTGTGATCATGTCCTCCTTCTCGATACCCTAACATGCCTTCATCATGATTGAGGAAATTGGAATTTTCTTTGTGAAACATTTCCCATACTTAGCCAAATTTTGGCTATCTTCACGCCCGGATGAACCTTGCCTGTGAACTTGTCCTCAATCTTTCGTTTGGCTTGAAACTCCAATTGCGATCTCTATGATGATACCGCTTCTATTTCCTCCTATGACCTGTAAAACCAAAGGAAAAAAAGGTTAGAAATCTATTTTGGATTAAAGAAAATCAAGGCTGCGAACGGCTAAGTGTTTGGAAAATTTCACTTCATTTTCATACTTAGCCATGAGAATGGGATTTTCACATGTAAATTCTCCAACCTTCAAGATAACTGTGATCACAATCCAACACCAAGTGTTATAACTCCGAAAATTTCTTATACTTAGCCAAAAAAATGATTTTCCTCCCTTAGAAATTCGAACAAATTCACTAAAAATCATTTCTCAAACTCTGGAAAAACTCAGAAAATACATAAATCTGCATCATGAATTTAATTTCACCTTCAAAAATACTCAAAAACTCAGGAGAGATTCAATAATTGGTCCTTATACTGGTTGTCTTTCTCCAAAAATCAGTGAGACTTTTGTCAAAAAAGTTTATCCAACTTCCAGCAATATCCAAAACTTTCTCCAGATGAACTCCAAACTGAAAGTATTTTACTATGCTTTCCTTAATATTTTCAAACTTCTTGGTGTAGAAATGAAGTTTACAACGAAGTATTTGTAAATAAAGTTAAATCCTCAATCAGAAACCCTTAAAATCTTCCAAATCATGTTTCCAATTTTAACTTCATTCTTTTGGAAAGTGTTGTCATGTTTCCAAATTCGAAGAAAATATCTTCCAAAAGTTTCCAATTTGGCTATAAGTTCGAAATATTTATTAATCTTCCAATATTCTCTTTAAAAAAACTTTCCATTTTGGATTTAAGTTCGAAATCCTTATCAATCTTCCAATATTTTCCTTTGGAAAACTTTCTATTTTGGTCTTCGAATTCAAAATTTTGGAGGAGTTTTATGACATCATGTTGATTCTGTTTGACTTTTCAATGTGTAGGTGGACTTTTGAAATTTATCTCCATCTTCTCCAAGGTATGGCGGACTTTGGAGACCTTTCCTCATGGCTCTCTTCAAGGCGAAATTTTTGGCTAAGGCATGGGGCGGACTTTAGCCTTTGCTCCTACATGGTGAAATTTTGGCTAAGGCATGGGGCGGACTTTGAAGGTCTCTCCTCATGGCTCTCCATCAAGGCGAAATTTTGGCTAAGGCATGGGGCGGACTTTGAAGGTCCCTCCTCATAGCTCTCTTTACCCTTGGCGGACTTTAAACTTGGCACCTCCTACCTTGCTCTCTTACTTTGGCAGACTTGGGAGAGGGCTCCTACATGACCTCCATCTTGGGCGGACTTTGGTGGCGGCTCCCATCTTGGGCGGACTTTGGTGGTGTCCCCAACTTGGGCGGACTTCTATCACTCCTCCTCCTTAGCCTCCCAACCTTGGCGGACTTTGGAGGGCTCTCCACCTTGGCAGACTTTAGGCTAGGCTCCCACCTTGGCGGACTTCAAACCCATCCCCTAAGTGGACTTCAAGCAACCTCCCCTTGGGCGGACTTTGGAGGGCTCTTCACCTTGGGCGGACTTTGGTGTTAGCTCCCCCATGACCTCTCTAGCCTTGGTGGACTTTGGTGAGTGCTCCCACATGACCTCTCTAGCCTTGGGCGGACTTTAAGCATAGCTCCTACATAACCCTCCTAGCCTATGGCGGACTTTAGAATGTTGGCCACCTTGGCCTCTTTAGGCTGGGCGGACTTTGGAGAGTGCTCCCACATTTTCTTTTCTCACTCTACAAGGCATGGGGCGGAGTTTAAGAGGCATGACCACCAATTGACATGCTTGGGCGGAGTTTTGATGTCCTTACCATCTTCACCAACAAGTTTGGGCGGACTTTGGAGAGTCCACAAGACATGGTGGAGTTTTGAAGCCTCTCAAGGCGGACTTTAGGAAGGTCTCCTTGAGGGCGGAGTTCTATGCTCCCTCTTCATAGCCTCTCCAACATGCATGGCGGACTTTAGACACCTCTCAACATGGTGGACTTTGGTCTACCTCCCAACATGGCGAACTTTTAGACATCTTCCAACATGGGTGGACTTTTAGACCTTTGCTCTTCAAGGCGAACTTTTGGAGGCTCTCAGGAGGGCGGACTATATATGAAATATAACATTTAAGTATAAATGATTATACTTTAAGTTATATTTCATATATATTGTCAGGATGTTTGAGAGTGGTTTCAGGTCTCTAGGACTTATAATGCAAAATCTAGTTTTTGGAGGATGCTCCAATTTTCCAGACTTAGTCAAATTTCAAGATCACGATGACATTCCAGACTTAGACAAATTTCTTAGAAAAAATTCAAAATTTCACAGCTTAATCAAATTTAATCGGATTAACTTGAAATTTGAAATCCATGCCTAGGTGGATCATCTGAGGCATCACACCCCCTAAAATCTAGGGATTTGGCTTTTTATGTCAAAACTTGGAATTTTCGAGTTCCGGTCGAAGCTGGTTAGTGGTTAAAGTGTAAACCTTAGGTTTGCATCCCAAAAAAGCAAAAAGCCTAAAATCTAGGGATTTAGCTTTTTTAGGTCAAAACTTGGAATTTTCGAGGTCTGGTTGAAGCTGGTCAGTGGTGCAAGTGTAAACCCTAGGTTTGCATCCCGAAAAAGCAAAAAGCCTAAAATCTAGGGATTTAGCTTTTTTAGGTCAAAACTTGGAATTTTTGAGTTCCGGTCGAAGCTGGTCAGTGGTGCAAGTGTAAACCCTAGATTTGCATCCCGAAAAAGCAAAAAGCCTAAAATCTAGGGATTTAGCTTTTTTAGGTCAAAACTTGGAATTTTCGAGTTCCGGTCGAAGCTGGTCAGTGGTGCAAGTGTAAACCCTAGGTTTGCATCCCGAAAAAGCAAAAAGCAGACATCCCTAAAAAATAGGGAAACTTTCTTAAAAAAAACCCATACCGGGGATTGGGCTAAAAACGCCAAAAACGAAACTTCCTAAAAAATAGGAAAAAGCAAAAAAACAAACTTTCTAAAAATAGAAAGTTGTCCAAATTTGTCCAAATCAATTGCGATCTTCGTCCTTTGGCCTCCCTAAGCATTTTGGTGGGGTTCACATTTCGGAATCACATCACTTGCAAAAACTAACTTTCAATTGTCAGGGCTTGAAATGCTTTGAACTGGACAAGGCTTGGTGAAACTGCAGCAAAAAGGTCACAAGACACTAACAAAACCCCTAGAAAGAAGGAAAAGAGAGGGTCCCCATTTGCAATGGGGCGATGTGTGAAAAAGGTCACAACAATTCCATATTCAAATAATTAATAATTGAAAGGATTTAGATTTCAAGGGAACATCTCCAGGTAATACCTCATCCTCAGTTTGTTTTTGAATCAGTAGTGGAGATAAAGTAGGTATGCTCTAGTATAGAGAAGTAAGGAGGGCTTTTTTTGTAGCTTTAGAAGGCCTAAAGAAAATTTGGAGCTATTTAAATCTCTAGAAAATCTAGGATGTTTTTGGACGATCCAAATGACAAGTAGAAGGCTGAATTCCACATTTCTTGCCTGCTATCTACACCTGTACATTGTATGTTTTCAAGTATTGCAGGTTTGTATTATCAAGATTGCGCTTCACAAGCTAATTGGAGTAGGATATTCCTCCTTTTTTTCATGAAGTACCCAATGTCTTAATAGCTGGTAACCATTGATAATACAACTATATTTAGTGGGAGTCATTAGGAAAGAATTAAGTCTTATCTAATGTTGTTGAAATGCCACAAATTTTGACTTTAATAGGGGAGCTTGAGTTGCATTGGTGAATGCTTTTGGGTAATGCCAAATGATTTATCAGATAGGAAGTTCATGACATTTGATATTCAGAGCTTGGTGGAATGCAGATGGAGGATGTCGGGTATAGAAATGTTGCATTCCAACTATGCAAAGGATTTGAGGTGTTTACCCTCTCGGGTGAATAACTTAAAGTACACAGATAAAGCACGTAATGCAGAATAATAATGCCATAGATATCAGGTCAAATATAAAAGATGTTATTCCATTCATAATCGTTCTTCGTCACAAGTTACATTCGGAAGTATATAAAGATACTGAGGGAGTGCAAGCGCCAATCGTCGCACTGCAACTACCACCCTGCGGTTGCCAACTAACCAAGACAATTACAACTTAATTAACTAGTTTTATTTTCATGTACAATATTGCCGCCAACATCATCCCCCCCAAAAGAAAAGAAGTCGTCTCCGGATGACTTAATACAAAATAGAGATGACATTAAACAGAACTGTTGACGCCAGTTGAGCCCGGAACTCATACACCTGCTGCGTCCTCGCCTGAAAACCCTTTTCTGCTACCATCCGATGCTCAAGTGCGGATTTCACCATTACGGCTTCTTTTGACATCACAATCCTCCTGTGCCTAAACCAAACTTGTCTGCAAAACACGCTTTTCAGTCTCAGCCTCCACCAACTGCTACTCAAATGACACTGTCTCCCTAGCCAATTTGTCCTCGATAGCCACCCGCGTTGCCCTCTCGGCATCCAACTCTTGGGTACGCCGAGCTAAGTCTCACGCTAGTACTACCTCCATCCTGGTGGTCAGCTCCTCCTGAGCCCTTTGTGCATCCACCAAGGCAACCTCACGTCCAGCTGAGACATACTCCAAGTTCCTCAAAGCGTACCATTCCTGCTTGGAGGTGACCACAACCCTCTGGGACAAAGGCTAGGAGACACCTCAAATCCTCCATCACACTCCCCAAAGGCTAATAACTGAACTGAATAACTCTTTAGTGTCATATGACTTCGCGTTCTTGCAATGCCTTCCCTCAAACTCTGTTTGTTTGCAACCTCCAAATCCGTCTCCCTCTACGGCTTATGGCTTCCTCGCCAATGCTTAGCTGCAGGCTTCTTTCTCACAGTACGGGACAACCCAACACTTACCGTGCCTTCTCTGATGCCCTTCGCCCAACTCAAAAATTGTATTGTAGCTCAAAAATAAACTGGGCGCGGGGCAGCGCCCCCGCTGCCAAGACCAATTTACAACCTTCAGAACCACACGAAAGTCCATGGCGCGCATCATTTCTGTGATATTTTAAGATGTCAAAACCCTTCTTCTCCACTCTAATATTTTCAGCGTCCTGGCTCCAGATGTCATCAAATGATTATGTTCTGTGCATTTACTTTCTGCATTTAATCGTTTACCGTATGTGGCAAACATGAGGCAGCTTGTAAAGGAGCTTGGAAAAGAAATTATATATGGTGTTTCCTAGACAGCCCATTTGAGTTCAAGCCTTGGCGCTGTGGATCTTACGGTTGCACTGCAATAGGGAGCTTGAGTTGGAATGGTGATAGCTTCTAGATAATGCCAAATGATTTATAGTTTATGACATTTGATATTGAGAGCGTGGTGGAATGCAGATGGACGATGTTGGGCATGGACATGTTGCATATCAACTATGCAAAGGATTTGAGGCAACTTGCAAATGAGCTTAGAGAAGAAATTATATTTGGTGTTTCTCAGACAGGCCATTTGAGTTCAAGCCTTGGTGTTGTGGATCTTATGGTTGCACTTGATTATCTGTTTGACACTTCTCAAGATAAAATATCTAGGACATAGGCCACTCATCAATCCTCACAAAATATTGAAAGAAATGAGGTCAAACATGTCCATTAAATGACCCTTTGGAATAGCTGGTTTCCCTAAGTGTGCTGAGTGAGCACGGTGCATTTGGTGTGGGACATATTTTTGCCAGTATTTTTGTCCTTGGTATGGTGTAATGATTGCTGGACAAATTTATGAAGCTATGAACAACGCAAGAATTCTCGATTCGAACCTGATTACCATTTTAAATGACAATATGCATGTTTCTTTAACTACTGCTACTGTAGATGGCCCTACTCCCCTATTGGGAGCTCTTAGCAAAGCTCTTTCTAAGATTCAGGCCAGCAAAAAGTTTGTGATACTTTGAGAAAAGTAGCCAAGGATATTACACAGCAAATTGGAGGTGAAACACATGAAATTGTAGCAAGAGTGAACGAGTATACCAGAGGAATGATCAGTGCTAACCATTTCACACTCTTTGAAGAACTTGGAACCTATTATATTGGCCCTGTAGATTGGCACAACATCCAAGATTTGGTAGCCATTCTTGAGAATGCTCAGACAATACCTGTTCTAAGGCCTCTGTTAATTCATGTTGTCAGAGAAAAAGGAAATGAATATCCATCTACAGAAAAAGTAGTTGATAGACTGCATGGCGTGGTGAAATTTAATCCTGCTACTGGCAAGCATTTCAATCCTAACAATTGAACACTCAGCTACACTTAATGCTTTGCGAATAGATTGATTACAAAACAAGAGAAGGATGACAAAGTTGTAGCTATCTATGCTGAAATGGGTGGAGGCATATGCCTCAATTTCTTCCGGAAGAGGTTCCCAAAGGGTATAGAGATGTAGTTAGCCATCAACATATTCCTTACATAGAGAACAAATTTAACTGGTATTGTCTGATCTGCAAACTTGAATACTTACCTTGGAATTTAGAAAAGTTGAAGAGATGATTTAGAATCCCTTGGATATGTTATCATGTAATTTTTAATGGGCAATCTCCTACGGTCAGGGGCTTACATCCTGTTATACATACCAAGGCAGTTCATTTTGGAGTATTACAATTATAAACTGTGGTTGATGAGCTAGCATTTTGTTGTTCTTTTTGCTGCTGTAGGCTTTTGTGAATCGATTTGGCATTGAAATAGTGACACTGATGGTTATAGGTGAATCTAAGAAACAAGAATATAAAGAGAATCATAGGAGGATGTAATGAAGGGAAATCAGATTGTAAAGAACATGGATAGGACTTTGAGGTGCTTGTTTTGTAGAAAAAAAGGATTATAGATAGAAAGTCCTTCAACATGCAAGAGGATTAAGTATTGTCAAGACACAAAAATAAGACCAGTGCATTTGGAGCAGTTGGCTCTGCTCTGACCAAATAATGAAGAATTCATTGGTTGACCCTGGATGGAAATTATTGTGAATATCCTTAGGATTTTCAAAGAGGGAAACTACAATGGTCCCAGTGCTGGTGAGCTGAAGGAGAGATTTGCAGAATCAATCAACAAGTTTGCACACTATGGAATTTTGAAGGTCATCAACACAACCGTTCAAGAATGCCAAGGGTAAAATGATACCCTATCATTTGAAAGCTCCTTTGTAAAGAACCATTGAAGCTATAAGGAGTATTATGAGTGAGAACAGCTTCTTGGGAATGAATTATACGGATGGGTTGCACAAGCTGAGGACTAAAATACTGGAGGTCCTATTGGCAAACATCTTTGAAGAAATGGTATCATAAGACAATGGAAGATTTCCATAATTTTATACAAGAAAAGAATAAGCACTTAGTGACATGAAAGGAGAAGCTTTCACTGATGGTACATCTCATTGCAATGACAGAAACTACATGTCACAAGACAACAGATGGGAAACAAAAGCTTGAGGAATCTCATAGGGAAGGTGGTAGCTATTGGGAATATGGGTTGGACTTTTGATCGTTTTCAAATTTTCCTGCTAATATTCAAAGACGGTAATTTGAAAAGCAAATTGAGCTGGCTGATGCATTACGACTTCCAATGTTTCTTTGTATGTGTGCAACTTGCAAAGTCATTTGTGAGGTCTTAGAACAAAATAGGCATCAATTCATTTCAGAAGTAGCTTACTCTTTCACTGTATCTCACACTCACGTCTACGATAAATTCAATATATGACGTCATATTGCAAAATTTTGGAGTACTTCTGGAAGTTGCCATGTAATCTTAATGCGTGGGAAGAATTGCACAAGGTATAGCTAAAGGAGTATTTTTGTAAAGAAAGAGTGATTGCATAGATTTACACATTTGTTTGAGGATCCTTTTCTATATATTCACGCACTATGGCAGCCAACTTGCTCAAGAATGGTTCTAATGTGATTATGTGGAACAGGACATTACCAAAGTGTAAAGAGCTTGTGGCCTAGGTGCTTATGGAGGCAACACACCTGCAGAAGTTGTGAAGCAGTGCAAGTATAGTATAGCCATGTATGCTGATCCTCCTGTTGCACTCTTAGTTGATTTTGGCAAGGTGGTGTTTTGAAGGAAATGCGTTTTGAAAAAGGATGCATTGACATGTCAACAATTGATTTTGCCACATGTACATAAATCTACAAGGGAATAATTGCCAAAGGTGGAATATTTGTTGAGGCTCCCCTCCCAGGCAACAAGAAACCTTCAGAAGATGTCCAACAAATTATGCTATCGCTAGCTACTGGTGTTAAGTCCTTGTATGACGAGGTGATGCCTACCTTTGATGTAATAGGAAAGAAAACATTCTTTCTAGGGTATTTTGGAAATGGAGCCAAGATGAAGCTTGTTGTGAACATGATCATGAGCAGCATGACAAATGCATTCTTTGAAGGCCTTGTTGTAACTAATAAGAGTGGACTGAATTAAGAAACATTGTTAGATGTCTTGGAATTGGGTACAATCAGCAATCCAATGTTTAAGTCGAAAGAGAGAGCTACGATTCAACAGAAGTTTCCCCAGCATTTCCATTGAAACATCATTAGAAGGATATGTGTTTAGCACTTGCCCTTGGAAACAGATTATCTATACCTATAGTTTCTATAACTAATAAGGTTTTCAAGAAGGCGAAAAGCATGGGGCTTGGTGATCATGACTTTTCAACTGTCTATCAAGCTTGACAAATTAAAAAATCTAGGAGGTTGTCATGATGGTGATGATGAAATGACTTTATGGCCCTCATTGGATGAGGCACTGATCTACTACATACAGAGATTTTGGAGGTGTCTGCATCCTGCCAGAGAATGCAAGCCCACAGTCACAGCCAATGTTAGTTCATAAAAAGTCATCTATTTTATGATGTTTGATTACATTAACTCTTTGAATCAATTTATTTAGTTACCGTCATAAAAATATTATAAGTAATTAGTTATAATCTTTATGCAAACTTGTAAAGGGTCATAACTCATAAGTGCATTAAGCCTTTAAGGTGGTTCAATTCAGTAAAGTCAACAAAATTCCCAATAATTAACCCAAAGTATAATGTCAAGTAAAATTAAATCTTAGAATTAATTAAATTTGTAAGAGGGGTATAACTATTAGAAGTTTCTGTGCATGCATGAAGGGAAGTAATTAATATTTGCAGAAAAAAATTGAAAAAGAAAGTTGGGTAAAACGGAGTTACAGGTAGTTACCCAACTCTTGTATGTGGGCAAAATATTTCAAAGGGGATTATTTTCATTGTAGAGAGGTTGTCTCCTCTTCCAGAAATACAAATGTAATTATTTTGAGAGTTGGTGGAATTGGTGGTTTGTTGTTAAGGAACAAATATTTCTCTATATTTTTCTGGTAGTCTTTGTGCTTTCTGAAAATGAGAGTGGACTGTGTATCACCATTTTAGAGGGTATTGATTCTGTGTGCTATCAATATTTGGATATATTTTTTTATAGATGTGGAATAATATTAAAAGTATATGCTATTTATATTCAGAAATATATTTTATTTCTTATTTGTGAGCTTACATTCACCGATCTTTATCATCTATAACAGAAAACATTAATTGTCTTTGTGCTATTAATAAACCTTTTTTTTGTTTTTTTGGTTACAAATTTTCATTTTAGTGAAGTTGAGAAATTATAAAAAAATATTAAAAATATTCAGTTACTTGAGGGAGCTGCCCCTCTTAGAAGCAGAGGAGGATTATCTCTTCAATGATGATCTATCCATTGTTGCAAGGTTGTCACTATCTATTGAGCAAATTGACGAGGAAGTATGGTGACAAAATTATTTGCTAACAAGATGATATTATTTGTCAGTCATATTTTAAACATTTGGCGTGTTGAGTGTCCTATAATTATTGCAGTCACTGGTGCAGATTGTGGTAGAATCTGGAGAAGATGCACCAATCCCATTTTTCGTGTGTACCTGAGGGCAACCCAAGATTTTATTTGTGCAACCATTGCACAGGGTCATCCATCTGTTTTTTCTTTGCAGTTTGTGCCACAATGATAGTTGTGGATGCCAATTTTTTTTATCTATCTCTAAGAGTAATATTTGCCTTGGATTTTTAATACTACCCTGCTTCACCCTAGGATTGTTTAGGTAGGCAACCTTAGCTTGGGTCATTCTACGGGACACTTCAGGTGGACTTTGCTTTGGCACTTTTGTGGTGCTTGATGAGTATCTTGGCCCTTCTATTGTTGATTGAGGCATAGGCGAGAGCCTTGATCTCCATTCTTTGTTTTCTTGGCTCTTTTAGAGGATTTTATTTTAGAAGGGGTGTAATGTCCCTACTAGTTAGAGATCATTAACCTGCAAAACAGATTGTTAGAACACAACAAACATATATATATATATATATATATATATATATAAGTAATCTAAATTGCAATCTAACTTTAATACTTAGATAACATAATCATAATTTTCATCTAATAAAAAGGATACGAATGCCATACGAAAGTATGTCCTTAGGCGGCCATGAAACTTGCCTTCTTGGAACCCCTTGGTTCCAAGCCCTTCAGGAAATCGAAGTTGAGTTTGAATCCTGTCTTGGGTGTAACCTCTTACACCCAAGCCCTTCAAGGAAGACCCTTGTCTATTCCTTGCCTTGGGTGATGCCTTCATCATCCCTGTCTTGGGTTTACACCCAAGCCCTTCAAGGAAGACCCTTGTCTATTCCTTGCCTTGGGTGATGCCTTCATCATCCAAGTCCTCAGAGGGGACCGGCCAGATCCGTCTCTTCTTGGTTGAGTTTAATCAACCAAGCCATACATATGCATATCAATTTTCAGTATATATACTGCCTACCAGGGATTATCATAATTTCTGAATTAGACTACCGAGATTTCCTCCCAATAGCCTCCATCATATAATCACGTTTTTGTCATTCATTGATATCCAACGTTTCATAACCATTCATATTATCTATGATACCGGTTCTTGCCTATTTTGGCTGGGTCCTGGTCCTAGTCCGTGCCCGGTCCTGGTCCCAACCTGGTTCGCTCTAGGTCCCACCCGGGTCCTGCCCAAGCGGCTGGGTTCCCTGTGGGTCCTGCCATGCAGGACCCACAGGGAACCCAGCCGCCTGGGCAGGACCCGGGTGGGACCCAGGGCGAACCCAGGAGGACCCGGGTGAACCCAAGCCCGTGGGTTCCCAAAAACGGGGCCCACGGGTTAGAAAGCAATTAAAAACAATAAAAAAACAATTTTTTTAATCTTATTTTTACATCTAAACCCTAATCCGCCCCTCTATGATGCATTTCATGCATCAAAACATGCATTCAACCTATTCTACTTGCATTTTTGAAGATTTTTTCTCTACAATCAGGCTTCTTAGTTTTTGTATTTTTCTTTGAAGTTGACGACTACGAAGGTGTGAGACATGCATCAAAGGCATAGGAATCACTGGAGAAGAAAGATTTAGCCATTAAAGGTAAGTGAATCTGAATTTTTTTCAAGTTTTCAAGAATTTTTCCAAGTTTTTTCAAATTTTTAAATTTTTTTAAAAAGTTTTTTAAAGTTTTTTAAATTTTTTTTAAAGAAGTCTTGTATATTTTTTTACACTTTGTATGCATAGTATGGGGTTATAATAGCGAAATTTTAATAATTTTTTTCAATAATGTTGTGCGTTCTCTTTTCATTTTAGGTGCACTATTCATATAATCATACATAATGGTTGGAACTGGAAGTGCAAGTGCAAGCTCTAGTTCAGTTGCAAATGTCCGAACTGAAAATACCCCCTTTAAAATTGATCAAGATTCACCACTTTGGCATTATACAACAATGATCAAGCCAGTGTCTGGTGGTGGGGGTTTTGTTTGGCAATGCAACCATTGTGGCACTGAGTATACCAGCTCCTACTTTCGAGTGAAAGGCCACCTTTGTTTCATCCCTGGGCGTGGAATAAAATTTTGTAAGGGATCAGATGGCAAGGGGCTGTCAAAAGCTCTAGTTTTGGGATATATTAGAGAACAAGAGGAAGCTGATAGGAGAAGTAGCAAAGCAAAGACTGATCATCCTCTTGTCCATCCAAGCTCAATGTCTAAGAGGCCTTCTAGTAGCATTGGCTCCACAAGACCAGCTGGTTCACATCCTTTCATGCAAAACCCACTAGTTGATGCAGTAGAGAATCAGAATGTTGTGGCTTCACGGAAAAGAGGCCCATTGGATTTTGCCTTCAAAAATAAACTGAGAGAGATTGCAGATTCCAAAATTGGACGTTGCCTTTATGGCAATGGGCTTCCTTTCAACCTTGTTAGATCACCTTACTTTCGGGACATGGTGCATACTCTTTGCAATACACCTTCTGATTATGTTTGTCCAGGGTATGAAAAGGTGAGAACCACCTTATTGGCAAAGGAGAAAGCATTCGTAGAGTCACAGTTGAAGGTCATCAAAGATACATGGCAGGAAACAGGTGTGACCATTGTTTCTGATGGATGGAAAGATTGTAAAAATAGGCTATTGATCAATGTTATAGCAGTGTGTCCTAAAGGGGCAATGTTTTTGAAAGCAGTGGATTGTGAGGGGCAAGTGAAAGATGCAAGTTTCATTGCCAATATCTTGATAGAATGCATTGACATGGTGGGGCCTCAAAATGTTGTCCAAGTTGTAACTGACAATGCTAAGAATTGTAGGGCAGCAGGGACTATAGTGGAGGCTACATATGGTCACATCTTTTGGACACCATGCGCAGTACACTCACTCAATTTAATCATGCAAAAGCTTGGCACACAAATTGATTGGGTGAAAAAACTATATGTGGAGGGCGAGGAGATTCAAATGTTTGTGACTAATCATCATATGTCACAAGCCATTTTCAGGACCTTCTCCAAGTTGGAGTTGTTGAAGGTAATTTATAATTACTAATTTAAAATTTTATTTTTTAATTTTTTAGTTTTAAATTTGTATTTTTTATAGACTTGCATTTGATATATGTTGTGTATTTTGTTATGTCATGTTAGGTTGCTGAAACACGATTTGCATCTCACACGCTCGTCTTAAGACGACTTCTGAAGGTGCGAGACGCCTTGAGTTCTATGGTCATCAATAGCTTGTGGAGTGTATGGAAGCAGTCCCACACAAAAAGAGCTCTAAAAGTAAGAGCATTGATCCTTAGTGAGAAATGGTGGGATGATGTGGAATATGTTTTGAATTTCACTGAGCCCATCATGAGCATGATCAGGTATGTTGATACTGATCGCCCATGTTTGGGCGAGATTTATGATGGCATGGATTGCATGGTGGAAAAAATAAAAGAAGTAATAAATAGAAAAGAAAATGACCCAACGGAAACATTTTTCAAAGTTGTGCAGAAAATTGTTGTTGACCGTTGGAACAAGATGACCACCCCCTTACATCTCTTAGCATTTGCTTTGACGCCAAAATTTTATAGTGCAGAGATGCTTGCAACACCAAGGAGGGTGCCACCATATAGAGATGCAGAGGTTGCTTCTGGCTATAGGGCTGCCTTTAAAAAGATATATCAAGATGAGGAGACAAGAAATATTGTCATGAGGGAGTTTGGCCAATTTGTATCTGCAAAAAATCATGATGTTGTAGCTCTTAATGCTAGATATGGGATGGATGCTGATGAGTGGTGGTATGTACATGGTCAAGGCTCCATTTACTTGCAGCCTCTTGCAATTAAACTTAACTCCCAAGTATGTATCTTTTTATTTTTTATTTTTATAGTTTTCCAATTCCATTTGATGCTATCATATTTTTATTTTATAATTTTAATTTATAAATTTCTAATTATGTTTTAACTTTTAACAGGTTGCAAGTTCTTCTTCAGCTGAGCGGAATTGGAGTACATACTCCTTCATCCACTCAGTCAAACGTAATCGTTTGGGTGCAAAGAAAGCTGAGGATTTGGTCTACGTACACTCCAACCTTCGTTTGTTGTCACATAAGGACCCTGAATATAGTGAGGGTGTAACAAGGAATTGGGATCTAGCCCCTGAGTGTGCTGATTTAGATGCTACAGTTGCACAACTTTGCCAAGTCTCTATAGACGAGGCGGTTATGGAATTTGAGAGAGACATAGCTAGTGGGAGTGGCATTCCATTTGATATTGGTTCAATTGATGCTGAATTTGAACCACTTGATGACCGTGGGCTTGGGTTGGATGCTTTAGATGAAGATGAATATGGAATTTAAATCCCATAGATGGCTTGTAATTTGAATGTTTAACTTTATACTTTATTGTGTCATGACATTTTCACATTTTGAAACTTGAAACTTGAATATTATCTTTTTTGCAAATTATGAATATGATATTACATTTATGATTTATGATATATCAATATCAGAATATTTATTGGCATTGGCAATTATGGATTTATGATTTATGATTTATCTGTTATCATTTATGTATCATTGTATGGGAAAGTTACATTGTATGTTTCATATATGTATGTTTGAACTGTGAACATATATAATTTTGATGTTTGAAGTTTGAACATATATATATATATATTAAAAAAAATTAATATACATATATATATATATATATATATATATATATATATATATATGTACGGACGAACCCGTACCCGTACCCAATTTTTTTTTTTTTTTTTTGCCGAATCCGCGAATCCGTACTCGAATCCGAACCCGAATCCGAACCGGAACCGGTAACTTAGCATATTATCAATATCATCTAATTTATAATTCATATTATCATTATTATTTAAATTATAATCTTGTGACATACACATTGAGATATAATTCTGTAACATACACATTGTAATAAGGATGACATAATTCTGTAACATACACATTATAATAATCATGACATAATTATGAAACCTACACATTATAATAATCATGACATAATTCTGAAACTACAAGTATATTTATATGTGTGTGTGCGGCACACACATCCACACACATATACGTACCTTCGGTGTCTCCGCTATCTTCCCCCTTTCTCTTGCCTCTGCCTACGCAACTATCCTTTCTAACAATGGTGATGTCACTAGATGTTTTTGATTCCTTACCTTTATATCTCTCAATATGAGGGAGAGGTCACACCTCTTCATCATGTATGCCCTTTGGCAAGAGACATACCCTTTCACCATTAGCACCCTTTGAAAGAGTGCAACACTTCATTATTTCTACCCTTTGAAAGGGACACAACCTTTCGTAATCAGATCTGCACTTATTATATAAATCAGATCTACACTTCTCATTTCCAATTTATCCTCCCCCTCAAATGAGGTTCTCTTATCTTTTTTATATCTCATTGTTGAGGGAGTCGCAACTTTTCCTTTCATGTCTTTTGACTTTTCATTAACTTAATTAATTTTTAATTAGTCATATTTAATTATATTATTTTATATTTTAATTTAATTTTTAATGTTTTAATTTTATTATTATCATTTATTATTAAATTCTATTTCGAAGTGGGGACATTACAAGGGGCTTGTCACGACGTTTTCACACATCGCCCCATTGCAAATGAGGACCCCCTCTTTTTGCTTGTTAGTGTTAGGTGGTTTTGCTTAGCTTGGCAATGTTTTGGGTTTCTTGGTCTCCTATCTCTTAAAGAAGGTGATGTCTCGTCAATCTGGATGGAAGAACATTGTTCAATCCATGTAGTAAGTGTGGATTTCATTCTTGGTAGGGATATGTTCAGGTCTACAATTTGTGAGTCAGGTTAGGAATTCCTAGGTTGAGATGTGGAATTAGGAAATTTAGGAAATTTTCCAAGGATTTAATTTGAAGGACAAAATCCATGTTTGAGGTGGATTTCCTTTAGGATATCTGTCTCTAGGCCAAAGATTTTCAATGTCTAAGATGCAACATGGAGGCCACGTCTACAACAAGAAGATTAAGTCATTAATACAACAAATGCAAAGTAAGACATCAACAATTTCAAGAGGACCCCTAAGGCCCTACAAAGACATCATGACATTCAAAGAGGAAGGACTCCAAAACATGAAAAAGTGAAATATGATCAAGGAGGAAAGATAGCTTCGAAGAAGTTTATCAAGGTTAGAGACTTGATCATCAAGATGATGCAATTTGGGAATATGAACCATCACAATTAGTCAAGCAATTGTAAATGTTGAGTATCAAGAGATATTGCCCCAAATACAAAGACTTCTTTGTGAGGAAGGAGAAATTTTACAAGATAAGCATGCTAAGGTGGCGATTAGTCATCCAACCAATCAAATAATGCCATGTGAACATGTCCAAGTGCATTGAACCATTTTCATTCAAGCAAGGAGCAAGTGACATGTGGCCCTACACCAAATATTATTGAATATACCTAACCTTGTTTCTTATTGGTCCTTCACCTAAAGGATGTGTATTTAGGGCAATGTTGTAATTTTCTCATTGGTCAATGAGGTGTTAGTTGTAACTAACCTTGATTAGAGTTTTGTTGTTCAAATCTTAGCCATTGATTTCAAATCGATCCTGGCCCTTAATTTTTAATTGGTATGTGTATAAAAGGCTTGACCTTCTCATATGTAATGGTTAATAAGAGAGTAATAGAGTAGAGTAGAGTAGGATTAGGAAGCTAGAGATTGTTGCCAAGACTATGTTGAAATCAATACATAACTTTCATTGAAGCTATGGTGGATTTTTGTTTTGTGTTTCTACATTTTGCATGGTTTCTTGTTACTTCTTAGTTAAGTTTCATTGATCTTGATGGAGAAATGCGATGATATGTGATGAATTCCTTGGTTCATACTTTTTGTGGTTTTCTGATTGTAAGCTATAGTGTAAAGTTAGCTTGATCCTAATTAGTGTTGCTAAGTTCAATTATGGATACTCATTTGCATTGCGCCAGTATTGGGTATTTGGATGAATGTTTATGATATGAAAATCATTCGCTACTTTTGGAGATCGCATCAGTTTTGTGTAGTTGTTATCATGGCGAAGCAAAGCTTGATTTGAGGAATTCATCTATCCGAGCATCTTCCATTATTATCATTGTCCTTAGGATTAGATTTGATTCCCTAAACCCTTTCTCTTTTGTCTTTTGTTTGAGTTTGAGTAAGTTAGTTTTGAAGAGTTCCAGCTACGATTCATAAGCGTAAGTGGCTTTGTGATACCAGCAAGATCACATCATTTCACTAAGTCTATCCAATTGTATGTCAAAACTTGACTAAAGAAACCTTGGGGTAGCCTTGATCACATTATTTAGCATATAAGGTTTCCTTGTTCAAGAGAGGATAGTATACTTGGTATTTTATTCTGTGTTTGAGGTGTCATAAAACACACATCAACAAGGCCTTTCTTTGGTAGGATTACTTCTGATTAATGGCATTTGCCATTTATACTAGAATTTCCATGGTTCACCTGTTTTGGATTAAGTAGTCCTTTCCAATTGCTGTTTATATCTCCGTAAATTTAGTTTTAGATTTTTGGTTGTCAGAGTTACTTTTAGTACTGACCAGATATTTTAAGTTGCTCTAGTTTGAAGTCCAATTGACTTCTATCAGTGGTGGGCATTAACATAAATAGGTTTTCTTTCATTCTTGCTATAATGCCATGTTTTTACAGAATATTTTTTTTTGTCACCAAATTCTGTATTGTTCGAAGCATTCTATTCAAATGTCCGGTTGATGAAGCCGTGTCTCTCTCTTTGCTGTAGTTGAACTCTAACCATTTCATAAGATTTTGCCCTTATTCTCAAATTCGAATTTCTTTGAAGGTCTTCGCTAATATCTTACCATTCTTCATTGGGTATATATGTATGTTCTTTTTGTAACAGAAGTTAGAATCTTCATATTAGAGCTTCTGTTATTTAAATATGGAGACAATCTTAATTTGTAGCATAGCTATGTCAACGTTAATCTCTAATTTTTTTCATACACTGAGCATTTGGTCTATTTATATAGTGCATGCTTTGGATTTTATTACAGAACATTTTTTCCTTGTAGCTTTTGTGACTTTTTTTCCTCTTCTCTATCTGATGCTGTCATTTTTTGGCAGGTTTCACCCTACTTGTATGAATATGAGTCCAGAACAGGCAAAGAAAATTGAACACTTCTTTTGCCCCAGTTGTTCGTCTGAAGATGAGGACAAGAAGTCACGGAATTCTCATGTTGTTTCAGCACCCATAGAGGCAAAGGTAAGTGGTTTTTTCTAGGTGGCATCAAATACATAATTTTTTTTCTTGGAAACCTGCAGTCGTAACTTTGTGTGGTAACAGATACAAGAGCATCTTCATTTCGTCTTTTTGTCTGAATTTTTTTTTCCAAATACCTTTTTCAAAATGCGGGCTTTGGAACATTAAATATATGAAAACAGAAGAGAATGATTATGCTCAAGTAGGAATGTTTTGTGATTCTAAATTTTTCTTGCATGTCTTATACAGTTCTTAACAGTGCATGCTGTTGCACAGTTTCATCAAATTTTTGCATGCTTTCTATTACCTGAGTATTAATGGCTGTATGTCCTTATGAGTTGTCTACATTCTGCATTTCAATTTGGAACAGTGGTAGATAAAGAAAATCCTCTACATTTATATTTGATGTCAGCAACCTGAAGTCAAAATTGAGAAACAATAAATTAGTGAGCTTCCATTGCTCATAGGGTTTCATTGCTACTTACTATAAAGTATGGGGTTCAACGTAAGTATATTCTTCTGCTGTGTCGTAATCACCTTTTTGCCCAACCCGATGTCAACAACTTGAAGTCAAATTCGACAAATGACGCAAGCAAAGGATTGTCTTTCATTTCTCTTAGGTATAGTTACTCCTTGCTTCACAATATGCAGATTCAACATACACATATGCCTCCTCTGTGGATTGATTCAGGCATTATAATGAGCATTTTTTACACCATAAATATCAGTGGACTTTGAAATTGCTCTCTGAGGAATCATTTCTAGCTCTCTCTGTTTCTCTGCTATTGAACTAGCCATTATGACATTATGCACCTGCATATAATGGCAAATGTGGAAAGACAAAGATGTACATTATTGTGGAACTCCATCAACTTACTGTAGACATTGAAACACTCCAGGGCAAGTTTTATACAGACTACATTGAAATTAGTAGAGCATGAATTTGCTTTGTATCAATCAATCCCACAAATATGAATGGACCGATCTTTAAAATAATTCAATCAGTGTCATTAATAAACACTTGAATGCTTGTGTAATTTTCTCATATGTTGACCTTGAAGGTGAGTGCTGTTAATTATAAACAACTCTTACTACAACCAGCCAATTTCTTTGACAATAAATGAGAAACTTATTTCCATACAAAACCATCATACATGATCATATAAAATGTTTTTTCATACCTTGCAACTATAAATAGCAAGAGTACAGAAATTATTTGCAATGTAAATTTCCCTTGATTCGCTAATCATGGTTTGCAATATTTTTTGATTAAGAGAGTATTCTGCAATAAAATTTTACTCTCACATTCTCAGTTGTAGTGGATTTCAATGTTCATCTTGCGACATCTATAGCATCTGTTGTAGTCTTTGATGTAGATGATATTATTTTTTGATTCATTGTTGCCTCAATAAATTGCTTTCTGAGATTGCAAAGCAGCTCAAATATATTAATATAGAAATATTCTTAATATGGTAATATTCTCAAAGTTTTATTAAGAAGCGAAAAACATTACTATAGCAGAAATACTAGAAAAAAACAGTAACAAACGACTTTTATCAAGTCATTATTTAAGAAGCAAAAGACATTTACTATGGGAAAGGATGGAAAATGAACTCTAGAGATACAGACATTTAAGAAGCAAAAGCCATTGAGTCCCCCCAGAAGATTAGTTTTAAATTTGCACGTTTTGTATTTTCATCTTATTGCCCCATCTCTTCCATTCCTCTGCTATCGAATGCTAACTTGGCAGCTGGTTCAGCATGGAGGCCCCAGCTTGTAGCTCCGTCTGACTGATGCAGCAACAATAACAACATTGTAAACAAGAGTGAAAAGAAAGATTAAGGTTGAAACCTATGCTTTGATAATGGCTGCTCAATATCTGATAATATTTGACAAAACTTTATAATATACTGCTGTACTTAGCTGATATTCATAAAATTCATAAAAAAATCTTAGTTTTAGTTTGAAATGTGCAAATGTTTGGGACAACGCTTTAGATATGCATTTTTGTTTGTCTTTTACTCTGCAGTCCGAGTATTATCAATTGCAGATGCATCTTCAAGGGAGGATTACGAGAGAACTAGGGAATGAGGATTGTGTAGTTGATGTGATTTGAGCTGGTTTGCTAGAAAGAAATTGGAGCTACACCCACAATAAGGTTTCCCATTTAATCCTTTGTAAAATCATTGAGTACTGATTATATGTTTTTTTGCTATGTATATATACACAAGTTTATGATACTTTCAGTATTTCACACATAAGTAGGAAATCATGTAAAATGGGATTCTCAACTTGCCAACAAGGTTTTGGGGACAAATTATCCTAGTACTAAGTCAATCTTGGAGCTTTAAACGATCTAAAACTTTGCAACTGTAGAGCTACTTAGCTATCAGATCCTAATGTGCATGCATTATTAGATTTTTATCTACATTAGGAACAAAAAAGTGATCTCGTTGATGGAACATTCTGGGTAGAAAATGTCAATTGTTAATGGGGTAAAAGCCTGCCAAACAAATCTTCAAATAAATGTTGGGTTGTAGAAAGAATGATTATATTTTTGAATCGGCTTATTGATTGCCATTCTTATATTGATTGGGCTTTTTGATGCTGTTGCATGTTACTATTATTATAATTTTGACATGTTGTCTTCAAACAGGGTTAAGAGTTGCCTCTTGACCTTATAATTCTTTATGTTAAATATTAGGCTCTTTTACCTAGCATTTTTGTTGGAGCAATTGCATCCAATGATTTCCGGACATATGCTGCTGCAACCTGCATTAGATTGCTGTAATACCTTACTGCATTTAAACTAGTAACTATATTTTTTCTTCCAGTTCTTGATTCACTGAATTTTATTATGTCAGTAAATGTTTTTTTGTTTCTGCTATTTAATTATGAATATTTGCAGTTGGTTTGTTATGGTATGGATACTTTTGTGTTGTTTGTGTACCATATATTGTAAGTGAAGCTATTTTTTCGTGGAGGAAGAACTTCGATGGTAAGCTTTCAATGCCAATATTGACACAATTTTTTAGTAATGGATTGACCGTATCATTAACTGGATTCATGGTGCTGCCATCCATGAACTAAAGACCTTCACATGCATTAGAATGGAAAAACCACTGCAAGGTAGAAATTATGTCATTTTTTCTGATTTGTCCCAAATAACATAAATTTTATTCTGCAATAAAATTTCTTCCAATTGTTATATTCTTAGATGGTGGCACAAGTTTGTACTCGTGCAAATTGTGCCCATATTTATGTTGATCCGCATGAACCATTCTCATATTGACAATTATCTGTACGGTCCTTTTTAGTGAAGATAAACTCACACTCATAATCATTTTGACAAGTATGTCTGAGACATTGCTTATGCTTTCTGCTTGTTATATTGTAGTTTGTGAATGATTTTGACATTAGCTGAGAGGTGTATGATATTTTCAGTTCTTTTTAAAATTCTGGCATTATTTTATTTTTGTGACTGGGTTTATATGTTATAGATTCTTGTCAGAGAGGCTCTTATTATTATGTTTTTATCTGGTAAATTGCAGCTGGAGTCAAAACGGCGAAGGATGTAACTCTATTGTTAAGATTATACTTTGAACTGTAACAAAATCTTGAGGGAATTTCTTTGGATGAGTGGTATGGTTTTAGAAGTATCCACAAAAATGCATATAAGGATGTTCACAGTGCAGACATAAGTGTTACAGTGCATATTCCAACCTGGGGTTTCCTTGTACAGTTTGAGATCTTATCTATGGGCAATGAAGTCGAAATTGAGCTCGGTTGGTGAGATGTGAATGCTGCATTTATTGTAAGGGTATCAACTTGAAACATATTTTGTGTTTGAGCATCTTGTGATGACTTTTGAGATTATATCACTAAAACTGGATGTGAAGTTGGGTTCTTTTGACCACTATTAATTGGGAAGGACAATATTTATCGTCTAATATATTGTGTTTTGTGTTTTGACTTTGTGTGAACTGGGCATGACCCATTTGTCGTTTATGTATAACACACTTTCAACCAAAGGCTATCAATTAGTTTTAACATCCTGAAATTTTAATAGCTGAAGAATTGGTTCTGATGACATATACACGAATTTCAGTAAGGCGCATACATCAAAGTTATACAAAGATATATAATATGTACTTGTTTATTGCTAAGAGCTACCTGTTTTTTTTGTTTTTTGTTTTTGCCTATAGCATCGTTAGTAACTAACTTTTGATATGCGCTTTTCAAGATAAGTTGGAAGCTATTTCAGTTAGACTGTCAACATTATATGATAATAATAAAGACTTTTGAGCAATCTATTACTGAACACTTAATGTATGAAATTTTAGATTTCAACAATTTGTTAAGAGTCGTAAAGACATTGGAACAATTGATTACCAAACTTTTAAAATATCTGAAATTTCAGATCTCACCGTTTCACCAGAGGCCCTGTATCAGTTGAGTTAAGTGTATTGATTTTGTACAATACTATATTAATTTATTATTTTCTCTTATTTTTAGAAGCTCAATGAATACTTAAAATTATACTGATGATGGTATGCAAGATCAGGCCATTCATTTTAACAATTGATATACATTACAAGCTTGTGAGTGGCACAGGCAGGTCAAAGACCCAATGTATTGGGGGAAAGGGACTCTAGATCTTGACCAAGAGGGAACGTTATTGAGCATTATTGACAATTCAAATTACAAAGGGTTTCCCTAGTATTGAATTTGGACAACTTGGACAGAGAGCATCTTAACAGGCAGCCTCGAGGCTCCTTGCATCGATAGTTATTTTCATTGGGCAGCTATGTTTTTATTGGTGTCAACACTTAAAATATTTTTGTTTGGATTAGATTACTATGGTTCTTAGATGAATTTAGACTCAAAACAGTTATTTTAGATAGAATTGGGTTAATTTGTAGTATTTTTCCAAATGTTATGCTCTTAACATGCAAAAACACTCCAAGGGAGTGGAAAAATAGAATTGGATTTGCAGGAGCATGCCTTCGAAGATCAGATATATTCAACCAGGTGTTAAACTGCATCGTTCATACAAGTAAAGCTATGGAAACGATCCTTGTAGGTGCTTTTATTGTCAGTAAAGTTTGAGTGTTACTGAAGTTTTTCTTCAGCTAGTTGATTGAAATGGCAGTCTTTAATGGTTCTACTTCAGCAAATTGGATAGTGACAAGTGTAACATGTGACTGTGCAAGGAATGCAAGACAGCATTCATCTCGTTTGCAAAAAAAGCAACTGTGAATGCCGGCCAGACTGGGGAGAACCACAATCCCTATTATGCGTTGAAATTTTTGCATAGTGGCACAAATAGTTTTTAAGCTCTGGATAAGGGAGAATAAAAATGCTTCCTTATCAACTAGTTGAAGGATGAATGGTTTTGAATACTCAGTAGAAATTTGCTTTTGGAAAACTCAAGGTTTGTAACTTAGTATATAATGGAGCACCAAGTACAGTTAGCTAATGTATTCTAGTTTAGTTTATTTAGTATTTGATAATTGAAGGATGAATGGTTTTGAATGCTCAGTAGAAATTTGCTTTTGGAAAACTCAAGGATTGTAACTTAGTATATAATGGAGCACCAAGTACAGTTAGCTAATGTATTCTAGCTTAGTTTATTTAGTATATTGATAATGTATAACCTTAGATGATCATAGCTAGAAATACTGTCATTCGTCTGTTATGTAATACATCTGCATGTAACTAATTCTGCTGTCGTAATGCCATTTTATATGTTTCTAATTAAGTTGTAAGAATACGCTTACACCTTATGCATGATTACCTAAGTGAACCTAACAAAGCAGCACAGGGAAAGTTGAATGGCATTAATTGTAAAAAGCGTTTTCAATTAAGAGTAGAATATTTACACAGTACAAGAAACCCTGGATCAACAGTTTAAGTTGTCAAGGCGGTGATGAAGCACCTAAAAATGGTAAGGTTATAGGAATAAAACGTTTAATGATATCAGTAGTAATCTGATTTCTAGTTTTATAGGTTTGAATTGGTCAACAAGCAGTCTTCTAGGTTAAACCAAGGTTGGGGAGAAAGTGACATTTGTTGATATATTCACTAATCCTTTGGCATCACCTTGTTCACTTTAGTTGCAAACGATTGGGGCGAAGGAAGTTATCCTCGGGGTCTTCTTGAGTCCTTTTACTTATCATATTTTCTTTATTTTTTTTTCTTTGTTCGGAGAACTTTTTTTTCGTAACTTTTTTTTCGCCATTTGTGAAATATTGTTTGTACATGTGTACCTCATCAAGCCTTTCTTTGAGAGAGATATTTGTATTTTTTCTTTTTGTTTTTAATTCCTATTTAAGTTCCACTCAACAGAAAATGCTAGTATGGAGAGGGTTATTCCCTATCTAGTTTACTCACAATTCACACTAGTTTTGAAGTTTACTTAGGTCACTTTTAGGGTACCCATAAGATATTTATCTTTGTATCTTATTGACTCTTATCTTAGTCCTATTCCTTCTTTAAGTCTCTTGTTTGTTTTATAAGAAAATAAGAAAGGCCTCTGTTGCATGTCATGCTTATTAAGCATCTTGTAAATATTATATCTATGCTTGTATTTTTATTTCTTCTCGTGTATGGAAAGGTTGATTAGTGTTGTAAATTTATTGATCTTGGTTGGTGACTGAATACACTCATATTAACGCACTCATAATGCAAGTGTGTGACCAAATGTGCTAACATTTTATAATATTTTTTTTCATCCATTTTCAATTGGAATAGGTTTGGACGATGAGGCTAAAGGCCTAGACTATTAATTTGCCTCCAATTCACGGGTTCCTGAACTTTAATAGAATTTGTCAACTTCCATTTTATCTAGATTACACGTTGTATAACAATATTTAATAAACTTAGACACCAAAATATCTCACATCTTAGCTTTTTGACCATATAATAGCTTTTTATTTGAAAGACATTAACATGTTTATTTTATTGTTATTTTACTAATGTTTTTTATATTTGTCAAATACATATATATTGATTTTTCTTTATAACTTTTTGATCCATCTATCAAATTTTAAAAATAAAATGATTGTTTTGCACTTTATTGTTCAAATTTAAACCTATAATAATTTCTTAATATTTTTATGCATGTTATGCATGTTATGTGATGTACTTTTAAAGCTATATCCACTTTGAAAGATTATAAAGATAATATTCAATAAAAAATAACAAAAGGAATACTTATAATAATGACACAATTATATCTCTACGACAATTTAAAAAATACTAAATGCAACAACAAACAGTAAGGGACACACTTTATATTTCAGTGAAAAAAGTAGATACATTTTGTGTTTGTGAAATATTTCATCTTTGTTGTATTACCTATTTTTTTCCCTTTAAAAAATAGTTTAAAAACTATTTTGAGTTCTACAAGTCCTTTTCTTGTTGTATCTTTAAATTTTGAGTGCTTGCATCTCAAATTCTTCATCCAAATTTAGGTTTAGCTATTTTTTTAAAAAAATGTCACTTTCACCCCTTTTTGTATCTCATGTTTTGGACTTACTGTCAATATTATGTTTAAAATAATGCATCTATCCAATATAGAGATAATAGTTGAGAGAAATATTTCTATTTAAGTCATATGATATATAGATAAAAGATAAGAGGAAACCAAAAATAGATTCCCTAAAATGATAACATCCTGAAAACGTGGTATGATAAAAATACAACTTATTTATTGTCCTCTTGAGACTTGGGAAGGGGAATTTTGGTAAGACTTCTCATTTTCACTTTGGTATGGATTCTTTTAGTTTTTGGGGAGAGAGTAAAAGCTAAAAGTTGAAGGGAGAAAAGTTGGTGATTAAGAGGGAGTATAATGGAGGAGTAGACTACGTCTTGACTATTGATGTGTAAAGATAAGTCTTTTAAACTCGACACCATCTTGGTTTGTTGTGAATAATCTTCATTTAAGAAAATTATTGTTTGAGAATGTTAATCTTTATTTAAGAAATTTATTGTTTGAGAATGTTTATGAAAGTGTTTGTGTATAGTGTTTTCAATATGCTTATTGGAAAATACTTGAGTAAGTGCCTTGAGATGCTTGAGAAAATGCATCTTAGGAAGGTCAAGGATTATGAGTTTTGTTGTAAAAATTGATGAGTGTAATAGCTTCCATACTTTATATGTTGGGTTTGAATAGTTCTCTCAACTTATGGTATGCCTAGGGTCTTGAAATGGCTGAATGATGTCATGTATGGCTTGGTGGAGATATTTACTTCTATTGGAATACTCTTGTTTTGTTCATTTGCTTGGTTCCTTGAAGATAATAATGGTTCTATCATCTATTTGGTGTTATTCTTCTTAAGGACCATTTTGTTTTGTGAATAATGACTATGTTTTAGTTGTAATAGTCCTCCTTGTTGATGAAGAAGAGGTTGTATTATCATCAAAATTTTGTAACAAACTTAAATGGCATCCTTGTTTTAGAAGGAAGAGTTTGAGTAGATGGTTCACTTTTCTTGCAAAGGAAGTACATTTTATTATTGATTTAATGTTACTTTAAATGATTTTATTTTATTTATTTTTTATTTTTTTATTTTTTTATGCTTGTAAGACAACAAATAAAATAGCATATAGGTCAAATGGACTTGAGAACACTTTAAATTTTAATTGTTGTGCATGTGTAAAACAAAATATAATATATGTGCATATTAATTCAAATATTTATTCACTGTCTACTTTACTCGAAAATAATTTTAAATTGCAATAAATAGGTATTAGTTTAAGTTTTTTTAATTTATTTTTGTTTTCATCTTATGGGTCGGGGTGAGGTAGTCTCCCATGTGGGTGTAAACCACACCATCCATATCTTGGTCTTTAATGAACAAGAGTCAGTATAATAGTACAAGAACTGTGAATAAATATGATGTACAATGTATAAATTTTGTGAATAAGAATGCAATAAGTTTAACACATGAAGATGGTCCGACCTTTGCTATTCACTATATGTGAAGATAGTGTCAATACCCATCACATTTACAAAATTACTAGTTGCTGGTATCCATTTCATACTAACTTAACAAATGGGATGTCGTTGAGCATGCAAGAGGTTGCAGAGGGTCGAGCTAGGGCACCGATGCCCTAGCTTCTGAGCGGTTGTGCATGCAAGTGCGTGCAGGGTGTCAGGGGTGGGTAGTGGAGGACTACGCAGGGTGGGGAGTGGTCGAGGGAGTGGGGAGTCATGCGGTGGTCTGTAGGAGGGTGTAGGCTGCGCGGTTGGGGGCCTCGACTAGATCTCCATCCCGGTGGTGCTTGGGAGGGGTGGGGTCTTGGGTGTTGTGCATTTTTGCGGGCCCCTTTGGGGTGTGGGTTCCTTCCTTTTTGAGATTTAATGTCGAGTATTGGCGGTGAGGCCTCAAAGGTACCTCTTGCCATGGATTTTCGTGTTGCGGTGGGCTCAAAATCCCCAACCCAGAGCATGAAGACTTTTAACAATCTTTTTTCCTCAGAATCGGGGTCTGGTAGTGCTGGTAGCTCTCGCATTATGAAGGTTAATGGTCGTTTGGAGAGATGCAGTGAGAGGCCGAGGTTGGTTATTCCTCCAAAGATGATAGTTGAAGACATTGAGTACTTCTCAAAACACTCGCTATATTGCAAGTTTTTGGGAATGAGGGTTTCCTTGCAGTTTTTGGAAAATTGGGCGTAGAGGACTTGGGCTCCAGAAGGGGAAATGGAGATTATGTTGCTGGCAAACAACTACTTTATGGTTACTTTCAATTGCATGGAGGATCGCAATAGGATTTTTGAAGGAGGCCCGTATTTTTACAACCAGGTGGGGTTGTTCATCAAACCTTGGCATGCGGGATTTAACCCTTCGGAGGAGCTCCCGAATAGGGTTTCAATATGGGTTCGTTTACCACGATTTCCAGTGGAATGTTGTCGGGAGGATGTGCTTCGGATGCTTGCTGCACTGCTTGGGAAGCTAGTGGGATCTTCAACACAAACCCTGGGGAGAAAGGTAATGACCTTTGAGCGTATCTATGTTGAAATTGATCTTAGTAAACCTATACCAGATGCTATAGATATGTGTGCGGGCTCTTATTCATGGGTTCAATAGTTAGATTATGAGACTTTACCATTTCGGTGTTGTTTGTGTCATGAGTATGGGCATTTACAGCGCAAGTGCCATAGATATAAACCGGTGGAGCACCAACCTCAGATGCCGACCCACAGCCTAGACGAGGCTGATAAAGGAAAAGTTGCTATGTCGATCGAGGGTGCGGGTGCTGATGGTTTTGTCTTAGTTAAGACAAAGAACAAGAATCGAGGACAAAAGAGGCCCTTATAGGAGAGACAGGAGGAGGATACCGTTAACAGATTCGAGGCCTTGGATGACCTTAGCCAGCAGGAGGTGAACCCGGGGTTAATCCCTTTGGACCAAGGTGCTTCAGGGGGGGCTCCAGAAAGAGTGATTGAGGACCCTTCCCAGGCTCTGCAAGTGGTTGGAAGCCAACAAATGGAGATGGATCAACCAGTAGGGGTCCAATTGGGACTCACTTCTAGTTTGGAGGTGAATTTGGTTGGGGGGGAGGGTTCTTCCATAGCTCTAAAATTGGATCTGGCTGGGGTTAAAAGTAATAAGTCCTCTGTTCACCTGGGTCTACATCATAAAGATATTAAGAAAAGTGCTTCGGAGAAGAACTCAAAGGCTGGCAGAAAGAAGGAATTGGATAAGATCAAATTGATGGGAGAGAATTTGGTCGAGTTAGGGTCAGTAAAGACTTTGGATTCTCACTTTTCCAATCCTCCAAAATGATTGTTCTTTCATGGAATGTGAGGGGCTTGAGCAGTGGCCCTAGACAAAAAGCTGTTCGGGAATTGATTAGGAATCACTCACTTGATGTCCTATTCTTGCAAGAAACTAAACTTTCGGTGGAGAGTATGATGGGTCTGGTGCCGAAGCTTTGGGGACGAGGCAAGTGTCGGTGTATTGGGGTAGCTGGTTCCTCTGGAGGGGTGGCCTGTCTTTGGAACCCTTTAAGGTTTCGCCCTGTCTGGTGGGTTGCCTCCAGATCTTCGTTATCTGGGATTGTCTCTAGTCTTGAGACTAGGGAATTCATCTTGTTTTCTAACATCTATGCCCCTATTGATCTTCAAGGTAAGCAAAACTTATGGTATCATATTTCTTGTATGCGAAGGCTGGTCCCTTTTCATCCTTGGATTATGGCAGGAGATTTCAATGCCATCCTTGATTTGAGTGAGAAGAAGGGGGGTGTTATGCGTTTGGAACCTTCTTCTTTCCTTTTTCAGGATAGTATATCATCGTTGCATCTTGTTGACATTAAGCCTATTAATGGTTCGTTCACTTGGAACAATAGGAGGTGGGGGAGTATTGGATTGCGGAGAGGTTGGATCATTTTCTGGTTTCTAGTTTTTGGATTGGTGGGGGGTGGACCACAAGTTCTGAGATTCTTGAATGGAGAGGGTCAGACCACTGGCCCATCAATCTGGTTTCTTCTTTGGCTCGGGTCACTTGCTCTCCTTCATTCAAATTCCAACTTATGTGGCTTCGGGATTCTGCTTTGCAGGCTCTTGTAGCGAAATAGTGGAGGAAAGGGAGGCCAGCCTTTGGCACTGCTATGTACACTTTTGCCAAGCAACTGCAATTTGTTAAGTTTCAGCTTAAATAGTGGAACTGTCAGGGTTTCAGGAACATTTTTCATGCTAAGAAAGCTACTCAAATTGTGTTGAATGACATCACCAGTGAAATCAGAGAGCATGGTTTGTCTGAGGCCTTGCTTAGGGAGGAAGATAGGGCTGTCAAGGTTGTAGAGGAGTGGGAGCTTAGGGAAGAAATATACTGGAAACATTAAGCTCGTATTGATTGGCTTCAAGTGGGGGATAAGAACACTGCTTTCTTCTTCAACTCAGTGAAAGCAAGAAGACATGGAAACTCCATCCTTGTTCTGGTCAATGATAGAGGTGAACAATGTTTATCCTTACAAGAGATCTCTAGGGAGTCGTTACAGTGTTTCCGGTCCCTCTTCAGTGAAGACTCTCAGGGGGAATCGGTGGAGGAGAATCAGGTTCTTTGTTGCATTCCTTCTCTTGTCACTAGGGAGATGAATGAGCAACTTTTTGGTCCTATTTTGCTAGAAGAACTTGAGAGGATTGTTTTTCATATGAGGAAAGGAAAAGCTCCTAGACCGGATGGGTTCCCGGTTGAATTCTTTCAAGAGTTCTGGGATATTATCAAACTGGACTTACTAGAAGTAGTCTAGGAGTCTCAGAGGAATAAGCAGATGCTTCGAGCTTTGAATGCGACTTTCATTGCTCTAATCCCCAAGTGTGATGGGGCCGACAGGTTAGGCTAGTTCTACCCTATCTCTCTCTGCAATTTGATTTATAAGATCATCTCTAAGTTGATAGCATATAGGTTGAAGAAGTGTCTGGAGGTTGTTATTTCTGAGGAGCAGAGTGGGTTTGTGGAAGGACGCCAAATTTTGGATGGTGTGGTCATTGCTACGGAGACCATTCATTCTATGGCAACCTCCAAGGAAAAAGCTATGTTTATCAAGCTGGATATGGCTAAGGCTTACGATAGAGTCAGGTGGTCCTTCCTCTAGAATATCCTCAGGGCTTTTGGCTTTGCTGATGAATGGATCCAATGGGTTATGAGTTGTGTCACATCTACTTCTTTCTATGTGCTAATCAATGGAGATCATACTGAGCTGTTTGGTGCTTCTAGGGGTCTTCGCCAGGGGGACCCCCTCTCCCCTTATTTATTTATTCGTTTGGTTGAGGGTCTGGGGAGGCTGATTAAGTATAATGTGGGTCAGAGTATTATTCAAGGCTGGAGTTGGGGCAATGACTTGTAGCTGCAGTCTCATTTGCAATTTGTTGATGACACGACCCTTATGGGACTTGCTCGGATTAGAGAAGCTACTAATCTGCGTAAGGTTTTGGATGTTTATCTTGCGGCCTCGGGCCAGATGATCAATGAGGATAAATCTTCTATCCTCTTTTTCAAAACTCCTAGAACTATTCAAAGTAGGAATGCTCTTATCTTGAGATTCCAAGTTGGCTCTTTGCCCTTGACTTATTTGGGTATCCCTATTTTTCCTGGTAACCCTCCTAGGGAGTCATGGCAGGGTATCTTGGATAAATTTTGCACGAAGGTTACTCACTGGATTCGCAGGTGGTTATCCTTTGTTGGGAGGGTTCAATTGATTAAGTCGGTGATTCAGGCTCTTCCGATTTATCGATGTATGCTACAAGTGGCTCCTAAGTGGTTCTTGAAGGGTTTGGACTCCTTGGCCAAACAATTCTTATGGGCGGGCAATCTTTCCTCGTCCAAATGGAGTCTTGTCAATTGGGACTTGGTGTGTAGCCCGAAGCAGTCGGGGGGGCTTGGTTTAAGACAGTCTATTTTATTTGGGGAAGCTCTGGCGGCTAAATTGTACTAGAGGTGGTGTGTTGAGCAGGATCGAGGTTGGGCTAGGATTTTGGCCAACAAATATATGCAGAGGATCCCGGTGGAGGAAATCCCTAGATATCCGCTTGAGGGAAAAGGTTCAACGATCTGGTATACTCTTAAGAGGGGGGCTTCTCTCATTAAGGCAAGACTCTTTTGGATTTGCAGAAGGGGGGAAGAGGTCCTTTTCTGGAATGATTTTTGGGATGGATACCCTCCCATCCTTGACCAGTTTCCTAACCTTGGGAATCTGTGCCAGAGGTTTTTGGAGGCAGGGTGGTCAAGGGTGAGTGACTTCAAGGCTTTTTATAGGTGTGGGCGGCTGGATTTGGAGCGGTGGAAGGCTCCTAATGAGTGGCCGGTTGCTGGGATGAAGGAAGAGTGTGCTGAGTTGCATGGCATTCTGGCGCGTAGACACTGTAGTTCCCTCAAGGGTAGGGATGGACTTGCTTGGTATCCAAATCCTAAGGGCGTCTTTATTGTGGCTAGTGGATACCGGGAACTGTTGAACCGAAGACTGGAGGGAAGAGAGGTGCACTGGTGGAAACAGGTGTGGAATAATTTTTCTTGGCCGAAGTGTAATTGCTTTGCTTGGACTTTGGCTTTGAATAGATGCCTAACCTGGGACAACATCTGCAAGCGGGGATTCTTGGGGCTTTCTATTTGTGTTTTGTGTGGTAATGGGGAGGAAGATTCCTCACACCTGTTCTTCAGATGTCCCTTCTCTATGCTTATTTGGCACTACTAGTGGGGGGTGTGGAAGCACCCTTGTGTTTACGCGGATTCTCTGGTGGAATTTTGGAGCAGTTTGGGCAAACCTCCTATCTTGTCCTCCCTCTTCTAGACTGTTTGGTATATTGGGCCCATTTTCATTCTGTGGCAGATCTGGCTTGAGAGGAATAAGATGATCTTTCGTGAGGTCAGATTGTTAGTTCAACAAGTGTGGAATAGAATCATTGTTATGATCCGGGAGACGGTGGAAGCTAAATGTGAGGTGAATTTTCCTCTGGGTAGAGACGAGGCAGATATTTTGAGTAGGTTTGGTTTGCAGGAGTTATCTCCCGCTTCCGCTTGTGTCAGAAGAGGTAGACGTGCTATGAAGAAGGTTCAAAGGGTGGGTAGGTGGATACCTCCTCAGGACAAGTTTATCAAGATTAACACTGATGGCTCCTCTAGGGGTAACCCAGGCCGTGCTGGAGTTGGTGGGGTTGGTAGGAATAGTATGGGGGAGGTGGTTTTCCTCTTTTTGATGCATAAAGGGTGACCGTCTAATAATTTTATGGAGGGATTTGCAATTCTTTATGCCCTAGAGCGTGCTTGGGAGTTAGGGCGAAGGAAGGTTATTTGCGAATCGGATTCACAAATTGTTGTTAACTTGTTGAATGAGCAGAAGGTGTGTGGGATTCAGTGGCAGTTGGCAGGGATTGTTCAGTAGATTCTTCAAATTAGTTCTTTAATGGAGTAGGTGTCTTTCATCCACATTCCTCGTGAATGGAATAGAGTAGCTGATTGCCTAGCTAAGTGGGCCTTGAAACATGGTAGTGATTGGAAAGTTGAAGGTTGGGAGCATCTCTCCTCAGATTATTGCCAGGACTTGCAAAAGATTTTTGCCGAGGACATGGATAGTTATGAAGCTGGCTGATCTGGGGCTGGTTTTGCGGTTCTCTTTTGGAGCCTCGGGGCTCTGATTCTCTTTGTAATTCTTGTGTCTGATTTTCAATAAATTTTTTACCCCTTTATTCAAAAAAAAAATACTAACTTAACAATTCTATGTAAAAATTGTCACTATAATAACTTCATGAGCAACTAAAATAAAGTAAACAAAAAAATAAGGGCTCCATGGTAGTAAGGCCAAACCTCAAGACAAACCCTCTGGAGTATGGCTCCCATGAGAGAGTTTGCAGCCTTGGTGGGCCAATTCCGTGGATGGGACATAGTCTAGGGAAGGTCGATGGCCCCACTCATTGCCTTTGGAACCTCTTCTTCCTTAACATAAAGAAACTAACGATTAGAAATAAAAATAAATTAAAAAAACATAAATAAATCAAGGTTACAATTCAAAATTAGGTAATAGACGAAATTTGATTTTCTTTGAGGCATGGGCTATCAATTAGAAATGGGGTGGTTGGAGAGAACACTTTGGTTTTTTCTTTGTGCTCTTTCCTCCAACTTACACAAAAGGAGAAAATAAAGAAAAGATGAAGAGAGTCATTTTGTCATTATTAGATGAATTTAAGGTCAAGGATTCCTTAAGTGCCCTAGATGTAATGGCAATTGTTTGAACCTCATTGAATCCACAAGGTTGTGTGCACATTTCGTTGAGTGGCTTAAAATTTTACTAAAATTTGTTTTATTTAATTAAACATGGTCGTGAGAATAAGACTCCTCGAAGATATGACTTTGAGTTATTAAAATTTAAATATTGTAAAAGACATCACCCTGTGATTTTATATTCACTTTTAAAATTATTCAAATCAACTATGGGGAATTTAATTATAAAGAGATATGGTAATTTAACTCCCTAAATTTAGTTCTTTTAATCATTAAATTAAATCATTTTTTTAATAGATTAAATAAAGGACGATTTGTTAATACAAAATAATTAGCCAATGTAATTTAATTTAATTTTTTTATAAGAAAAACCTTTAGATTATTTTATAACAATAATCAAACTCAATAACTAATCCTTTCATTTTTATATGAGAGAAGCAACTAACTACATTTGGTAATAGCTTTTTCTTTTGAAAAAAGAGTAAAAGTAGTTGGTGAACTTACTCTATTAAGATGGTTTATTTTATTTTCAAATTAATCTCTAGGATATAAGAATTGAGTATATACCATAGTAGGGCCGATGTCTTCCTAGCTTTCTATTATCTTTATGAAGTTATAGTAACTTTGATGTTCGTTAAATTAGCTAGTTAGGTGATCCAATTGTATACATATTATGGTCCCTAAATGTAACAATTAATTATTTTTTGTTAATTAAAAAGTAAAATTAAAAAATGTCAATATATGTTAATGAAATAGTTAAAAGGTTATCTTAAATTATTAGTGAAACCATTATTTTTGTTTCACATAAATTGTTGTAATGACCATATTAAGGCCTACTATTCTGCAAGTGAATTAAAAATTGTTTAATTTATGCTAAATTGTGGTACCCTTGAAACTTTAGAGCCTAAGGTCCAAATTATATTAAAAGGTTACTTATGGACTCATTAAGACGAGATTTACCTCTCTAGGCCAATACAACAATCCAAGAGAAGAGTTCTAGAACCAAGCATTTCTGGAATATGACTTGAGAGAAATGTCAAAGTTAATGTAAAAATGGTAAGAGTTGTAATTTTAATTTCTTAAAATAATGTTAATAAATTAATATTGCACCATAAAGTTGTGACATAAATAATTCATGCATCAATTTCCCAATCATATTGAGTAGAAATTAAGTTGTGAAAAAATAACTTATATAAACAAATGTTGTGTTGTGTATTAAGTCCACATTAAAATGTGGGCATGACCCACTCTCTCTGTTAATGCTTAAGAATGAGAAAGTGGTGATGTTTAAGTCAACTCTATTTGTAATTCTCCTTCTCCCTTATTATATCACAATTAATATCTAAAAGCAACAAGGAAAATACTATAATATTAATATTTGTCAACTACCTACATGGGTGTCCAAGTTCCTAATATTCCAACATTTTTAGAGATTCAACATTAATAAATAAATCTTGTACTTAAATATCACACTATCTTAATATGAGTAATTACTATATTTTGTATGAGATATAATTTACTATCTCTTATTTATGTATTATTAGTTTCCATTGTTAGGTGCATGCTTCTTGACAAAGAGATGACTAATCACTAGATTAAATGTTCTTTACAAGATATACATAAGGGATAAGGTGGATCATTCATAAATATTTAGCTTTTTTAATCTATGTGATATTTTTTATTAAGAAAGAAACAAAACGTGGGTGCTGACCCTTAATCCAACAACCCATAGGTGGTAAAAGAAAGATAACAAAATAGGGTTGCAAATCCCAAACAAAACAAGGTTGGACAAGTGAATAGAAAAAATTGTCGAATCAACAATAACCCAAAACCCAAATCAAGAATGGGGAGAAACACCCAAGCTGTGACAAAGATGGGTTTGGGGAGGGGGGAAGACTTCCCCTTCTACCTGTGAAAAACCACAATCCAAGAAATACTATCATTGGGGCCTTCAAAAGAAGAATCAATCGAGGAGGACCTTGTAGAGTTTCTATCATCAACAACAACAGACTTCTGCAGTAGATCAACATCAGGCTGTTGCTACAGAACAACATCAAGAGAAGATTTCGTAGGAGTAGATCTGAGCTACAAAATAAAAGCAACATGTGTGGGAGCCTCAAGGAAAAAGGAGGCCACAACAGTGGTATCAATAGGGTCAACAGAGAGAGTTACATCTTCATCTTGGGAGGGGACATCATCCTCCTAAGAGGACCCAACATAATTTGAATTAGAAGCATGATCAACAATATAATTTTTTCACTAAGTAGCAACATATTTGTGACGTGGAAGAGAACAATTCAAAGCTAAATGACATGTTGAGAAGCATTTTCAACAACGAAAAGGAAGACCCTCAAAATCCACCGAAAAGGAAGACCCTCATAATCTATGTGATGTTATATACATTGAACCAACAGGTTGTTTTAGTTCACCTTTTTAACATTATTTTTAATCTTTGCATATCATATTTTGATTAGATAAACTCGACAAGGGCCCAAAGCCTTTATAAGAAAACTATGCAGACAAAAGAGACAAGTCTCACTAGGATCTTTGTGTATCATGTTAACCTTTAAATCTATCTCCACTAGAATAGGCAATAATATTGAATAACTTGGATCAAATATAGACTTTTTGAATTCTTGGTAGTTAGTATGATAATTCATGGTTCTGAATAGGTTACATGACTCTGATGACCACCTATTGGGTAAACACTCAACAAAAACTAAATCTTAATGCCAAGATAGTATAATGATAGGAAGTTCAGAATGACAAGAACTTACAAGTTATGCAGTGCTCATGTGACATAACAATTCAATTAGTAAAAATATAGCAAACACTTAGACAAGCAATATCTCACATCGTATCAAAGATTCTAAAGAACTGAGTTTAAATAAGAGAAATGGACATTAGATGTTCATTTATTTTTGTTAATGATCAAATTGCATGTATTGTGGATCCTTCAAGGATTGGTTCCCTCCCCTACCAGACTCATCTAATCTCTGCCTTCCCCTCCATTTTGTTTCTTCCAAATCTACCAAAAAATCAGTGCTCCCCCAAATTGTTCAATCCCTTCTAAAAACTGATCATGCCCTTCCAAATAATACACACCAACATCCCCCAAAATGAACCTCCTCAACCATTCATCATTGGTCTTTCTTGTCCATTTAATTATGTGGTTGGATCTTTGTTTGGTTTTATAATATTTGAATCTCCAATTCCATCGCACACATTTTGGCACACTCGATGGGACATGGATTTCTATTAGATCTATGTTTTTGTAGTTTTTTCTAACCCTATATTGTTGATTTGTAAAAAAAAATTGAGACTGACCTTGTGCAGCTAGGGTTTTGGACAAAAGATTAGGGTTTTCAAAAGATTTGATCATATATCACAAACAACTAAGAATTTTTGCATAATTTTTTTTTGCAAGTTGGAAATGGTATAAGGAGTTCTTAGCCTGAAAATCAGAATTTTTGGACCAATTTTGAATTAATTATGATTTTTCCTAAAAAATCAATTTTGCGAGTAAATTAGCAAATTTCTCGGATTTTCTTATTTTTTTGGAAAGATCTCAAAATTCTAGAAGGGTTTTGTTCTTTTTGCTTTTGCTTTTGATGCAAAACAATTCATTAAGAACCAGGTCTTTGAAAATTAGGGTTTTGCAATGATTTGATCATATCTCACAAACAATTTTGGAATGGTATCAAGAGTGTTCAGTCTAAAACTAATATTTTTTGGATCAGTTGTGAATTATTTATGATTTTTTTATGATTTTTCATAAAAAGTTAATTTTGGGAGAAAATTAGCAATTTTTTCAAATTTTCTTATATTTCTAAAAAGCTCTTAGAATTATAGAGGGGTTATGTTCTTTGTGCTTATGCCACCAATTCAAGAAAAAATATTGAACTCTACATATCAACAACAATGACAACACTGTGGGCACTTTGGTGCAACAAGACCATGAAGGAAAAGAACAAGCCATCTACTACATCAGTTGCACATTGGTTGGATATGAGCTTAATTATACTCCAATTGAGTGTGTGTGTCTTGCCATAATTTTTTCTTTGTAGTTGCGTCATTACATGCTAACTCACAAGACAAATCTCATAGCAAGAATCGATCCATTAAAGTATCTACTCAACAAGGCAAATCTCACAAGCAGGATGGCCAAGTGGGTCATGATGTTGAGTGAATTCAACATTGAGTATGTGGGCATAAAAGCCATTAAAGGAAATGTCATTATAGACCAACATGTAGATGCAACAATGATCGATGATTCTTCTATTGTATCATAAATTTTTGGATGAATCCATCTTCATAGTGACAAAATCAAGATTATGACAATTATACTTTGATGGTCCATATACACAACATGGAGCAGGTATACTCTTCATCACACCTCAAGGGGATTCTATTCCTAAATCATATTGGCTATACTTCCCTTGCACAAACAACATTGCAGAGTATGAGGCTTTGACAATATGTCTACGGATTGCAGTTTAGTGGAAGATCCAACAACTTCATGTTTTTGGGGATTCTCAATTTATGATTCGTGAAACAAATGATGATTATTAGGCCAAATAATGCCATACAAGAAAATGGCAGACAACTTCAAGAAGTACTTCACAGAGATAGGTTTTGAGCAAATACCAAGAGAGAACAATTGAGTTGCAGATGCTTTGGTTACCATTGCTTCCTTGATTGTCATGCCACAAAATGAGACCCATTGTGAGTTCTTGGTGGATATTATTTTGGTCCTTGAATATGAGATCACTACATCTGAATTGATATGTGTTGTTGGTCCTGATTCCCCATGGTACAATGACATTTTCACCTACCTTCGCAATAACACCCTTCCACCTGAGCTTTCCAATAACCAACATCGTACCTTCATTTGTCAATTCTCCTGTTACATCATCATAGCCTATACTCTTTGCCAATGGGGTCTTGAAGGTACTCTTCTTAGATTTTTTGAGAGTGATGAAGCTCAAATCGTATTGCATGAAGTCCATGAAGATATATGTGGGGATCACTCTAGTTGTCCAATCTTAGCTAAGAAACTTATGAGAATTGGTTATTATTGGCCTACAATCGAGAAACACTCATACCAGTTTGTCAAGAAATGCAAGTAGTGTCAGATTCATGGAGATCTAATTTATGCACCAACATAGGAACTTCAATAGATTGCTACTCCATGGCCCTTTTGTCAGTGGGGACTCTATTTCGTGGGAAAGATTCAGCCTCCATCCTCCAACGACCATAAATTCATTATCAAAACCATTGAGTATTTCACAAAGTGGATTGAGGTCGTCCCTCTCACCCAAATCACCAATAAGTAGATTGCAACCTTCATCCTCAACTACATCATTTGTTGATACGATGTTCCCATCTCCATTGTCACAGACAATGGACGTCCCCTTAAGAATCAAGATGTTCGTGAACTTTGTGATCGATGCCACATCCACCATCACTTTTGAACTCCATACTATCCCCAAGGTAGTGGTCAAGCTAAGGCGTCTGACGAAACTATTTTCAGTTTCCTTAAAAAGATAGTTGATGATGCTGGCCGCAACTAGCATCCAACTTAATCCCGCACTATGGGCCTATCACACAAGTGCCCGTACACCTACTAGATCTATACCCTATTCAATTGTATATGGTGTTGAAGCTATCTTGCCCATTGAGGTCGAGTTGCCATCTTTACAGGTCTCCTTATGTGATCTTATCAGTGACGAAGATTACAGGGTCTCCCGCTTACAAGATTTGAAATTGTTATATGAGCATCGAGAAACTTCATTCAATCACCTGAAAGCATATCAATAGTGTATGAGTCACAATTATAATCACAGAGTGAAACCTATCACGTTTGAGGCGGGTGACTTGGTCCTAAGAGAAAACCCCAAAAATCAGCAGGACACAGAGAAGAGGGGCAAGTTTGAACCAAATTGGCTTGGACCTTATGTCATCACAATAGATTATGGCTTAAGTGCATATCAGTTATCAACATCGAAAGGAGAACCATTGGATGATCCTATCAACGACATGCACCTTCCTAGGTTTTATAGCATAGCTTTTCAAAGAATCCTAATTAAAAATACAAAAAAGTAATAATAATAACAAAATCATCACTTTGGTGAAAATTTGGCAAACATGTGTTTTGTGATGCAAAAATAATTGAAAAGAAAAATCTAAAGAGAAATAAATTTGTCCAATGGTGAAAACCACTTCGGTGGTGCCTTGGGGCAGTACCATGGTGAAAACCAGGTTACCAACGCCATGTGTAGAGAATTTTGCCCCTCCCTCTTTTAGAAATCAGTTTTGCCCTTTCACTTTGCACACACTCACAACCTATCATTCCATAATAAATGTGTCCATCCCCATCATTGCTTGTTATTGATCTACCTAAGATTGGTTCGCCGTCCATAATAAAACCCCTTTCCATCGCTTTCCTTCCACCCATAATAAATCAAGTCCTATCTATAACTGGGGGCATATCCTAAACCTGGTGATGGAAGTGGACACTTGGCGTCACATGTTTTGAGGAGCATCGTCTTTTCATTCCTTCCTTTTTTTCACACACAATCTGTAATAAAAAATCACTTACATTGCTAGTTTGCAATAAAGTTTTCATTCTTCTCCACAATAAAGTATTGGTTTCATGGAATAAGTCAGTTTCAGATGAGACACAAGTAGTGGTGGCCTTTCAACAAATCCTTCTTTTGGTAGACTTTGACTACAACAGGGTTTTTCAACATTATCCACTAATACATTTGGACTAGATTTTCGACTGAGATTTTTGACAGAGAAGGTATATTGTGGCCAAATTTGATTTTTTTGAAAAAATGCCCTTGTTCGTCGTAATTCTGACGAAAATTTCCCATTTGGTTTCGACGAAGAAGGCATTAGCAATGAGAATTTTCTTTTTTTCAAAAAAGTGCTCGAGTTCGTCGTAATGTCGACGACAAGGGCCATTACTTAAAAAAAGAGGAAGAGGGAAATTCATTGTGAACATTGCAATCCTGCGTAGGCATTCGTGGTGACTTCAACCCCCAAGAACATCAAACCCGCATCGAAGGCATTTGTGGCATTGCTTGCAATCCCGTGCAGGAGGTAGATTCAAATTGCCCTAGTTTTTAATTTCATGTTGCAAAAAATATACATCTCTTTGCGGCATCGTATCAAACAATTAATGAGCCTTGTCCATGTTTCCACATTTTGCATTCATGTCAAGCAGGGCATTTGCAAGTACAACACCTAACAAAATTCCTCTATCAGTTATACTTTGATGGATGTCCACACCCTGTTCCAAAGCTCCCATTTTTGCATAGGCAGGGAGGATGCTGCCAAAGGTTGTGGAATTTGGCTTTATGCCTTCCAATTTCATTTCCTTGAAAGTGTCTAAAGCCTTTTCGACAAATCCATTTTGTGCATATCTAGCAATCGTTGCAGTCCAAGAGACAACATTTCTTTCAGGCATTCTATCAAACAGTTCATGTGCCTTGTCTATGCTTCCACATTTTGTATACATGTCTACCAGGGCAGTTGCAACTACAACATCTGACAAAATTCCTCTATCCTTTATGCTTCGATGAATGTCCATACCCTGTACCAAATCTCCCATTTTGGCACAGGCAGGGAGGATAGTAGCAATGGTTGTGGAATTTGGCTTTACACCTGCCGATTGCATTTGCTTGAAAGTTTCTAAAGCCTTCTCAACAAATCCATTTTGTGCATATCCGACAATCATTGCAGTCCAGGAAACCACATTTCTTTGAGGCGATCCGTCAAACAGTTCTCGTGCCTTGTCTATGCTTCCATATTTTGCATACATGCTAACAGAGCAGTTGCAACTACATCTAACAAAATTCCTCTATCTTTTATGCTTTGATGGATGTCCATACCTTGTTCCAAAGCTTCCATTTTGGCACAGGCTGGGAGTACGCTGGCAAACGTAACTAAAGAAATGCAATGATCAGCTCCAAAGACATCAAACCACTACTAACAAAACTGTGAGTCTAAAATATGATAGGGAATAGTGTGAGTTGTCCTGAAATAAAATATTTTATTTTCAATTTCAACTAAAACATAATTACTCAGCCATTTAATGTTATTAATAAGTGTTTAATTTATGAAAGAGATAAATGGTTGGCCACAAGTACATGAGTTAATAAATGCACACAAAGAAGTGAATTTGATATTCAAAACTATCTACAATGAATTCAATTCTTGTCCATTAGTCATTTATGTTTGCAATAAGCATCTTTCTTTGTTTTTCTTAATCTTTATTCATAGTTATGTGCATATTTCACATTCTATAATTAGGATATCAATTGCTATGGCTGAACACTAGCATGATGGTTGTGTTGTGGTATAGATGCGTGGAAACATAATTATGGGATTGTTATATTATAGAGATCATAAATCTAAATATCGCATATTAGTTCTAGCTCTTCTTGGATTGAGTCTAAAGTTGACATACAGTCATAAAGCCATTATTAGCAGATCTATCCATTTCTAGTAAAGACAATTGAGAAAGTCATTTTGATATTGAGAGTTTCTTATCTGTTTACCTATTGATCATTATTAAGCCATAATATTTAGGTCTATTTATCTCTCTTGCAAAACCTCTGTAAGTGTCCTAGATTGTCCCTACTACTCACTCTTCAATGAAATAGTGGAGTTCTAAAAATTTGTTGCACAAGATGGTGTTGAACGTATCAACAAGGCTAGCATGGAAGGCATGTTCAAGCTTCCACTTGTACAACTTACAACAAATGATTTGTTGATAGAAGAAATTCTTGAAATAGGGATACAATCGAAAGACAGGTAAGTACACACAAACCTCCTCAGTTGAAAGTAAAATTTGTGTATAAAAAGAGTACATTGAATCCCAATCCATAAACACAATAGAGATACCGATGGAGATTTAATTGGATGTAGCATGTCACACCAAAGTTGTTAGAGTATGCTAAGCTAGTACATAATGTTTCCTAAAGCCACATTAGTATTTTACCCAGATCATTATCTACCAAAACTAACTATAGTAATCCTTTTGAGGATTCATTTCATGGTGCTAGATCTTCATTTAGTTCCACTTCTTGTTGGAGAAAAGAATAGTTATTTCTTGAGGTAGATGAATATCCCATCAACAAAGGACAAGACCCTTTCTAGAATATAACAAATTCTACTCTAACAAAAGATCATGGTGGTTTCACTAGAGATATTGAATAAGAGATAGACTTCTACTGCTGCATTAAAAGCATTGGCATGTTCTTCATTTATTGATGTAAACTCTCTGTGACGCCACCACAACCAACAAAGGTGTAAAAAGTTGTTTGCAATGCATGGATTTTTAGGATTGTCCTTTGAGAAAGCAAAATTAAAGTATGGAAGCAGGATCTGCCAGCTCCTAAGGGAATCTTGATGAAAAATAACTGTAAAATATTTGGGCGAGCTTATATGCAAAAACTCATGCTTCCTGATGGGTTTATGTACAGAAATAAGCACGAATTAAGTGGTAAAGGCACTTTTGGAAACAAGAGGGACAAAGAGGCAGTGGAAGTGAAAACTTCTGGTGTTGTGTCTGCTCCATCTCAGAATGGGAATGGTGAAGGTGTTGTAAGAGGAGCTGAGAAGGGTGTTGGAAGAGGCGAGTGTGTTTACATTCCCCCATTTAAGCTGGCTCAAATGATGAAAGATGTGGAAGACAAGAGCAGTGTGGAATACCAGCGCATGACATGGGATGCCCTTCGGAAAAGTATCAATGGGTTAGTAAACAAGGTAAATCCATCTAACATCAAGAACATCATTCCAGAGTTGCTTGTAGAGAATCTCATCCATGGGAGGGGTCTATTTTGTAGGTCTTGTATGAAATCCCAAATGGCATCCCCTGGATTTATAGATGTTTTTGCTGCATTGGTTGCTGTGGTAAGTACAAAATTTCCTGAAGTTGGCAATCTGCTTTTGCGAAGAATTATTTTGCAGCTTAAGAGGGCATACAAACGCAATGACAAGCACATGTTGATAGCAACAACCAAATTCATAGCTCATTTAGTGAATCAACAAGTTGCACATGAGATCATTGCCTTGGAACTTCTCACTCTTTTACTAGAGAACCCCACAGATGATAGTGTAGAGGTTGTTGTTGGGTTCGTGAAAGAATGTGGTTCTTTGTTGCAAGACCTTTCACCTAAAGGTCTCTATGGGATTTTTGAGAGATTTAGAGGTATTCTCCATGTGGGGGAAATTGAAAAATGAGTACAGTTTTTAATCGAAGGCCTTTTTGCATTTCGCAAAGCTAAGTTCGAGGGTCATCCAGCTGTGCGTCCAAATCAATTAACACATGAAGTTTTCCTAGAAGATGAACTTGATCAAGAAGCTGGTTTGGATGTTTTCAAGCCAGATCTTGATTTCTTAGAGCATGAGGCAACCTATGAAAAACTGAAGAAAGATATCCTTGGAGATGCTTCTTCAGATGAAGAAGAAGGGGAGAATGATTCAGGTGATGATTCAGATGATGATGATGAAGAGGAAGGTGAGGAAGCACTGAGAATACAGGATGAGACGAAGATAAACTTGGTCAATTTAAGACGTACAATTTATTTGACAATCATGTCAAGTGTTGATTTTGAGGAAGCTGGTCATAAGCTACTAAAGATCAAGCTTGAACCTGGTTAAGAGAGAACATACCTTCATTATTATGGTCTTCTTGGGCAAAGATTCTATATGATCAATTAAATTTATGAGGAATTTTTTGATAAGTGTTTTGTACAACAATATTCTATGATACACAGACTGGAAACAAATAAATTGTGTAATGTTGCAAAGTTTTTTGCCCACTTACTTGGCATAGATGCTCTTCCATGGCATTGTCTTGCTTATATACATGAGACAGAGGAAGATTCTACTTCCTCTTCTCGTATTTTTATAAAGATTCTCTTGCAGGAGCTGGCAGAGCAGCTTGGTATATTGTTGCTTAATGAAAGGTTGAACGATCCAACAATGCATGAGTCTTTTGATTCAATTTCTCCAAAGGACAATCCCAAAAATTCACGGTTTGCTATCAATTTCTTTACTTCTATTATTCTTGGTGGTATCACTGAGAGTTTACATGAGTATTTGAACAATATGCCAAGGCTTGTAATGCAGCAACAAAAGTCTATTCCTGAGTCAGATGAATCTACCTCTAATGATGATTCTTCTAGTTCATCAGGTTCGTCAGATTCTGATACATCAGACTCAGATTTTGAGAGTGAAACTGACAGTGAGAGCAGTAAGGAGTCACCAAGAAAGAAAAATAATTCAAAGAATGATAATGAGTATGAAAAAACAAGAAGAAAGAAAAGGGCGAGGGCATTTGACTCGGAGGATGGAAGTGATAGTGAAAAAATCAGAAGGAAAAAGAAAAGGAATTAAAAATCTTTCTAGTCAGTTATTCAAGGCTCCAGTAGACACCGTTTTCCTGGACTGTGACAAACAAAAGAATCACTCCCAAGTGCTTTGGTTTTATAACAGATGATTATAAGATGCTACAATGTTGTCTTATGTATTTTAATAGCCACGGGTTTTAGAGTGCTGTACTTGACAGGTAATGGATAAACAGTGTTAGGAGGAGAAAATATTGAAGGCCAAGTGCAGATTGTGATAATACTAGATCAATGAATCCTGTTATTAATTGAGTATTTCTTGTTTTCCATGTTGTGTGATGTACCATAAGAAAAATAGAAATCTAAATTCAATAAGATGCTTTGTTCAATGATGATAATTTCTATTTTCTTGCCTGTGAAGAAAGACCATGTCAGACAATATCAACGAACAACAAAATAAGGAGACAATTGCTAGATTGTGGTCTAACTTGAAAAGAAAAGGTGATGGAAAATGTTATTGTCTGTGCAAAATTTGTAAGGGGTTAAAGACTAGAAGACTTCTAATCAAAACAACGAAGAAACATTGTAGGCTGCATGGTCACATTGAAGGTGGACATGATTATCATCCATTAGTAAGTTTTTCATTATATCGTTTTGACAATTTATATACATAATAAATCACGCGATGATGAGATCATGATCATGGTTTATTTATGTTTATCAATTTTATATAGCTCGAGCACCCCGAAGCACATGGTATGGATCAACACAACCCTGAGAATATGGTTTTCGAAGTGGACAAACATGGCGGTGTGAAGCTGAAGATAATGATCCCAAGGAAGATGACGATCATGAGCCAGAAAACATAATTGAAGATGATGGTACAAATACATTGATCCATGACTCATTTAGTACTCACGCATCTGATCATGATGATGAAGATGACCTTGATGTTGTTCATGATGTCCCTCTACTTGAGAAGGCATTTGAGACCCTTTACGAAGGCTCGCAGGCAAATCTTCTCTCCGATGTATTGTTGTTGGTGAACTTGAAGGTTATGAATGGTTTATCCAACATAACAATATCACGTATGTTAAGGTATGTCATATATGTCATAATAAAATGTGAATCATGTTGTACCATTAATATTCTTTTTTATAACAAATTATATTTTTTCGCTATAGTTTGATAGGTGAGTTTTTGTTACCACCATCGAATATTCTACCTCGCTCATACCGAGAATTATCTATCGTTATGAAAGACATTGGAATGGAGTATCAATCCATAGATTCTTGTCCCAATGATCATATTATATATCACAAACAACATGAATTTCGAACTAAATGCCCTGAATGTCATATCAGTAGATATCGAATAGATCGAATAACAAAAAGGGTTCCTCGAAAGGTTCTTCGCTATATTCCCATAATTCCACGTATGCAACGATTATTCAAGTGCACTAGCTTGGCCCAATTTATGGATTACTATGCACGCAATAGAAGTCGAGATGACATAATTTGAATGCCTGCGGATGGTTCAACATTTATGGACATAGAGGAAAATTGGCCACACTTTAAAGAAGAACCTCGTAATCTCAAGCTTTCATTGGCAGCGGACGGTGTCAATCCATTTGGAGAGATGAGATCTGTTTACTCAGTGTGGTCTGTTTTTGTTATCAATAATAACATTCCTCCATGGATGTCAATAAAGAGGGAGCACATAATGTTGGCAATGATTGTTCCAGGTATTTTATCATTTAAATATAGTCGTCTAAATTTAATTATAAATATTGCAGTAAAATGGTCATAATAATTATGTAATGTTTTTGTTCATTCGATTAGGTAAGTACCAAGTTAAAGATATGAATGTATATATTGAGCCTCTTATCGATGAGTTGCTAGAGTTATGGAATGGTGTCACTATGTATAACGTCTCTAGACCAATAGGACAAAGACAATTTCAATTCCATGTGATGATTCTATGGACAATACATGAACCCCCGGGGCTAACACATTTTTGTGGTATGTTATAGTGTTTAAGTTGTGCATGAAAATTATAATTCAAAAAATTATCATATTTAATCCAATTATACATTATCTTGTAGGTCTTCAAACAAAGGGAAAATTTGCATGTCCTGTTTGTGGTCCAAAGATGAAATCTCATCATTCAAAAAGTTTAGGAAAGCAAGTGTTTGATGAGTATAGGCACTTTCTCCACAAAAATCATAAGTATTGAAATACTGAAAAACATCTTTTCAATGGGAAATAAGAGAATACATCAAAGCCACAAAGAATGACACCTCACCCGTGGAAGTTGGAATATAATAGAATTAATCATCAAGGTAATGCCATTCCATATATTGGTTTGTCATAAAACATCTTTTCTATTTTGTTTTGTTTACTGATGATGTGATTGATGATCATGAAGGTCGTGAAGGCATAAATGACCACCTTCCTAAGGGAATAAGAAGTTATCCCCGACAATTTTGTAGGTTGCCTTACTACGAGCAGTTACAAATTGTTCATTTGTTTGATAGTATGCATATTGGAAAGAATATAATAGAGACAGTATGGAAAATATTGGATGGAAGGTGTGACAAAGAAAAAATTGTCAAAATATGTAGTGACATTCAGGATTCCAATCATGCAATGATAAATGTCATTCAATCAAATAGCCATGGAGACCAGATTAATATAAGTGAGCTTCCTTGGTTATTAACGGACTAGCAAAGCAATGCTATAAAAGAAGTCATACGAAAAAATCAATTTCCCACAGGATTTGTTGTGAGCATAAACAATCTCATATCAAAGAAAAGTGAATTTGGGCCAGGGATGAAAACACATGATTGGCATACCTTCATTAAGGTAATTCATGTTCTTATGTTTTTAGTATGTATTTAAGTACTGCACGTATGTGTACTTTTCATTATGTTATAAAAAAATGAAAAGATAATTTTATAATTGTTGCAGTACGTTCTACCTCTATCTCTCCGAGATGACTTCGACAATAATGCCAAGCAAGTCATATATAATCTTGGAAAATACATGAGGTAAGTAGTGATATTTGTTTAGTTCGTTGTATAGATATTATATTTGCGATTTGTTTTACTTCTTATGTAATATATTTTTTTGCGTCTTGAATACCTTGTAGGTGGTTGTCATGTAAAGAAATCCATAAAGACGATATAAAATATTGGAAGAGAAAAATTCCTCATTTAATGTGTGAAATGCAAAAGTGTCTACCTCCAGCTTTTTGCAATGCACAAGAACACTACCTCATACACCAAGTTGAGGAGATTGAATTGTGTGGACCTGTACACACTAGGTCAATGTGGATGGTTGAGAGGCACTTAAAATTTTTGAAGGCTTTGGTTCGACAAAGAGCACATCCTGAGGGTTCTATGGTGGAGGGATATATGGTATACCAGACTATGGTGTACATTTCTGAATATCTTCCTAAGTTTGCAGCAAAGATCCACGTGGATCGCATTTGGGATCCCAACACCATTAACAAATTCGAAGGGGAGTACTTAAACGGGAAAGGTAGATTGAGGAAAGTGAGAGGTAATTATAAGATGTTATTGTAGTTAATTAATTCTTAATCTTCAAAATAAATCGATTGTAAGACGTCTATTTATTTTTTGTACAGTTGGTCGAGAGTGGGATGCACTACATTTGTATATTGCAAACAATCTTGATTGGATGACGGTATGGATTGAACGTTGTCAACATTCTGGACGCACGTTAACATGGGAAGGTGTGGCTTCATTGGTTAAAGAGGCACATCGTAATGGAGATTCCAATGTTACGCAAAGGGAAATTGATTTAGCATATGGTTTAAGAGATAAACAGGTACGTATAAATTTATTAATCACCCATATGTTTATCAACTCACAATGCAATAAATTTTACAGGTTTGACATATCGCAGGCCAAACACCACAACGCTATGTGCTGCAATGGTCATAAATTTCGCATAAAAAAGTTGGATGACACGAAGAAAATGTAATGCCCCTACCCTAGTCGGCCTTGTAAAATCCATTTGACCTTGGTTGACTTCCTATGTGGCATTCTTGAATGGTTGATTAACCGTGATGCAATGTTGTAGATTAGATAATATAAATAATTGTGCATACCTATTATTATGCTTTTGCACCGATTCTTGTGTAAATGTAATTGTTTCCTAACTCTTGTTATAAATCTCGAGCTAACGCCTTCATTTAATATGTATATATATGTATGCTTGCATGACTCATGGTAGCAGGAGATTGCAGGTACTATACTGCCTAGGTGCGAGGGTCATCTCCTTCAGGATTCACAGGGTTGAGTATACCTCCTCCATCCTTAGAATTCAGATTAGGTGGTCATAAAATTCTCGTCTTGCCTTAGCCATGATCAGGTGAGCGTCGTGTGTGGTCCGTAGGGTTCCTTTATCGTTTGGGTTGCGTGTCGTGTGATTGGTGGACTTTCTTGGTTTGTGTGCCTTGCGTGTGGAAAATGGAGTATTTTATCCTAAGTATTTAATTCAATTTAATGTGTGGATGTACGCATTAGTAATTGAGAAATTTAAAATAGATAGTTTTCTTTTATATGATTAATCGTTAATTTAAGAGATCGCTTTATTTATATTTGTAGCAAGCTTAAGTATTTAATTTGAATTAATGTGTTCATTTATGCATTATTAGTTGAGAAATTAAAATAAATAGGTTACTTTCATGAGGTTAGTCATTTATCAAAAAAGAGCGCTTTATTTATGTTTGTAGCGAGTTTAGTTTAATAGTTAATTTTAAATAACGAATTTAATTAGTTATGCGTTTTAAAAAAAAAAGAGAAAGATTTAAAGTCATTTGGAAATAGAAATAATTTAACCACTTTTGCATTTTGGAAATGAAAGGGTAAATTTTATTATTTAAAGAAAATTATTTTTAATTTGTAAAGTTGATATAGTGTAAAAGGTTGATTTTGGAATTTAATTTAATTTAAATGCTTTACCCTTGTCAATAGTTCGAAATATAATGTTGGCCTGATTAATATTGAAAAATTAAAATTAAGATCAAAATAAGAGAGAAATATATTAATTAGAAAATCAAGTTAAATCAATTTAACAGTTGAAAAGAATTATCATTTCTTTTTATTTTAAAAAGGGCTTATTCAAAATTAGAAATTAGGTCAAAAAGGGGGTTTTCCATTTAACCTAAGTTGAAAAATATTTTTGGGGTGGAATTTTTTGGAGAACAAAGAAAAAAATGGGGATGGAGAAATTGTTTGGAAAAAAAAATGGAGTTCTTCTGGAATGGCAGGTTGAGCTCATCTTCAAACTCTTCCGGAAATGCGATAGAGGTAGGATTCGAATGCACCCCTTGTTTCCTTTTTTGAATTTTGGGTATATCTCTGAAATTTGTTCTTGAAGATTTCTTGCTCGAAAAAAAAAAAAACCCCATGATTGTTGTTTAAACGTAGTATTCAGTTTTAAAATATGGGGTGTTCTTGAATCAAAATTTTCTTAATGGATTTGGAGATTTAAACTCGTTGAGAAAATATTTTCCCATAATGAGGGTTTTGGTAAAATCTGGAAAATAATGGGTCTGTGATAAAAAAGTAAAAAATGGGAGATTTCGTTTCCTTGGCTACTTCTATACCTTCATTCTAAAAAATTTATTTTTTTCTTTATACTTTAAATCGAATTCAAAAAATAACTACAAAAAAAAAACAAGGGAAAAAAATAAATTATATTGGGGTTTTGGGGGGGGAGCCGAAGCTCAACCTGCCCCTCCCCACGGCACCGTCCGCAGCACCTCGGCTCCACATATTGGGGCCCGAAGGGGGCTGCGTCCCCCATGGAGGCCGCAGCTACCCCGACACCACTATGTGGAAGCCGAAGGGCTTGCGACCCCATGGCGGCCGCAGTACCCCGACACCACTGTTGGTGGAGGCCGAGGGCCTGCGTCCTCCGTGGAGGCCGCAGTTCCTTCCGCTAGGGCACGACCGCCCTAGGGGTTTCGCCGCCCTAGGGTTTTGGCCACCCTTTTCTTTTCTTTTAGTTATTTTTTTATATATATTTTTGAAACTTAAATATGATGTTTTGTTAGTACGTAAAAAAAAAGAATTTATAATAAATAAAATATACATATTATAAGTAATATATTTGTATTATTAAAGTGAATGGAGATTTATATTTCCAGCAAGTTAGGAATATAAAAAAAAAGGGGATAAATATATAAATTAAAATATATGCTAATATAGATAAAATCTAATTAGCATATATTATTAATTATAAATTAATCATTGGATTCAATATAGCAATGATTTCCATTGAATTAACAATTGTTGAAATTTTGTATTTAATTTTATTTTCATTTAGTTAGTAAATATTGGGACTCCTTTTTAGATGCTAATGAGTAAATCGAATGGTGAAATTAGTTTTAAAATGTATGCAATGGAATCTTAAATTAGCTGGGAGATGATTTTCCCATTTCCTTAATTACTTTTAATGTAGTTGTTCCTTATAGTAATTGGGTAATTTTTGAGTTGGTAGAAAAGGGGCTAGAATATTGTTGTAAAACCAACTTGCCATTGATGCATATCTAAGGATTAAATAACTTGTTTAGATGCTTAAAACAACATGAGAAAAGACTGTATTTACCCGTTAACACTTGTGCATGGTTTAATGTTTTTTTTTTGTAATCGCTATGTCTATAATAATAGCACGTCCTTGTTAGGTTTGTTGGGTCCTTGTCGTCTGGTTGCTTGTGACTGGTCATAGTCGGTCAAGTCTCCATTTAGGGTACCGACAGTTAAGTAACCCTCGTATTTGCTTTTGATGTATTTAGTAGAATCCGCTTCAAAAGGGATCATTATGTAATTATCGACCGAGGTGGTTGTTGTATTGCGGTTGTGTTTGTCTATATGGCAAAGATGTAAAAGTCATGAAACTTATGTAATCCTAACTATATTAAATGCCAGAGGGGTCTTGCAGTTGAGCAGACCCGGAGATGTAGCCCTCTAGGGGTGAACTCTGAGATCATATATGTGTTATGCGATACTTTTGTCACTCTTATTTCATAGTTTAAGTTAGCATGTATGGTTGCATTTTGTAAGTGTATAATGGGAATATTAATGAAGCTAAATCTCAAGTGCATGAATTTAGTCATCTTGTTAAATGTAGTAATTAGGGTCATAAAATATTGTAAATATGATTATGGAAAAGTATTTTGTTAATATTAATAAAAAAGAAGTAAGCATGGAAATAAACTCTCTAGGTACAATTATTGGATTAACTTGTCTTAAAGCTTGTAATTTAGATCGTAATGAATGGATAACAAATATTGGATTAACTGTCATATTACCTAGATTGAAATCTAATGGAAGCACCTCATTTGGGTATTTACCTTTTTATCTTAGTAAATGAACATAGTCATGTTAGCTATATTTCACTAAATTGGATGAATTCATTTAGCATTTACGTTTTATTCTAAACAAATAATACTCACCAAATTAGTTGAATAATTGGATGAACTCAATTGGTTACCCACATTTTACCCTCTCTAAAAGATCTTCATCATAATAGCTATAATGGAACTAAAAGGGGAGAACTCATTTAGTTGTTTAAATCTTACCCATAGCAAATGTGTTCCTTCATATTAACTTTATCTTAAACTAAAAAGAGTGAATTCATTAAGTTGGTTATATTTTAATCCTAATGGATGATCATCACTATGTACTTATATTTTAATCCTGAAAGAATGAATATTATCTTGCTAACTATATTTTAATTAAAGGGATGAATCTCATGTGGCTATAGTACATTTTCACCTTAATGAATTGAGCTCCATCTCTTAGTATTATTTTTAACTTCAATGAAAGAACTCTTTGGCTATTTAGATTTTATCATCTATAAATGAACTACGACTTATTAGTTGGTTATGTTTAAAACCAAATGAAGGAACCTCATTTTATTATTTACAACTTAATTCTTAATGAATGAATCTCATCTTGTTAGCCATACTTTTAACTATAAAGAACGATCTCATTTGAGGTTGGTTACTTTTAAACCTAAATGAATGAACTTCGTTAAATTAGTCTCTTTGTATTTAAAATGGACGGAAACGTCAAGTTAACCCTACTTAAGCCTTAATGGGTGAATTCTTAAGCTAATTATGTTTTATATTTCATTAAGTAAATATCCTCATGTTAGCCTCCTCTCCAATCAAAATAGATGAACGCTTCCTAAATTCTAAAATGTCTATTCATCAAACATAACATATCCACATCTTAAACATTAACGCGTAATTAAGATATCCAGCTTAAATGGATCAATTGTCGCGAGTTGAGTTAGGTGTAAGGTTACGTAATCGCGTTGGGAAACTCCTTAGGTTCGTTTAGCCTTCCGCTATGTAATCTAAGCTTTAGATAACTCCAAAATTATCTTAATGTTGTGACTTATTATTATCACTCTTAATTATTATTTAAAAAATAAATATTTACACTCCATTCGAGTGTTTTTAACTTAAACCCTTCGGGGTTTCCTAGCGGGCATTACAGAAAACTTGTGATTCTGGCATCACTGCAGTCTTTAAGGTGACAAATATTTCATCGAGAAATGGCATTCATCCTCAACAATCTCAAAATCGATACTATGGAATTTTGGATGATATACTTGAGTGTGACTTTAATTCCTTCAAATTCGTTTTGTTTGTCGTCAAATGGTATAGGCTACGATTGAATAAAAATGATCCTGATAGAACTGTTATTGAACATGATAATGGTTTTATAATGCTAAATACAAGGTCATTTGAACTAGTTGGGGATGAGCCCTATGTTCTTCCAAGCCAATGTGAGCAAGTATTTTACTCAGAGGTTCCACATAAACCGGGTTGGTTATTTGTTGTTAGACATGATCCAAGAGGAAGGCCGATAAAGTATAATGTGATGGAAGAAGAAGATACTGAAGAAGTAGAAGATGAAGTCGATGATGATCACGATCGACAATTTCTCAATGATGATGATGAGAAGAAGAAGAAGAAGAAGAAGAAGATGACGATGATGATGATGACGGTGATGGTGATGGTGATGGTGATGGTGGTGATGGTGATGGTGATGGTGATGATGGTGATGATGATGGCGAAGACATTGATGATGATGATGACGATGACGACGACGACAACAACGACGACGACGACGACGACGATGACGATGACGACGACGATGACGACGACGACGACGACAATGATGATGATGATGATGATGATGATGATGATGATGATGATGATGATGATGATGATGATGATGTTGGTGATGATGACCTTGATGCTCATGATGATGAAGATTGAAATGTATGAGGTATGCGATTAGTATATTATCTATTTAATATTGACTTCTTGATAGAATTTTTTTGACATAATTAATTCATTATGTTTTGAATTCTAATGCCATTACATAATTAATTTATGATGCACCTTTTAATATTTTAGAGCATGTAGTCGATGGTGAGAAAGTGGAGCATGATCTGGGTACACAACCTCAAGAATGTGATGTTCCCCACTCAGGTAAAGAGGACCACTGTTATTGCTTTAAACAAATATAATTGCAATTGGTGTTCAACATTAATGTAACCTTTAGTATTTCAACTCCAGATGATCTAGAGGGTGTTCAGCATGTTGAGGTTGAGGCTACACAAAATGATGTGGCCCCATCAGGTAAAGAGCACAACAATTATGTTCTCTAAATTAATGAATAAATTGTAACAATAATATTTTTTTTTTTGAATTTAACCCATGTCTTTATTATTGCAGAGGACCCCCCTTCGCTTCAGTGTCCTCGTCCTCAGTATAGGACTAGGTATACATTGAGATCATGAGCAGTTGGCAGAACATCTGCAAAGGGGGGAAATGATGAAGAAACCGATGTTCCACTTAGTCTTTTCATAGCTTCAAAGAAAAAACAAAGAAATAAATGATTGTAATCTAACTTATTTGATAATGACTGATTTTTATGTGTTAGTGAATGTAATTATGTGCTAATTAATGGTTATGGATGATATGTGTTAATTAATATTGATGAATGTTGCGTGTTAATTAATGTTAATCAATGTTATGTGTTAATGAACGTTATGTGATATTAATGAATGAATGCTATATTTTATTAATGGTAGAAAGATTGAATGAATGAATGAATGTTATAAGATGTTAACGGGGAATTTAGAGTGATGTTGGGGGGGGGGGAGGGGCCAAATGAGATTCCACCTTCACGTGGTTGGCCCTGTTAAGTAGAGAATATTAAACTATTCTCGAAACCAAGCGAAGCTCAACAAGGTAACACCCTTTTCAATATTTCATTATGTTGCACAGTTAATCTTATTGAATAATGTATATTGAATCTTAATTGCAGGGTCCAACAGAGCCAACACGAACAACAACACCACAAGTTGTTGGGTATAATGAACTCCCATATTGTCTTGTCTATACACGAACAATATGAGTTGCTTCTAGTGTTGATATCCAAGGTAGGACTGCAAAAGTTATGAATATGCCTCATCCTTGTAAGTTTTTTTATTACTTCTAAGTAATGAATATGCCTCATCCTTGTAAGCTTTTTTATTACTTGTAAGTCATGAATAATTCTCTTTAGTTGATTAAAATTAAATGAAATTTTTTAATGAATACACAAAACTATATACATATGCAGGCGCACCATGGTTGAGATGGTCCAACTCCCTAGTCTCACTCTACGACTAAGCTCATGCCATATCTAAATCAAAGACATCTCAAATACATCGTCAGTGGAAAGCTGTAAAATGCCATTTTCATACATAAGCAAGACATACACAATTGGGCACAATCACCAAGGGAACGGTAAAAAGTGTGTTTGAGATTGTATCATGGATGCTTTTAAGGATTGTATCATGGATGCAAAAAATCTCTTCATTAATCCTTGACTCATGATTGCTATAATACTTCTTTAGACTTCTCATGTCATTTGTTGCACTTCTTCACTATTTTGGACTAAGTTTCAACTATGTATTTGCCTTGACTTATGACTGTACCTAGCTTTGTCCTATCTTTGTAAGCTTCCTCTTTGAATTGTGGTTGTAGCTTTGATAATACCTTTTTAATGTATTTGTAAGGAGGACAACTCCTAATGCATGTTGCAAATTGTGTTCTAGTGACTGAGACTAACCTTTTTGTACTTGATGTTTTTGACTAGTTGTCATAACCTCTGACTTTGATGCTTGTGCCTTAATAGAACTAGATGTTTCTTGTATGCATACTTGGTCAAGGACTGCATTATGATGCTATAGGGCTACAAACTAAGATTATTTATTGTATTGAGTTGCACATTTTACATGAGTTGCCCTATGACTGCTATGCCTCTTGAGGTTATAAGGTGTTGTTCTTGTCAATTTTTGACAATGCTACAACAATAACATGTTATTTGTTGTTAAGGTTTGAAAAGACCTTTTAGAAACTTATACCCTGCTCTTTTTCACTCAGTAGACTTGATTACTGTCATTTTATTTGGTATGATTGCCTACTAGCTTTACTGTAGACTGCAATCTCTCTAGACTGTATTTTCTGAGTGTTGTTGTTCTATACTTGACCATCTATTAGGAAAACATAGCTTGAAATGTCCAAAACAATTAATGAATGACTGCACTATCACCATTCTATCTTGAAGATTTGACTACTCTTTAGATTATGATTATGACTGTCATGATATTTCATGAGACTGCTCTATCCCCATATGAAACCCTTTGTTCCCACAAATCAATGCTTTGAACTTGACTGCAACTTTATAGTGATCACTGTCTTTGTATAGTAAGCTTGCTACTTTCTCAACTTTTAATATATTGGAGGCTCCTAGGATGGTTTCTATCTTATAGGATGGTTATAATTAGATTATAACCAGTCTCCATGGTTGCAAGACCTAAAGAAGGATTCTTATCATCAATTAGATGCATACTTTTGGGAATATAGAAAGACAAAAAAATATATTAGAACCGTATTTTTTGTTGAGTCATAATATGATGTGTTAATTTAGCTAAATAAGGGAACCAATGTTGTATTAGGTTTAATTCCATGATGACAGTTGAAGCTTGTTAGAGATAGGGGATTTGTAGCAATTGGCTTGTTAGGTTATGTCACAATCCCATGAAGGTCCTTGTAAACCGTTAATGTCAGTAGACGTGAGACTGTTATGTAACAAATTGGATCAGCTAAACCTAGAAGTTCTGTAACCAATGAATCAACTGACTCAAGTGTATGTTAATTATCTTATGATGGTCATTTATGACCGTTATTCTTAGTAGACATTAAGCAATTCGCTAGATAGTTGGTTAGTAAACTAGTGAGTTAGTTGGCTCAAGTGTATGCTATTTATCATATGATGGTCGTTAATAACCATTATTGTTAGTACACATTAAGCAGATGGCTTGTTTAGATGGTTGGTAACTAGTGAGTTTGTTGAGCTCAAGGATTGGATGTACAAGTTGAGCAAGGGAGGTGAACACTAACAACGCATTGGTTATTGCAATGTTAAAACCTTGGCGAAGATGGTCATGCTTTATCTAAGTGATGAAACTGACCATTTGAATTCCTTTCTCATATTGATTAGCTTAATAATATTTGTTCAATGTTTTTTTATCATTAAAAGATTACCTTCCTTTTAGATAAATTAGTTAGATTCTTATTATGTTGAAGAACATTTAGTTAGTTTTCTCCTTCAACTGAAGTAGTTATGTTTTATTTTGAAATGCTCAATTTTTTATCTTAATATAGATCACAATTTATTTTCTTTAAGTATAGAATTAATGGAATATTACATATGGTATCAGAGCAACCAAGTTCGAAATTGAACCTTAGGCTTTCCACCTATAAACAAAACTATATACATATGTAGGCACACCATGGTTGAGATAATATGCAGGCACACTATATACAAAACTATATTCGCAAGTAAATCTTTTATTCAAATCCACAATATGAAACACAGAGTTTTACTGGAAGCACACAAGTAACCTTATCTCCTTTAGATAATATCACAAGCAACTGCCTACAAAAAGATGCAGTATTCCACAACATATACACAAAAGAAAGACGACTGATTATATTATGTATGTTCACAAAATGGTACAATAGTAAGCCTGAGGCTATATTCTACTTCTTCTCTAATGATCCTTATTGTTATAAAAGTTCCCTCATTTATATGAGGGTATACATTGTCACCAAGCATCGTGGCTTTTCAGCACATAACTATTAATTAGCACTTTTGTTAAGAAAGTGGAAGATAAACAAGTTCAACATTCCTATGTGTTGAATGTACTTATCATCTTTATACATTACAATGTAATTGTTTAGTGTTCTCATGTCACTTTCTGTCTGGAAATGATTGGATAGAATATGGTTAACACAAAGTGACAATTCTTTGTCCCAATCCAACTCTTCTACTGCTCGATTCTTCTCATCACTGAACTCTTGTTTTCACTGTTCCAACGATACTAACTCACCATTACTGTAAAAAGAGGGCACCCTAGGGGTATTCCCATCATCCAGCCTCTGAAGCTCTTTCCTTAATTGATTTGCCAATTCATCATGGGACTTCAAGTAAGCCTCGACTTCAATTTTCTCACCTGGATTCATCAGACTGTTGTCATTCATCATGCCTTCCAACCGAGACCTGAGCCTTTCATTCTCTTTCAAAGCTTTGACTATTCCAGTGTATGTCTTCCAATAGATTTCTGCAACCTGCACCATACTTTTGAATCTATGCTCAACGACCTCGAGAACTAACTTATCCATCTTTTCATGTTCCTTTTTTACTTGCCGAGATGTCTTTTTGGCCCTATTCCTCCAATACACAACGTCTGTCAAGGCATCCATGGTATCTCTGTCAACACCGTATGTCATCCATGTTTGATTGGTACCTTTATCAATCTGAAGCAATCTTGCTTGTAGCCTTTGTTTTTCTTCATCGGTTTTCTCATATAGGCTTTTGTATGTAGAATTTTCTCAGACTAGAAACTCTATCTGATCTTTGTTCAGTTTAGCGACATCCAAATTTAGTTTGGCAGTTGTTCTAGGGCCAGTCTTTCCAACTTGCTGCACCATCTAATGTCCAAAAGCTTCTTTTGTATCAACCAATATAGGTCTTTTATCTTTGGGATAGATAGCCCACTATAGAAGAGCCTTCTGATCTGGATCATATCCTGATCCTCTAAAGAGTTTATCAATCTCTTTTGGCAACATTTGCTTACTTGGGTCATGTTTCTTGAGGAATCCATCAAACAACAAGGCAGAGTTCATGTCCCATCCAGAGTATAATAGCACACTAGCTTCCTTAAGCAACTGTCTTCCCTTCTCAAGTGTCATTTCTCTCATCACAAGATCCATCTCCTCTTGTAACTTTTGAAGCTGCTGCTCTTCTTCACTATTTCTCATGTTATTCCTAATTTGGGATCCTTTATGTTCATAGAGGAATGAGGTGAACTCCTTGGAAGCAATGAAGTCACTATCAACAATGAAATCCTCATGCTCTAGGAATCTGATGTCAGCGACTTCTCAGACATTCAGTTGTCATGTTGCCAATTCTATCAGTGTATCCACTGCATAATCAAGGGGGTAATCCTCTCGAGGAGGGAATGGAATGATGCCAGATGTGGAAGCAAGAGACATATGAGCCAAAGGCTCTGTATTCTTAATAGTATCAATGTAATCCCTAAAAACATGAGGTGGGACTCCCTCAAGTATTTCCAATTCATGCTCCATAAGTTTGTTGGCCAACTCCAAGGGGTCTTCAATCTTTTGTAGCACGTTCTCATCCATTTTCCTTCTAAAAAGCTTCCATTTATAAGCCTGCATTGTTTTCTCAAACTTTATTCGCTTCACTCTGGCCTCTTCTCTGCCAATGTTCTTAATGAGGTCATCCGGTAGGTAAGATTTATGCTCTCCAGCCTTCAGCTTTTGTGATGACCGGGCTATCCTTATGTATCCTTTAGGATCAAAATTGGGCCTTGGATCACCCATACCCATGCCATAATAATCCAATTTTTTCTGCAGCAGGCCATAGCTCTTTGAACTTTTCACAATAAAATCTGAAAATACTAACAACCCAAGTACAATTGATTGTTTCCCATGGCTTGTCAGATGTTTTGCACTCACTATTGGTAGTTACCTCATAATTTCCAGACAAGCCACTCTGTTAGGGACTGTAAATGGTAGTAAGTATGGTCTCCCTTCAAACCCATATACCCTAACTTGTGTGCAGTCTGAAAAACAATACCAATCTCCCCAATTGTGTTTAATTGAGGGATCTTCAATGAAATATTTTGGTCTTAGGAATCTTTGAACCTCTGGTGCAAGGGAATGATCGGATGGGCATCCCAAGAGTCTATATAATGGCTTGACAATGAACTCCTCAAAATGCCAATATTGATTATTCACATACTCTGGTCCCATGAAGAAACCCATAGTTGCACTGGTTTTCTCATCCCAGCATTGTCATATGTCCTGATACATAACTCTTCTAGCCATAAACCTTCATCTTGGTCCACATACAATAGCATATGCATAAGTAAGGAATAATGCTTGAAATGAACATTGATGACATCCCCCTTTAACTTTTCTAGCCCATGATTCAAAACCTCAACCAAATAAGTAGAAAAATCAAAGAAGCGGGGGTCCTTAGACTGCAAATCGACACAAATGACCATGGCTGCAATATCCATCAAAGGATGGGCTTTTATCCCTAGCACTTGGGCAACATAGTAATAGGTATACTTGAAATATGGATGGAAAGATTTGACATCATAGGGAGCTTTGTAATCCTGACCTAGTGGCACTAAGGACCTTGCATTCCTAGGTCTATGTATCAGGAGTCTCCACGTTTTGTAAATGTGCTCTACGTTAAAATATTCACTTGTTAACTTCTTGAGGTCAATCAATTCTTCAAATCCCCAACCCAACTCGAACACAGTGTCAATAACCTCCTTTCTGATTGCAAGAATTGGCTCACCCATGTAGTTATATATGGTCCTGGTTTTAGGGTCATAATTGTTTGCCAATGCCTTCATGAGCTCCACATTCACAAATACATTAGCCACAACTAACCTTCCTAAGTTCAATCACCATAAATTGTTGATAGGTTAAGGGTAAACTCTTCTATTGTACCCATATATGAATAATTCATACCCTCTCAATTTTGTCCATATGTCTCCAAGATCCTCAAACCGATCCTCCAGGCCTTCCTGATAGGTAGCTTGCTAGGAAAGTACTCACAAGGCTAATTTGCTCAAAAGATTCAATTCATTAGCCAAAGACTTGTAGAGTCTATTGTGTATGACTACTCAATCTGTCTTTTTGTTGAAATGCCAAGTACTCCATGGTTTACTTTCCTAATAAGCTCCCTTTTTGGTGATGATTCTCGCCCATGCATAGATCTACTCAAAATGCTTATTGCTTCTAACTACACTTTCTCATGCTTGGCTCTTGGGGCCTTCAACCTTAGGTTTCAATGTGTACTAGGGGTATTCCACATGGAAATGCAGGGGCAATAAGGTATTGTTCACCTTTGAATGCTCATAATCTTGTTTTAGGTCTATAACCCTTAACTTGCTCAAATTCACTAACAAGGCTCAACTACCCCCAAATGAGGTTGCACACTGTCTAGGAGTCCCAAGTACACTTTTTGGATTGCTTTAATTTATCTCAACATGTTTCATAAGTCTCCAAGTTTCATTTTTCCATCAGGTTCATGCATTTTACAAAAACTAGTCATTTGTGTGTTATGCAATCCTAGAGGGCTACTAGCCCGTGGAGGCCTAATTGGCCTTGTTTTGCTCCTACCGGTCAACGATGGTCATTTACTCCCTTAAGCTTACTTTTAATGATGTATTATAGGTGTATGCTCAAATATTTTCAAGGTTTAGCCCACTGTTATTGCAAATTTAAGACTGTCCACCTTTTGTGGCATAATTGGAGGGTTTGGTAGGGTTTGGAGCAAGTAATATTTGAAAGTCTATCTAGCTCCACTCTTCAAGCCTCCACAATGGTTTAGGATCTCTGCCACATCTTAAACAACCTTCCCCTACTTTTTTCCTGCAATAACAATGTCAAACACTTGGCAAGCAAGTGGGAAAACAGTAAACTGCCCTGTCACAGTCCTTTTTCTGCCTTTTACCAGTCAGCAACATTTTCACTTTGGGATCTGCAAGAATGAAGAGTTTGGAAATGGGAAAGTACCTCAATGAGGTCTTAAAACATATGCACTCCTATTACAATTCCTTCAAGATGTAAGGCTTGGATGATGCTTTTGGACGCATCCCAATGAGCTATTTTACAAGATATCAATCACAAAACAGTGAACACACTGTTTGTTTACAAAAATAGGAATGTTTGATAGCACAAGCTTAATCCAAAAAGCTAAGGTGATTCTCAACTCTCTGGACCATACTTCCATTTCACTGCCTCATTGATTTGTTCATTCCAAATTACTTTTGGATGACAATCTTGAGTTTTAACCATGAACTAGCCTAGTTGCTCCAACTTGCCTAGTTCCCACTCAAATGCATCTTCAAACCACTTTTATGGCACAAAAAGAAAGATATGTACATTAGATACACATGGATCAACTTGGAAGAATCCATTGGAGGGATCCCAGACCTGGATCAACCAAGTTGACACATTTTACAACTCCAAACCCCTGGCAGGACGACAGGTTCCCAGTTTACAATTATTTTTATACAAACACCTTGCAAATGAAAAACCAATGAAACACATACATAGAAATATTTATTACATCAACATCTCAACTTCCAATAAGGTACTGTATGGATTTGTATAGCTACAGTATAGACTGCTCTTCAAAAGGAAAGAAAAACAGTCATAAAAGCCAAAAAAAAATGATTTCTATTAAGTTTCACTTGTAAGTACAATCACCAACCCTTTCCAATGAAAATGGAGGCCTTATATAGTTTATCCAATTGGTTTTCAAGCCCTATTATGGACATGAAGCTTCAATAACTTCATTTTGCAAGAAAATGACAATTTTGACAACTTTCCAAGCCAAAATGACAACTTTTCTTGGTCACAAAGGAATTTTTGACAACCTAGCCTTATCAACTTGCCTAAAAAACTTAGAGATGCTTAAAAAAACTAAAAAACATGTTTCAATGCTCTTGAAAACATTAGGAGACCTTTTTGGCAATTTTTCACATTTTTGCCAAAAATTGTCAACTCAAGGCCTAAAAGACAAAACTTGATCTCTAGAGCCCAAAATGAGATCAAAACCACTAAACATGACCCAAAACAACCTAAAACAACAAAATCAACCTAACACAAGACTTTACAAACATGCATTAAATACCCAAAAATGGGAGTTTTACTCAACTAGGTGCTCCTGCACCACTTCCTCATCAACTCCAATCTTCTTGGACCTCAAACTGGATGATGGCCACTAGTCAATCAAGTCCTGGGCCAAAGAACGCCCTTCCCTTTTCTATCTTTTAGGTTTTTTTTCTGCAGCGATAGGTTCTTTTCCCTTTCCGGTCTTATTAGTTTAAGATGATGATTCCATTTGAATTTTAAAAAAGAGGTTTGTGTGCAAACAACTTACTTGGAATTACTGAGCTTTATCTGTGAATTCGTCCAATTCCTGATTTTAGTTCATCGCTTGTGAATTCCTTAATCCTGTGTCCTTTGATGTTGATCCACTACTTATGGCATATTTAATCAGTTAGTAATGGTGGTTTGGACAACAGTTACTTGGGCACACGTTTGAATTTAATGGCGATGTGACCTTCTGTGGGATTTGTTTCTGATTTTCGCGGCAATCAATAATAATTTCGATGAGGATATGTCTTTTGATCATTTGTTTCTTTATTCCATCGATCTCTTTGTTTCTATCGACAATACTTTTATTTCGAATATTACTTCGATCAAGTATTTTTTCCCTTCATCAAAATACTGTATTCGGTCAGTATGGCTGTCTCCTCATCGAAACATATCTGATATCCATCGGGTCTTATGTTGAAGAAACCTTGGGCTTCGGTGTCCTCCTTTATTTTTCCATCGAAATACTTCTTTCATCGATATCACTATGCCCCGTCGATGAATGTGTTTATTATCTCACCGAAGCTTTTCTTTATTTTCCCTTATCGTTCTTCACCGATAAAGTTACATCGGCAAAACCATGCATATCGAGAACATGCCTTTTAACCTCCTCGAAACCTATATCCTCATCGATATCTTTTATTGATGTAGCTTCCTTTTGTCTAATCGATATTATTCTTTCGATGAAAACGCTCCTTTCGGTGGGTCCTTTTTATGTTGCACCAATAGTATTATTTCCTTGAGAATTTTTCCCGTCGATGAAGACCCTCTCTGCTTTCTTTGATATCTTTTGTCGATGAAGTTTAACCTCCTCCAAACCTATATCCTCATTGATATCTTTTATTGATGTAGCTTCCTTTTGTCTGATCGATATTATTCTTTCGATGAAAACGCATAATCGGTGGGTCCTTTTTATGTCCCACTGATAGTATTATTTCCTCGATAACTTTTCTCGTCGATGAAGACCCTCTCTGCTTTCTTCGATATCTTTTGTCGATGAAGTTATTATCTTCGGTGAGTCCTTTCTGGAATTCATCGGCATTTCCTTCCTTCGATGGCTCTTTTATATCAATGATAATAATTTTTTTTTTTGATAAAAATTATCATTGTCAGAATTACGACGAATACTAAGCTTTCGATCGACGACTTCTTTGACCGTCGACAGAGTCCATTGGTTGTCGAATTTCTGACGGGCATGGCATCGTCGACCAATCCGATGCCGAGTTTTCGACAATGGATTTTGTTGACACTCGAATGAAAATTCGTCGCAAATCTGACAAACTGTCATCGAAAATCAGCTCCGAATGTACTAGTGATTTGTCCTTTATCAAGATGACAACATTGTGACCATATCAAATATGTTAGCAAATGTGGCAAGATACACTTATGAATTGAATATGTCTATTTATGTTGGTGTCGAGTCTTTGATTTTCATTTGATTTCATCTTTTGTGGTGTCATGTTTCCTATTCTTCTCAAGGATGTCTATGACTAGAGTGGTCAGGATGGGGCATGATTACCTATTTTGTTTTTTGTGGATTGTCTCTTAGTAATACCATAGTTCGTCCAAGGATATGAGTACATTGTGAGTCTAGTGTGAATTGGGTCATTCCTTGTCTGTGACTGTCTGGTCTCCATGCAAATGATACAATGACTATCTAGATCAAACCTATATCTGGATGGTCACAATGCATTTTCCATAATAAGATTAATGATGATAATAGCACAAGAAGCTCATTCACCTCCATATCTTCTACCTTCCATCTGCCTTTCTTGTGTGTCCTTCATTATCCTTCCCCGCGCTCATGTAGTCCAAAATCATAGGACTGAATATAATGACACACCAAAAACATCTGCATTTCATGTAGTGTCTTTTTGCAATATCATATGTTAGTATGCATCATACATATCACATAGATAGAAATCATACTACATGTCGCCTATATATCAATAGATTAGTTTACATATGATCATAACACATCCTGCACACACCACCTATCAGTAAACACATAAACATGATTGCATACATTACATCATCATACATAGCATAAGTATATTATAAAAAATAAAATACATCTCATAAGCATCATATCTATATCATTAGATCATACATAGCATCATATAGATTAACTGCATCAACATGATAGAACATCATATCAGCATCATAGAATTATAAAATGGCATCTCATCATAAGACATAAGTAGCATCAAGTAAGCATAACCATAATCACACGTGCATCACCTAACATCATAAGTATATCATTGCTGCCAAAATAGATCATCTCTCACATATATATAAGCATCATAGAATTATAAAATGGCATCTCATCATAAGACATAAGTAGCATCAAGTAAGCATAATCATAATCACACACGCATCAACTAACATCATAAGTATATCATTGCTGCCAAAATAGATCATCTCTCATATATATATAAGTGTCATGTTACAACAATGTCAAAAAATCATATGACTACAACTATCCCAGGTGTCTATATCATACAAAAAACTGATACAACATGGACTCAAGAGGGCGATGATGAACTGCCTCCCTCAAAGTCAGTAGCCTCGATGGAATTTAAGCTCGGATGATGGTCCAACCATATAGCCCTGGTGATGGAACCCCTCCTTGAGATTAACCTTCAAGAAAACACAATTGCATCAACATTATCTCTATCAGCTTTATCAACTTTTTACCATAGCTATGCGATTTCATCAACTTTATCAACTTCATTAGTCGCTTTGCAACTTATCTAGCTAGGGCACTCGTTGGATTTCATCAATCCGATGGCTTATCCAATATCTACTTTGCAATTTATCCTACTAGGGCACTCGCCGGATTTCATCAATCCAACAACTTATCCAATATCTGCTTTGCACCCTATCATGCTAGGGCACTCACCTTATCAATCTGATGGCTTATCCAATATTTGGTTTACAATCTATCCTGCTAGGGCACTCGTTGGATTTCATCAATCCAATGACTTATCCAATATCAGCTTTGCAATCTATCCTTCGAGGGCAATCGCTGAATTTCATCAATCCAATGACTTATCCAATTGGTCGTTTGTGTCTATCATAGTGACGACTTGATTTTCCTTTATTTCATCTTCTTTTTCATTTTGCTTAGCCTTTTTCTTTTCGAGAGATTGTTTGAATTTTTTGAAAAAAAAAATCACCCAATCTCTTGAGGGGGCATACCACTCTTGTATTGAGACAAATGTTATATCAGTTAATCTTATCTTCTTTGAGACAACGCGACAAGCTGCATTGTCTCAAAGAGGGACAAAATGTAGACACCTAAATTTGTCCTAGCCTAATTAAATAAATATTTTATTTATTTAATTCTTTTGTCCTAAGCATTCTATTAATTAAATAGATTATTTATTTATTTAAATAATTCACTAAGCCTTTTCTCACCTTTCCCTATTTGAGCAAATATTTTTATTTATTTAAATTATCCTTTCCCTAAAATTAAATAAATATTTTATTTATTTAATTGGCCACACTTCTTCTATTAATTAAATGGATCTTTATTTATTTAATTATTTCATTACCTTTTCCCCTCCATGACACTTGTCATTCATCTCTTAATTTACCTTTAACCACCTCTATAATATTTTTCCATTTTCTATACCTACCTCCTAATCTAAGCTGACCATTTATCCCTCCACCTCTTAATCCTAGCCCTTTGTTTTCTAAGGTACTCTCTATATAAGAGGATCCTTTCATCCTTATGAATCCCTAATCCTAATCCTAATCATTCAATCAATCAATGCTTATCCCTCCTTTCATAAGGAATCAATCATTCAAGCAAAGTACATACATTTTGTTGAATTGCATACACAACCAGAATCTATTCTTTGTTCATCTCTTGTGCACAATACAAAATCTAAGAGCAACCATATCAAGTAAGAATAATGGATATAGGAAACAATGGAGATCCCTAACAAGCATGTGAATGGTATAATCTTTCCATATTTTGTGTTTTGCATGTTTTTAGGTTCTTCATTGGTGTATGGTGGATTTAATTGTAGAACTAGGGTTTTTATGTGGTTGGATATTTGTTTGGTTTTACAATATTTTAATCTCCAATTCCATCACACACAAGTTGGAGATAAGGAACCAACTACAACCTAAAAAATAAATAATTTTATTAGCAAAACAAAATAGAAACAAAACTTAACCAAGCCAAAATTTTGAGAAAGGGAATTCCCCTGCATTAGTCTCCTTGGCACAAAAAAGATTCATGAGTACATGCTCATGAGTTTGGTAATTGAATGACCCAACTTGGTGGTTTCAGATTCAGATAGCCAAGATGCATCCTCCAATGGATTATTCCTTGACTTCACTAGATACCTTAAATATTCTCTCTTGCGGGTCTTGTTCAATAACTATTTATCAAGAATGCATTCAATATCCAATAGAGTTGTTTGGACCACCCGTGGATCCTCACAAATGTTGGACGCTACCCTCTACTGCATCTTCATCTTCAACACCTTTGTAAGGATATACATCTGTAACATTAAAAATAGGTGAAATACCCATGCCTCAAAGAAGGGAAATCTCATACATATTGGCAAAAAACTTTCCAAAGATTTTACAAGGACCAATCTTCTCCATTTTTAGTTTGTTGTATTCACCAATAGGAAATATCTCCTTCCTAAGGTGAGCCAACACAAGATCACCCACCTGAAAATGCATCCCTCTCCGCTTCTTATCAACATACTATTTGTAGTGTTGATTGTTTTCTTCTATTTTCATCTTAACCTCCCCATGAAGGTCATGGATGGCTTTCTCAAAGTCTTCTCCATCTACACTTCTCTTCTCCACATCACTTAGATTTCTAAGTTCAAAGACACCCCTTGGATGCATGCGATAGACAATATAAAAAGGACTGAAACTAATACTCCTATTTAGAGAATCATTATAGGAAAAGTCAACTTGTGCTAATGTCAAATCTCAATTTCTAGGTGTATTTTCAACAAGGCACCTCAACATATTTCCCAAACTCCTACTAACCACCTTGGTTTGGCCATCCATTTGGGGATGATTGGCTAAACTAAAACTAAGTTATGTTCCCAACTTCTTCCAAAGAGTCATCAAAAAATGGTCCACAAACTTGGTGTCTTTATCAAATATGATACTTATTGGAATACCATGGAATCTTACCACTTCCTTGAAAAATAAGTTAGCAATATTGGTAGCTTCACTGGTCCTGTTACATGGAATCAAATGAACCAGTTTAGAAAACATATCCACAACTACAAATACAAAATCATTTCCCTTTGAGTTCAAGGAAAACCTAAAACAAAATCCATACTTACAAAATCCCATGGTCTAGACGGAACTAGTAATGGTTGATACAAACCAATATTTTGGCTCCTTCCTTTTGCATTTTGAAAAACTTACATCTTTCCACATACTTCCTGACATCTATTTGCATCTTTGGCCAATAGTAATGGGTGCTCAATTGTAGATAGTTTTGTCTTGCCCAAAATGTCTAGCTAGGCTTCCAAAGTGCTTCTTCTTCAACAAATTGTCTCTCATGGATCGTCAAGGTATGCACAATTTGGTTCTTTTGAACAAAAAACCTTCTTGGAGCATAAAATCAGTCCAAGGACCTCTATCACAAGTGATAGGACAGTTGTACACTTCATATGCATCTTAGAAATCTACATCATCTACATACATCTCTTTCAAACAATCAAATCCCACACTGTTAGCCTAAATTTCATGTAACAACAAGTTCCTTCTACTTAAAGAATAAAAAACCTTATTTGTTTGTCCACTCTTATGCTTCAATACAAAATTAATGTTTGGAAGATACTCTTCCAATTTAGCATGCCTCTTATTTAATGTATATTAGCTATTTATAAACTAGAAAGCATGATTATTTGTATAAACAATGAACTCCTTAGGAAGCAAGTAATACATCCATTTATTCAATGTTTGAACCAATACATAAAACTCAATATCATAGGCAAAATATTTCTTGTTAGTATCATTCAAATTTTCACTAAAATATGTCACTAGGCTACCTTCTCGACTAAGAACAATTCCTATTACCAATCCACTAGTATCAAACTCCACTTGAAAGACTTTATTGAAATCAGGCAGCGTAAGTATAGGCTGATCACTCACCTTTTGTTTAAGAAATATGAAACTTCTTTTAGCCTCTAATGTCCATTCATATTGCTTCTTAGACCCCCTAATCATTTCAAGCATGGGCTACATGACTGGAATTTTTAAGAAACTTCCTATAGAAACTAGCAAGACCATGAAAAATTCGTACCTCTAGTGCACTCTTTAGTGTTGGCCAATCAATAATGGCCCAAACCTTTTCCTTTTGCATATCCAATCCATCATTTGACATTATAAAGCCCAAATAGATCAACCTAGTCTGTAAAAACACACATTTCTTCAAATTAATCCGCAACTTCTCCTCATGCAACCTTGTCATCATCATCCTCAAATGCTCCAAATGCTATTACTACATGACGTACTAAACAACAAAATATCATCAAGGTACACAATGAAAAACTTTCCTAAGAATGGTTTTAAAACCTCATTCCTAAGCTTCATGAAAGTACTAGGGGCATTAGAAAGTCCAAAGGGCACAACCAACTATTCATAGAGTCCACCATTAGTTTTAAATGATTTTTCCCACTCATCTCTAGGTTTGATCCTAATCTAATGATGACTACTTTTCAAATATATATTTAAAAAATACATTATACCACTTATAAATAATCCATCAAATCTTCAATCCTTGGAATTTGAAATCTATATCTAATAGTTATATTATTAATGACCCTAGAATTCATACACATTCTTCACTCACCTCCTTTTTTAGGATCAAGAATTGCAGGAACAACACAAGGGCCAAGAGTCTCCCTTACCAACCCTTTTTTGAATAATTATTGTACTTGCTTTCTAATATCCTTATTCTCCTTGAGAGTTAATCTATATGCAGCCTTGTTTGGAACGCTAGCCCTTGGAATTAAATCCATATGATGGCAAATGCTCCTCATATGAGGAAACTCGTCAGAAGATTCTACTATAATAAGGTCTTAATGCCCCTCTAAGATATCTTGTAACTGCTTAGGCAATTCATCCAACTTTGTTGATGTAAGAACAACCTCGGGATTGAATATCAAAGCATATCCCTTCCCTTCATCCTTCATGGTGTGTAAAAAATCCTTCCCACTCACCAACATTATTGTATTGTTGTTGTTGTTGTTGTCATTGTCCCCTTCTTGTTCTTGCATAAACAACACTCAGGCATTCCTGATATCGTCCTTCTCAAAATTGTAGGTGTTATCTCTTCCACTATGTACCACCTTCTTGTTAAATTGCCATGGTCTACCAAGCAATACATGACACAAATCCATGGACATAAAATCACATAGCACACTATCCTTATAACTACCAATCTTAAATTCAACAAGAGCTTATTCATCTACCAATAACTAATGCCCTTTTTGTAGCCAAGAAACTCTATAAGGAGAAGGAAGTTTAGTTTTCTTAAGGCCTATCTTATCTACCATCTTTGTAGCCACAAGATTATTTGTACTACCACTATCAATGATTAATTTGCAGCATTTACCTTTTCCCTTACATTTGGTTTTAAATAGGGCTCTTTTTTGAATTGGTTCTTGACTTTCCTTGGATGTCTTCAACAACACTCTTTTGAACAACATTGACTCTCTTGATTTTGGTTCTTCTTTACGATGGTCGGGTGACCCCACACTCTTATGGTCTGATTGCACAATTTGATTGCTCCTTTCAAACTTTTTATGCCCTCCTTGTGAAGATTCAAGATATTCCCCAACTTTTGTGGCCAACATATTGATTACATTTGAAACATTTACCAACAAATCCTTTGTCCCTTCCTTGAAAACCACCTCTTCCATATGATCTTCCTTCCTTATTTTGATAGCCTCCTCTTTTAGTATTGGTTGTCCCACTATAGCTACCAACCCCTTCTTGATGATGTTGTTGTCCTCTTCCTCTCTTTCTTTCTTGTTGGTTTTGCTTCCTTAGTAGTTTCTCTTCTGCCTTGATGGCAAGTTGATAAGCCTCTTCAATATTTCTAGGGATACAAGACTCAACTCATGTTGCGAACTATACTTCAAACCATTTACATACCTTGCTACTTTATCCATATCCTCTTCACTATATCTTGACTGAATCACCAACTTGTAAAACTCTTCAACATAATCTTTGACCAACATATCCTTTTGTTTAAGGTTTTGCAATCTTTTGAAAAGATTAGTTTGATAGTCTCCCAGAAGGAACTTAGCCTTCAACTTTGCAACCATTCAATCCCAAGAATTAATTTTATCTTAATTCTTCTTTCATTTTTTTGATTGAACATAAGCCCACCACATAGTAACATGGCCTTTGAGTCTGGTACAAGCAAACTTGACCATCCTTTCTTGCAACTGCTTCATATTCAAATATTTGTCAAGGTCATTGATATAATCAATGAGTTCTTTACCATTCAAACTTCTAGAATATGTAGGGACCTCAATTTTCATTTCGTTCATGCACTCATAATTCTTCTAAACAATCTCTCTTCAAATACCTTTGGTTCTTCCAAAATATCTTCACCGATAGCTTGAGGTTCCTTTGTTAGACAACTCTAATAACTGATGAGCAACTGAGAGGGGGGGTGAATCAGTTGTTAACAGATTATAGAACTTTAAGCATTAAAACCTTATTACCAGAATAACATATATAACAGTTAAGCACAAATATAAACCAGAAAACATATACCAACCATCCACAAAAGATAACACCAAGATTTGTACATGGAAAACCCGGTAAGGGGAAAAACCATGGTGGGAACCCTACCCACGATCAGATAATACTTTTGAAGTAAGTATGTGATTACAAAAAGAGGGGCCTGCACATGCAGGAAGGCCAACAACCTAGAGCGCACTGCTCATCACAAAAGGAGCCTCACTAACTACAAAATAAATCTGGACTACAATCCGGAAAGAAGAGTGAATTGCAAGAATAACATCTCCTATGCCTGAATACAGTTCTGGTTAAGCTTAGTACCGGAGGTCTTAAACCTCTTTCACCAAACTAATTTGATCACCTATGATCGACCAAAACCTATGCATATGATTACAACCTTATTTGCACACAGATAATCCTATATCCCAAAAACCTATGATCTACAAAGAGATCTTACATCATATTTATACCAACCCAAGACCTAAACAATTAGGTCACCCACCTAAAAGATAATACAATAAATTCATAACATAAACCTGCAATCCAATGATCAACCAAGTCAGCCTAAGATCTAAACAACATAATCCAATTAAAATAGATCCAACTGGAAATGCATCGGGATCATCCACCAACATGTTACATAAACCGGTTCGTAACCTAGCAGAATAAGATAGCATTAGGTCCGGTCCGAAATGCAACACCAGTGATAAAAAAGAACACAAACAAGATAACCAACAACATCCCAAAAGCCATCTAGAAGCCGCACCAAAACCACTTGTCAAGTGCATCAAAATATTTTCAACAAAGCTCTACCGGTAAAACCCTTACCGGTGACCAAAAGGCTTACTAGAACAAATGATAGCTCTTGAGTCATCAAATCTTGAACCAACTGATTGTGATACACATCTGAATAGCATGAATGACTGATCCAAACCAATTCCACAAACCGAAGCATACTGGATCAATATCATAATCCAACCACTCTACTGGAACCTACCAGAAATCGGTAAACAACCAAAACAACCAGTGTTGCCATCAATGACAAAACATCAATGCAACACATAATCAATTCCTCCAATTTGCCAACATCCTCTTTGTCTTCAACCTCACTAACATCATCGACTACTACTCCTCCTTGTTGGATTTGTTCCATGGCATCCATTCTTGTTGCCAAGTTTTGCAACATCTCCAAAAATCCTTCTCCATGAGCTCTTCGGCCTCCTCTAACATCTCCTCTTCTCATTCTTCTCGATGGCATTTTGCCCACACCTCAGTCACCAATCATTTATTTCTTTGATGCCAATTTGATGACAGCTTGTCAGACAAACACTCAACATAAACTAATTCTTAATGCCAAGATAGTATAGTGATAGGAAGTTTAAAATGACAAGAACTTTAGAATTACATAGTGCTCATGTGATAGAACAATTAAATTGGTGAAAAATAGAGCAAATACTTAGATAATCAATATCTCGTATCATATCAAATATTCTAAAGAACAAATTTTTAAATTAGAGAAATGGAGATTAAATGTTCATTTATTTATGTCAACGACCAGATTACAAGTGTTGTGGATCCTTCAAGGGTCAAGTTCCTTCGCTGTAAGACCCGTCTAATTTCTCCTTTCTCCTCCATTTTATTTATTCGAAATCTACTCAAAAACCAATGCTCCCCGAAACTATTTGATCCCTGCTAAAACCTAATTGGGTCCTTCCAATTGCCACACATCAACATCCCCCAACACGAACCTCCTCAACCATTGACCGTTGGTCTTTCCTATCCATCTGACAACAATAGATGTGAAACTTCCCCACCCAATCATATCTCCCAGAATGTGCCCATGTGTTAATAAGTTGGAGATAAGGAACTAACCACAAACTAAAAACAAATAATTTGCTTAGCAAAACAAAATAGAAACAAAACTTAATCTAGCCAAAAATTTGAGGAAGGCAATGCCCCTGCATTAGATTCATTAGGAGGTTAAAATTTATTCATTTTTAGGGTATTTTAATGGTAAAGTTTTTTCCCAACCATATATTAATTAGGTTATTTCATTTGACTTTTAGAAAACCTAAATCTACAAGTGTAGTAATTTAGGATGAGGGGTAATTAGTGATATATGATAGAGTGTTTATTATGTGTAGGTTGTAGATAGTGCATTTGACATTAATTTTTACTTCTCTTTAATTATCCTACATGGTAACTAGGAATACCCTCATTGGTTTAGCATAACATTAAGTGTAGAGAAGCAATACACTCATATTAGTTGGCCTAATTTAAAACATGCGATTTGATAATAAATCCAATATAAATTTTGGGTTTGACTTTTGCCTATGAGTTAGTACTAGAGTAATTAGGATAATCACCTAATTGGTTATCTCATTAGGCCCCTTATTAATTTATTCTATTAAGCTAAACTTAGGAGTGTTTTTTCTTTTATTAGATAGAGCTCTATTTAGCACATTTTGTCTCATTCATTATGGTGTGGACACTTATCAAGCTCTCTTTTAATATTTCTTTAGGGTGTAGATCTAGGGTTGCATTCATCCTTTCTATGAGAATTTATTCTTTCGATATCAATACAATTCTTAGGTTGTTGAGCAAATCTATCTTGCTTGATCTCCATTTGTGATAGGTGTTTTCTTGCATGTGATTCATGGGCTTGTAGGGTTGAACAAATAACTTCAATATGGTATCAGAGATTTGTATATGCTAAGTTGCTATTCAAATATTGAGAGATCTGGCCTTGATCATTATTTTGGTACACTTTGGGTTCAATTTGATCTCATCATCATGTTCATAATAACCAAAAATATAAAAATCAACTATCGATTTGACAAAATCTGAGAATTTGAAAAAATGTTATTTTTTAGCAAAATGATCTTGCATAGGGATCTATGCCATATTTCTATGATTTCTCAGTTCACATGTATAGGTATAGTGGTTTATTGTTACAAGGTTTTCATTTTTTCCTCAAAATAATTTTTTTTCTAGATTTTAGTTGCTATTTTTTGTAGAAATTCCGAAAAAAAGGCACAATTAGGCTTTAAAAAAAAACTCTCTAATTTTTATTTATTGATTTAGAAAAATATTTTTCCAAAAAAAGCTTCAAGTTTCTTTCTGCAAAATTTAATAAAAGAAAAAAGAAATCAATTTCTTAAAAAAGGGGACGAAAAGTCAAAGTAGATATTAAAGGAATTTTTTTTCTTGTTTTTAAGAAAAAAGTCATTAAAAAGAGCACGTCTTTAAAAGGCATGTACCTAATAAAGTGCTACCCATTTAGTAGTACGTTGAACTTGTTGGGAAAATAGGTGTTGTACACCTTGCATAATAATGTTTATAATTGTAATATTTATTTATTATGTGAGTTTCCCATGGACATGTAATGTAATATTTATTTATTTGATATTGCACATGGACGTGTAACATGTAGAGATTCCTTGAAAATATTCTTGGGGCCACTTGATGAGTTGTATTGTAACATTGGGATATTATATTGTATTTATTTAATATTGGGGAAAGTAATTTAATAGAGTAGCCAATATTAAATGTGGGGTCAATGGGGTAGTTAGCCCATGGTTTTGATGTAATACTAGTGGGAGTTTGTGTCTATAAAAGTAACCACAAGGGTAGTTGTTTGGGTTAGCTAGTTAGCCAAGTTAGCATTTGTGGAGGTTGGAAGCATGACATGGGATGTGTGGTTACATGCTTGTTCACATGGAGTGCTCGTTGATGGCTGGGGTTTCAAAGGGTTTCACATTTATATTGTAATGTTGCATTGTCGAATAATACATGGTGATGGATGCTTTTGGAGGTTGGGTTTATCCCTCATGAGGGTTTTCCCAAGGTATATCTCGTGTCATCTTTGATGGGTATGTTGTCTATTCTTTGATTGTGGATTCTATGTGATTATTGTTTTGAAATATCAATTGGGTTATGTGGAAATCGTCATAAAGTTGGCTGCAAGTTTCCTTACATAACTTGCATGTAGGTTTGTATCCTTTACAAGTGTCCATACACACTATTTGTATGGTGGGCTCTTTTGTATGTATGTGATTCAAAATATTTGAATGCATTCTAAGGAGGATAATATTCTACCAATTTTTTAGCATATTCTAGGGAATCCCTGAGGAATATTTTGGCGACTTGTTTTTTTGTAATACACAAAATATTTTGGGAATATTCTATTGATGACATCAACATGTTTACCAACGGCTCATAGTCCCCTTCTTTCCTAAATGGGGCTATTTTTGTTTCATCCATAACTTTTGCATATAGTGTTAAAATTAGCCAAACAAGATATTGTCAAAAAGTTAGTTCTAACTACTTTCCAATGGTGGAGGTTTCATGATCAAATTAAGTTCCAAATTTTTATTATACTCAGTCAAAGATAAATTTTTTGTTCTTGATTTTGAGCTCATATCTTTTCACTAGTATCTCCAATTTTTGTAGTTTTTATGGCACTGGAAAGGTGATTCATAGAGCTTTAGATCTATTCATGCACATTTTTTTAGAATCTACCCTAGGTATATTTTATTCAGAGTTTAGTGTTTTTACTTTATGGTTAATTACTTTGATATTTTGATACCTACAAAGGATATGTTTTTGGGAGATGATTTTATTTGATCTAATTTATATGCTTTAAAAACAACCCTACCACACCCAAGGAGACACCTATATTATAACCACACCCAAGGAAACACCTATATTATTTAATCCCAACGAATATAACCTCAAATAATATTTCTTTGAGGTTCAATCCTTTGATGAAATTAAGGGGATCTTCATTAGCATCAATGGTATAAGCACTAGACTTACGAATAAATTTTAAAGATTGATGAAGTGTAGAAGGGACTTCTCATGTTGAATGGATCCATGGATACCCTAAAATTACATTACATGGTAAACATCTTGGTACCACATGGAGTAAAATATCTAGTGTGACAAGTCCTAATATTAGGAAAAAAGCAATGTAGTACATACCCATCCTATATTATAGAGCTATTTAATCATGCTTTTTCTTACAAATTAGATGTGCCAACTTTGATTTTGTGTAAAAATTAGGTACTAATGACCCTCATAATACATTATAAATAAAAGCATAATCGATGGTCCCTATCCCATATTTCATGGTCATCGTATTGTGTAATTTTTTGCAAATGTTGAAAGTATTTGGAATTCTATTAGAATTAAACACAATTATGTTAATAATTATTTTGGATGGATTCCGATATTTTAGTGATCTAATAGGATTCATAATTTATGTAAGAGTAAAATTTAATTGGCCTATCATAAGATATTCTTAGAGGTGTATAATATGTGTGTCAAATTATCTAAGAAGGTATCCTAGCTTTGAGCATTTTATAGTTGATCAATAAAGTCACATTCTTTATGTACCCTAATGAATAAATTTGGAGTAGAGGGAAATTTAATATTGATGCTTAGTAAATTTTGTTGAGTAATTGACCTTGAGATAGTTCTTACAAATATATATCATGATATACAAATCCTATGTATGATCTACTACTTCAAGCACACAAGTTGTATGTGAAAAACATATGTAATCTATCAATATGAAAGGTGAATAAATAAAAAATATGTTATGATAATCTAATTTAAAAAAGGTAATTTAAATTGGTGGGAGACTAAGAAAAATAAAAGTTTGGTATGTGTTTTGTTGTTTTCACATTATTTTGATTGGTTAAACGTTAGAGATATCTATCATGATTTCTATAGTTGGTACTTGATTTCAATTGATTTTTGTGTTTTAGATCCAATTTTGTGATCTATATTTAAGTTTTTGTTTTTGACTTTATTGTAATTTTTGTACAGTTCTTGTCGCCAGAATAAAATAGCTCCTGTCGCCAGTTTTATTTCACTTTGCAATAGGTTTATTTTTTTAGCTACACTTCATCCCCACTCAGCTTGCTACCTACATCCCTTATGCAAATTGCGATGACACCTTTCACAAGATTACGATCCCTGGATTGACACGTATAGACCAAACTAAAATTTATTATTAAAACATCAAATCTATTTCACTCTTTACCCCAATGTTGGCCTATCAAGGAGCTTCACAAATCTTGAAAAGAGGGATGAAAGAGATTATATATATATATATATATATATATATATATATATATATATATATATATATATATATATATCTGTGTGTGTGTGTGTGTGTGTGTGTGTGTGTGTGTTGACATAGGAAGTATAAAAAACATTGTCCTAATGGGTTTTACAAAAAGAAAAGGGTATAATAATTACCAAACATGGAAGATCAATTAGAAATGTAGTAAATTGTAGGAATGATAAGATATTTCTATGCATGAATACAAATAAAATAAAATCATAAATACAATCTTGGAGTATAAGACAACAAGAACAATTTGAACAAAGAAGTGAGAAAGTACTAGGTTCGCCAAAATGTAAAAGTGATAATAGAATTTTAACGTTTAATTACCTTTTTTCATTAAATTCAATGTAAATATATTTGAAACTTGAAATAAAAACATAATAAAATTTTATTAGGTTTTCAAATTACAAATCAGAGAAGAAAAAGAGATTGTTAATAGAGCAAAACTAAGATAGAGTTTAGAAAGCATAGTCCTTTACTAGAGAATGTTTCTTTGATTGTTTTGGCGACTCCACTGGGGATTGAAATCGAAACAAGAAGACAGTCGCTTTGATATTGTTTTTTACTTGCCTGTCATGAAACAAGATGGTTCTTCTGCATGAGAACCTCTTCCCTGTGCTACAACCGAATCTTGATTGGATTCATGCAGAGCAAGAAGATATACTTTCGCAATTGGATACTTTAGCTTGGAGGAATAGAAGAAGTAGGGCTGAATATCAAAGAGTAAGTGCTATATTGGCAGAAGAAGAAAGACAAGCTCAAAATCCAGTGGTGGTCCATGAAAGAATAGTGGAAAGATTTCCTTGTGTGTTCTTGATTGCATTAAATCAGCAACCAAATCAAAGACAACCTAGAATATGACAAGTTGATCCAGAATACTAACAAGTACATCAAGTGTTGGTGGACGAAGTTGGATTATTACTTTCTTAGGAGAGTACATCCTAGACAAGAACCTATTGTCATTAAGAGAATTTTTGTGCTTCCTAGGTGAAAAAGACAAAATATTTGATGTATGCAAGACTAGTACAAGCAAGGTAATTAGCAAGCACGCTGGCAAGCAAAAGGTATACTAGAGGTGATAAAAGCAAGGGTATCATTGACCCTGATTTTGCTGAACTATACAAGGTTGATTTTTCCACACCTTCTACCACTTATAAAAAGAAAGTTAAGTCTACTAGTAGACCTTCTTCGCCAAAGAAAGCAAGTGCTCATTCCTCATTTTTACAAGCCTTAACTTTACTTCCTCCTCTTGTTATTAACTTTACACAACCAATCATGGCTCATCCACAACCAGTTCCATGGGGTGCTGCCATAGGCCCTCTAGCTTTAGGAAATCAATTGCAAGATTTGCCAACAGGTTCAAGGAAGCATCTTCCGAAGTTCTCAGGAGATGGAAAAGTCACCGCAGAAGATCATATTAGCGCTTTCTTTACTGCATGTGCGATCCTCGGAGTTCAGTATGAGGATGTTTCTGTACGACTTTTTGTTGAAACTCTAATTGATGCCGCAGCTGAATGGTTTAATCAGTTACCATCCGGTTCCATTACTAATTGGGCGACTCTATTACAAAAATTTGAAGAAAGATTTAAAACTATAGATGATGGTCATTTACTTCTGGCTCAATTAACCCAAATGAAGAAAGAAGTGCATGAACCTATGAGAGAATTTGTGGCTCGTTTCAACAAAATAGTCAATAAATTAGCAACTGATAAGAGGCCTACGGAGGAAAATAAAAAATGTTTCTTCATTAATGCACAACCTCCTTACATTAGTTTCCAAATAAGAAGAGGACGAGTAGCTGATCTCGTTGCAGCACAAAGGTTAGCCATTGAAGTTGAAGATGACCTACTAAGTGCTAGAAAGTGGAATAAAGAATTACAGAAAGGAAAAATTCAACAAGCCAATCCTGCACCTACCGATCCAATGATTCAAAAGCTAGCTAATGATTTACTTCAGTTGAAGAAGCAATTACCACAGAATCCACCACCTATGTATCAAGATATTCCTAGAAGGAATTATATTCCATATCAACAAAACCGGCAACCAAAGCTACCAGCTCCAACACCAAGGTTGGCGATTGAGCATCCATCTACAAGTAATCGTCAAATTGCTGCAATGTGTGATTTTCATCTCACAACAGACCATGATGGAGCCTCATGTCCCGAGATGACTAGGTTTATGCAGATGAACCAGACCAGTGAAAACATTGAAGAATATGTTGAAGATGAAACTAATCAACAGTTTGGTCCACCTACAGTTAACTTTTTAGAATATGAGTCTGGCGAGGAAAATGAGAAAGATAGTGACATAAATAATCATTCATGTAATGTGTTTACAAAGAATTGGCGCCAGAAGCTCAGGGAGAAAGCTAAGTTAGCTACAAAAGATAAAAAGGTGGATGAGGTTCCTAAGCAAATTCTTTCCAGGAAACAAAGTAAAGAAGAACTAGGATCATCAAGAAAAGCTGAAAAAGAAGTTGAACATGGTGATTCCTCTTTTGAATATTCTTTTGATTTCATTGAATATTGTAAAAAGACTAAGGTGCAAATTTCTCAATTTGAGTATCTTAAAAAGAATCCGCAGCAATTGGATAAATTGGTGCATTGTATCAAAAAGGATTTCAAGCAACCTCACTCAGACGTACATCAAGAATCGGGAGAGAATTTTGATGAGGATGAGCAAGAGGGGTTTATTTCAAAGGAATCATCTCTTGTTGCCACTTCCTTTTCTAATAAGCCAGATCCTTTCTATATTTCCTTGTACATTGCAGGTTGTAAGTTGAGTAATTGTATTATAGATTCTGGTGCATCTGATAACGTAATGCTTTCCAAAGTTGCTCATGCACTAGGCCTATCTTTAAATAAACCTACTAGTAAAGTGTTCTCAATGGAATCAAAGCAAGTACCTTTGGTCAGACAAATTAAGGATGATCAAGTCGTTTTAGCTGCTCATCCTCAAAAGAAGTTGAAACTTAACATTTTAGTTGTTGATATTCCAGCTAGCTATGGTATGCTCTTAAGTCGTAGTTTTTGTAAAGATTTGGGTGGAGAAATTCAATTAGATTGGTCACATGCCTTGATACCTCTTGGCAACAAGAAAGTTAGATTGGACCCAGAACCCAAAGCCAAATACACAGTTCTCAAATCTGATGATCCAAGAGCTGAAATATTATATGTTGAGACTGGCCCAGGTACATATATGATGTCATCAAAGAAGGAGAATGTTCCTGAAATTCAGGCTCCGGACATATCCGTAGAACTTTGGGTAATGCAATTTGATGGAAGCTCATCTTCTTCCGGTTCAGGAGCAGGAGTTGTGTTGATATCTCCTCAAGGGGAAAAGTTTCCTAAAGCCTACAAGCTCGCATTTGATACTACCAATAATACGGCAGACTATGAAGCTCTTCTTCTAGGTTTGGAATTTGCCAAAGAAAAAGGAATCAAGAAGTTACAAGTTATGGGAGATGCTGAACTAGTTGTCAACCAGGTGAGGAGTCAATATCAGACCAAAAATAAAAGGCTCAAGTCCTATCGAAACAAAGTATGGAATGAGATTGAAAGTTTTGATGCTTTCTCTATACAAGCCTTCCCCAGAGAACAAAATACAAAGGCAGATTCTCTTGTTGTTTCAGCCTCCTTATTACTTCCTCATCCTGAGTTTGAAAAAGATGTGTATATAGTGGAAATGATCTACTGACCTAGTGTGCCAGATAATAATCAAAATTGGCAAGTTTTTGATGATGATAAGCATATCATCTCATTTTTGGAGGGCACCAGAACCTTCTCAAATTTGTCCTTTGATGGTAATCATTCTTTGACAAGCCAACAAAATATAAAAGAAGAAGATAAAGAATAAGAGATTTTGCAACTAAAGGGAAATACTATTCCTAAGGGATTAGTTACTCTTGAGAGTCTCTTTGATAAGAATGATCAGTTTGTAAAGAATGATGAAAAGAAGCCCTCAAGTTCTCCAGATACAGAAAAAGTAAATATTGGTTTTGAAAATGATCCCAAGATTGTTTTAATTGGAAAATGCTTGACCCACAAAGAAAGAAAAGTCATCATTGAATTGTTGAATAGCTATATTGATGTATTCACATGGTGTTATGATGATTTCAAAGTGTTTATGAATGGCGAATTTAAGCATCATATTTCTCTTAAGCTTGATTCACCCCCATTCAGGCAAAAACAAAGGCAATTCAATCCAAAGATAGCAGATGCAATCTTTGCGGAAGTAGATAAAATGTTAAAGGCTAAAATCATTTACCCAATCCATCATTCCACATGGGTTGCAAACATAGTGCCTGTCAGAAAGAAGAATGGTGAGATAAGAATTTGTGTTGATTTTCGCAATCTCAATCAAGCATCTCTTAAAGACAACTATCCCTTACCAGTAATGGACCATCTCCTTCAAACTATCTCTGGTTTTGAGATGATGTCGATGTTGGATAGTTTTTCTGGATATAATCAAATCGGTGTAGAACAAGATGATCAGCATAAAACAACTTTCACTACTCCGTGGGGAACCTTTGCCTATAACTGTATGCCTTTCGATTTGATTAATGCTGGTGCCACCTTTCAACGTGCAATGGATTTTTCTTTTGGTGACTTAAGAAATAAAATTATTGTTGTATACCTAGATGATTTAACCGTCTTTTCCAAGAAGTGAGAAGAACATGCTTATCATTTGGAGTGTGTGCTACAACGTTGCAGGCAACAAGGTATTTCATTGAATCCAAAGAAATCCATTTTTGGAGTGACAGAAGGGAAATTGTTAGGTCACATTGTTTCGAAAGAAGGTATTCATATTGATCCGGAGCGAGTCAAAGCCATTCAGCAGTTATCGTTACCTTCCAGTAAGCCTGGTGTTCACTCTTTCTTTGGCTAGATTAATTTTATAAGAAAGTTCATTCCTGATTTCTCGGAAATTACAAAGTCCATTGTTGCGATGATGAGAGGTGATGCCACATTCAAGTGGTCAAATGAAGGAAAAAGGGCTTTCAATTAAATCAAGTCAGCCATTGTGGATGCACCTACATTGGTTTATTCAGATTTCTCCAAAGATTTCAATGTATATTGTTATGCTTCTGACACTACATTATCCGGAATATTGACCCAACATCATAATGAAAACATTGAAGCACCAATTTCTTTTATAGTATTCCACTGAAAAAGCATGAATTGAAGTATTCTCCAGTTGAAAAGCAAGCTTATGCAGTGGTCAAGGCTATGAAGCAATTTCGCTTTTATGTTCTAAATTATCATTCTATAGTGTATGTCCCAGATACTGCAGTGAAGACCATACTCACACAACAAGAAATTGGTATGAGCAAGTGAGCCTCTTGGATTGCAAAGGTTCAAGAGTATGATATCGATATCAAACCAACCAAGCTTGTTCGCGGGCGTGGGTTGTGTAAGCTAATAGCTGAGAATAATTCTAATGGGAATGTTGCTCAAGAGTTTGAACTACCTTGGGTTTTATTTGTCAGCACCATGGATGAGTGGTTTTCTAACATAGCACGTTTTCTCACATACGGAGAATGTCTTGCTCATCTCACCCCTAGGGAGAAACAGACTATCAAATTAAAGGCTGCTAAATATATTGTTTGGGGTGATGTTCTTTATAAAAAAGGAATAGATGGCACATTTCTCAGGTGTGTAGACAAAGAACAAAGAAAGAAGCTCCTTTAGTTCTTTCATAATGAAGGCTGTGGAGGACATTTTTCTTCCTCAATAACGGCCTTCAAAATATTAAGAAATTGCTATTATTGGCATGGAATGTTCAAAGATGCGGATGAGTGGGTAAAGAGATGCGACTCATGTCAACAATTTAAGGGAAGAGTACAACTTGCCACCCTACCTTTGAAACCTGTGATTATTGAAGAACCATTTCAGCAGTGGGGACTAGATTTTATCGGTCCAATTCATCCTCATTCCAGTGCGGGTCATACACACATCTTGGTAGCCACTGACTATTTCACCAAGTGGGTTGAAGCAACTCCAGTTAGACAAACAACATCAGAAGTAGTTTGTGACTTCATCAAACAAAACATTCTTGTAAGATATGGAGTTCCGCAGAAAATTGTCACCGATAATGCTACCAATTTCTCTTCTTATGAAATATCGACTTTCTATTACAAGTATGGAGTTATACTTTCACATGCATCTGACTATTATCCTCAGGGAAATGGTCAAGCTGAAGCGAGCAATAAGAATATCATCACTATTCTCCGCAAGTTAGTCGATAAAAATCAGAGAACGTGGCATAAACATCTGTATGAAGCACTGTGGGTTGATCGTACAACGAAGAAGCGGGCTATCAAGATGTCTCCGTTCGAATTAGTTTTTGGTGCAGAAGCTAGATTACCTATTCCATTGGAGTTAGCTTCTCTTAAGTTGCAAGAAGTAGTCAAAAATCATGAATTTAAAGATGCATTGGAAAAACGAATATTGTACTTAACCAAGATGGAAGAACAGAGAGAAACAGTGGTGGATAGAATCAGAGAACATCAAATGTGAGTGAAAGAACTATTTGACCGGAAAGCAAGGGAAAGGTCTTTTCAAGTTGGCGATCTTGTCCTATTATGGGATAAACGAAGAGAGCCGAAAGGAATGCATGGTAAATTTGACTCGCTTTGGAGAGGGCCTTTTCAGATCAGACAAGTTTGTGGTGAAAATTCATTCTTCTTGGCCTATATGGATGGAACATACTTGTCCCTTCCTTACAGCGGGCAACATTTGAAACTTTATAATTAGTAGGGTGGATTCACCTTCGTCTATGTACATAAGTTAGATAGGTGTTTGTCTTTGTCCCAATTTTGGTTTGTTGTGTGGTTTTCTTCCCTCCTAGTTTTTGCATCCAGTTGATCCTTTGCATGCTTTATCCTTTCATTCCTCATGCTTCTTTCCCAATGGATAGTGTACTAGTCTGCGAACCAGAGATTTTGGGTTAATCCTGCATCCCTTGTGGTCCTTGTCCCCAGTCAGAGCCAGCCGTTTGTCCCATTTGTGAAATAGTGAAAGTTCAAACTTTGAGCGACAAAAGTTAAAATATTGTTAACCATTGAAAATTTTCACAAGTTGATGGAAGATACTCGCATGCATTTCATGTGGTTTCATTGTCTTCATGCATCTTCAAATGGTCATGGTTGTTTCAATTTATTTTAGAAGGTACAATGGTTGAAAGAGAGCTATCTTCCATTTTAGTCGAAGTCCTCAGAGTGATCCAAATTTAGGTTTGTAGAGGAAATGTTGGCAAACAAAAGTAATAAATGATATTCATTTTTTGTATAAGAGACGACTAATGTTTTGAAAGTATTGACAAAGAAGACTTATGGCATTCTCATGTCATCGCAAACATTGATATTCATTACAATCAATATCAACACTTACTCTGATCACTCGTAATAAACAAACCCAAAGCCGTATCATTCACATGAGAGTTCGGCCTATAGCAACCAAGTGTACAAGTGTAATAGATCATTTGTAGATGTGTGTGCAGAATGGAATAAAATGATTGCAAGCTTCTCACAAAATGTATGAATTGAAATTTCAAATCTCTTAAACAATTCCAAATACAGATGTATTAGTCTCGCATGAACTGTGTGACAAAAATGTTAGAGTTCAGAGACTTTCGAGCGAATACAATCTGCAAGTATAAAGCCAAATCCAACTGCCTCTCTCATGACATACAAACATCCATGAAGCAGGGACGAGTTGAGAGCTCAAGTCATTTAGCTGATGCAAATCGACGACCATGTGTATTGTACTAAAATGACAAAAGGGAAATCTTGTTAGATGTTGTGTGCACAATAAGGAAGCGTAGACAAGGCATATGACTCGATGTTATTCGAAGCCTTGAAATAGAACATGCACTAAACAAACTTGGTGAAAAGACTTCGAAAACTTTGAATCAGATGCAAATACAAAGTCAAAGGCGTAAAACCATAATGCAGCAACCTTCGCCAACATTCTATCTGCCCGCTTTTTGCTATAGAACAAATATTTGTAAGGTCGGTAATGAAGTGTTAAGCACTCAAAATGGCATTATGATGTTAAAATCGGCAAGTTGGAACAAATTATTAAGTGACCGATCACATACTCTCGCTCATCAAAGGGTTTGTTATTTTTACTTATTTTTGGTAAAATTGCAAGTGAGCCGCGATACATTCTTTCATCGATCATTTGGAAGAAAGACATACGTTGCCGATAATGCCCAAGCATCCGCAAATTGTTCAAGTTGAAGTAGCCGATAGCTCTTTTATCACGTTACGTCTTATCAAATTGTTCAAGTTGAACATTGGCCGATACGTATGTTGAGTATTCAATTTGCATTCAAACACGAAGTTCTCTCTCCACTCAAATCGGTAACTACATCAAACTCACTTATGCTTGAGATGATATCGATAAGTTGACCAAAAGATAAACGAGCCGAAAACAAATATCAACAACCAACTTTCAGATTTAACTCATGTTTTGGTTGTTATCGGCAACTTGGCAAAGTTGATCAACATGCCAATACCTCTCTAATTGAAAAATCGTACCTCCATAAAGCTCGCCTGAAACCCCAGTTGGCGGAAGGAACTTACCACGTGGTCATGAACGAAGGCGGAGTTTGGTTTCTAACTACTTCCACCATTTGCCTTGCATGCCGATAAAGATGCATATCGTGCTACCCAACTCCACTTGCAAATATCAAAGATGAGCTTAAATAACTGCGAGAGCATTACTTGAATCCTCTCACTCGGTGGAAGACGTAAAATCCAGAGTTAAAGCCTGCTATTCCTCCTCGTGGATATGGAGAAACGAAAGTCTTGCAGAATGTATCGATGATGCACAAGAAGTACGCAACAATGTATGGAGTCATCGGATGTTCCAGAGTTTCTCAGAAAGGATACTATCTCATGGATAGCTGTGAATAGCAATACGCCAGCTTCCTTAGCGTCCTTACTCCTGCATGTAGATATGAAGGCTTTATAACAGTGCATTGAGGGATTTGTTCAAATATTTCAAAGAAATACGATCATTATTGAGCTAGGTTCTGAGCATGAAAGGCCAATATTCTCTCCACCGGTGCAAAATTCAAGTCTTGGAAGTGGCTATAGACATTTATAAAAGCATAAAGATTAGAGTTTTGATTATAGTCTTGTTAGCCTGCCTAGATACAAACCAGACAATATATGGGGTTGGGATAATTTATTGATCACATCACCGAAGCCTTCAAGTTGCAATATGTGTAGCATATTTATTTAGTTGGTTTCAAAATCAAGGAAATACAAGTATGGTAGTATAGAGACAAGGTATAGACTGTGTATAGAATGCCCTGATTGTGGAAAGTAGGCAAGCGGTTTAGCAGAAGTTTGCAATCAAAATGAAAATGATGTAGAATATTCTACATACATGAGATTTTCCTTTTGACAGAAAGACTCCAAGAAATGAACATATGAAGGCATAAAACCCTTTTGTACGAAGCATTGTAGTTTGAATTTTGTAGTGTTGTATGCCGAATATAGAAGCATAAAGGTATTCTGCCCTGAGAAACCAATTCTCACCTCAGATATTCTTATTTTCTCGTGAACATGCTGATACACTGAAGTATAAAGGCTAAAGGTTGTAAACTTTTTCATATGAAAGAATCTACAAAAATACCATCATGAAGTACAAGGCTCAGGAGTATGAGTATGCCCCGATGATCAACACCATGTTTCTGGAGGTTCATGATACCAAGATTGGGCATATTAATTTGCAGGAAATCAAAAAGTTCTTCATGGAAGGTGACAGATCAAAGTTGTCCTGTAGAGTGGCAGGAAGCGGCTTGATTGAAGCAGCATGTTTTCCCATAGCAATTCAATGTACAGATTTGATGATAGAATACTCAAAAAGATATAATCCAAATACAAGAGAGATAAGAGCTGTAGATGGATCCTTAATGGCCAAACTTGATGGAATTTCGATAGCTATTATTCTTCGTTTGCCATATAAGGAAAAGTTCACTCACATCGATAAGCAAAAAGCTTACAAATACTTCAACGATAATAGAAGCAAATGCCTCAACAATCTGGCTAAAGAATGGATGGTCGCACCACGAGGAGGACAGTCTCAGCTTCCAAAAACACTCCATCATTCTCTTTTCATCAAAGAGATTTGTTACTTGATTATCTTACTCCATAGAGTGACAGGAAGTCCTGATTCCACTGAGTTCGAAATGTGGATGTACCTCTTCATAACAGTCATCTCTGCCGGTAAGCAATTCATTGACTGGGGCCATCTCATCAGCAACTGCATACATGACCAATTAGTGCACTTCAAAACAAGTCAACGCTTCCATATGATCTCTTACTTGATATATGCTATTGCTAATTTGAGGTCATGGCCAGGGTTAAGTACTAATGGTGTCCTGAATCAAGAAACTCAAGTTTACCATTATTACAAGCAATTGCAACTTGAGGAAAGTTTTGTATATTTCAGGCGGGTGAATGATGCTTTCACAATGTGGGCAGTAAGGTTATTACAAGGAGACATTGCCACCAGAATATCAAAGGAAGCCGCTAAATTGATAAAGAAATATGGAAGTTTCTTCATCCAGTTTCCGAGATTTACCTATCTTCGAGTGGGAGGATTTGAAGGTTATCGACACAAGCTACCCAGATATGTTGATGATAAGCTCATTTTAGTTGAGCTTTGTCGGCAATTGGTTTCAGTTCAAAAGAAATGTAGAGATAGAAAGAATAAAGGGGTAGCCTTTCCTATTTGTCTCGGGCACTATAGATGTGAGTCAAGTTCAAGAGCAGATGAGGCAGAAAAAGCTTTATCTAAGATCAACTTGTATCCATACCAGATGAGGTTCCCTTTTGATAGCAAGGATTATGTCAAGAACAACTTAAAGTTAGGTCCTGGCTATTTTCATTTTCCTAATCTCGAAGACTTTTGGGAAGATTGTGAAGATGAGTTCGAGGTTAGAAAAAGAGATTGGACAAGGTTAACTTTGAAGCAAATGAAAGATTTCAAGATGGATTGGACCATAGAAGGCATTGAAGATGATGGATCTGATTTGATTGATCCTATCTATTTTGAGCAAGTCCAGTCCCAGCCACTTCCCAGTTTGAATTGGGCAGATCCGGAAATGAGAGATGTCAGAGAAAGAACAAGTTTTGTAATCAAGAATTCTGAAGCCTGGATTAAGAAGAAGATTACTCAAATGACTGCTACCAGACCAATAAAGGAAACTCCAAGAAGGAAAGGAAATCAGCTTGAGAGCTCTACGTCACTGCATTCTTCCCATACCCCAGCTAGGGATACTCCTTCTTACCAGAATACTCAAGGAAGTGATGGAGATGAAGACCCTCCAAGGAGGAACAATCTTCAGAACACATGTGGTGATGAACCTCGACAAAAGGGAAAGAAATCTAGAGCAAAAGGCATAGAAGAAGATTCTATTGTGAATCAAGAAAAGGATCAAGTTCCAGTGGAATTCTTGGATGACACGAGATTTGATGATGGAATGCATTCCATATCTCCCTCAGTTCCTATTGAATCCCCACGACAAGAAGTACAACAAAATACTTTAGTCATGGATTCATCATTTCCAAGCAATCCAAGCGATCAATTTGAAGAAATCAGAGAGGTGACAACAACAATGGTAGCAAGACAAGAAATCATCCAAGAGTCTACAGAAAATTCTTCTTTCCCATGGTTAGAACAAAGTCTATTGAAGAAGAGGAAGGTAGAAAAGTTGCTGGTACCTGAATTTAGTAGCATATCTGATCTCTTTGGAAGAGCTGAAAAACTGAAGAAACTCAAAGTATCCTCAAGAATAAAGACTGATCCAAATTCAAGGAATATGTGCTTAGAGATTGCTCAACCCATATCTGAGAAAGATACAAATGAGGCCACCTCTGCAGACTTTGTTGTGACAAAGATTGATATGGGACCTTCTTCCCATGAGTCTGATATTCAGAACTTTAATGTGATGGCAGCCAGAATGGTGGAGAGAAGTGAAAAGTATAAGCAATCCAAGGATCAATTGAAACAACAAGTGCACACTTTGTCTTCTTACTTGAAAGCCGTAGTTAATACCTCCACTATGCCACTAAGTGTAGATCGCCAGCCAATTATATTGACACCAGAAGGGTAATTGAAAGGAATGTTATGGATAATCTTCAAAAATACCAAGCCTATGGAAAGGTAATTGAAGGTTGGGTAGAAAAGGTCAAAACTCTTGCATGTGATTTCCTAGTCCAAGCAAAATCTATCCATGATGAGGCCTTAATAAAGAAAAATACTATTGAGAAAGACTTGAAGAATGTCAAGAAAGAGGAAACAGCTTGGAAGGAAATTATGAATGATTTCAAACAAATGATAGAAATTGGAATGGACACCCTTGCAACTGAGAAAACCCTGCCTAGTAATGAAAAAGATTATCTAGAAATATGGATAGAAAGCATTAACTGGAAACTAGTGATCATAGATCAAGTTTCATCAGAATTAGAAAAGCTCATGCTTTTATGTGATCAAGTGTGTACCAAACTCCAAGGACAACTCACTACTCTTCTCCCAGATGTGACATTGATGGAAGATTTGCAGGTGTTACAAAATAGCTTCCAGAACATGGTAGATCGGCAGCTTTTTAATAGGACAAACTTCAATGAAAATACCATGGAAAAATTGATTGATATTTACTCTTCCTTGAGAATCTCTATGTCTCAGATACTCAGCATGGTGACAGAACTAAGTGGCATTCATAGAAACTTGAAGACATGGAAAATGAGGATAGCCAACATCCTAATTCCCAAAGGAAAATATGTCACTTCAGCCATCCGACTTTTCAGAATCTTCAGAGACAAAGGACCTGGACAACATAATGTGCCTACAGAAGCAACAGCCTCGTCGGCAGCACAAGGAGTTAGCTTAGAATAAGTTCATGGATGCATTTTGTATAGTCTTCATTTTTGTTGTGTTACTCGAATCATGTTTTTGTCTTTCTTTGTAAATAACTCTCATGATCGAGTTTCCTTTCTCTCATCTCTATTTCTTTATTGTAATAAAGGATAAGCTTGGCTCTTTTCATATGAGGTAGTTATCCTAAGTTCTCATTTTAGGTAGTTATTCTAAATAGTTATTTCAAGTAGTTAAGGAAGTTATTTCAAGTAGTTGAGGAAGTTATATAGTAGTTATAAAGGTGGTTAGGGTTGGTACCTGAGTTGGTTATCACTTCACCTATATATACCTCATTATTATTCAATGTGAGGAGGATTCCACTTTTTCACAAGCTTTGTATGAGAGACTTGGATAGTATTATTCAAGCAATTAAGCAATAGAGATCAATTTGGATGTGTGTTCAACTTATTCTCATGGGTTATTATCAATGTTCTTATGTTTAATTGACGATTACCTAATGCTTTCCCTTTAACATTGAATGTGAAGAAGATTATTTCAAGTTGTGGTATCTCAAACTTGATTATATGGAATTTATTTTAATCTAGATTCATACCTTGTATGGCGTTCAAACTTTCTTTATTGTTCGTTCTTTAAAATTTTTGAAAAATCCAAATACCCCCATTATACGAGGGAGCTGCCCCTCTCAAACGCAGAGAAGAATTACCATTTTTTTTTTTGTGATTCTTCAACTGTTGTGAACGCTTTGTTGCTAATCACAAGGCAAAACAGAGTTTTTCAAGAAAGTTTCTTAAAGCAACAAATCCATTTACCAACAGATTGTAAAATTGGCTTGTATTTGTTCTCTAAATATTTTTTAAAACTATTTATGTAAAATTAGATGTGATCACAAGCAATTATGTCCTTTTGACATGGTGGTGTCCTTTGTTTGAGGTAGTGTCGTCTAGAGTAATGGTCTTGTCTCTATCTAGTCTACATTTTTTGTCACTTGCAATGAAACCTTGATATCTAGATTGGGTGTTGTTGTCGCCGGATTTTTGGGCTTCAATAGTAGAAATTCCTAAACAACATTCAAGCCCCTAACAAAATACTTGGCATATTCTAATAGATCCCTAGAAGACATGCATGATAAGTAGATTATTGTGTTGTATCTAAATGTGGGTGTAAATAGAATTAGAGAGATAAATAATGGAGAACTATGAGAATTTCACATACCTTTGGCTCCTCCTTTGTTGATGGTTGTGTGCACGTGTTTAATAACAATTTCTCCCTTGTTTATTACAATTACTTCATTTCTAATAAATAATTATGTGATCATCTTTTACTATTTGAAGATAAATAGGATAGGGGTATGAATTAGAGTGGAAAAAGTTGATATTAGAATAAGAAAAAACAGTTTTTGAATATTGCGGACGCTTCTATTTGAGTAGTCTTATCCAAATTATCCGAGGGCTAGAACTATAAGCATTGATTGCATTCAAAGTGATTTGATGATAATAGATTAGAAAAACCAAGATGTTTTGATTTCAAAAGACAATATATAAAATGGGTTAAAAGATCATAATATATTTACATGCTAAACAATAATAAAAAGTATTATAACATTTTATTAAATAAAAAGATTAATTTTACATACTAACCAAGAGACATGAAATAATCCTAATCAATTTTAAGAATCACCTTACCATATTTGTAAAACATACATCTTGTTAGAAAAACACTTCAAGATCCATCTTAAATGACCCGTATAACAAATATGCATTACAAATGACTTCTGTCTTTGAGCAAATTACACTCCCAATCTTGCAATCTATGTATCCTCCTTATCCCATACATTTAATATTTTTTAGAAGATAGAATCCACTTAACTTATTTTTAATAAGTCATAAAGAAAGAAACTATTAAAACTATTTATGTCCCTTTCCATGAAGATGGAGGAGGTGTTTCTGATGTCATCCATGTAAGATAACTTCCACTATATCGATCTCCATGAACAGCACCAGAAGAAACTATAGCTTCTAGTTCTTTCATATCATCTGGAGAAAGCTTCACAAAAAGAGCATCAATATTCTCTTCTAAATTCTTAACTTTGGTTGTTCCTGGAATTGGAACAACATCACTTCCTTGATGCTGAAGCCAAGCAAGTGCAAGTTGTCCTGGAGTGCATCCCTTACTTGAAGCAATAGCACATAACTTTTCAAATATGATCTTATTCCTTTCAAGATTCTCTCCTGAAAACCTTGGCAAACTCTGAAAAAAAAAACACAGTTCAACAAAATCACAGATCATCCCAGCTATAGATTTAAGAAAGCACAATCTTAATTTATGGATACAGATTGAAGCTCAAAACTTTTTACTTGTGAATATGGGTCCTCAATCAATGAACAAAGCAAAAGCCTTAAACATGGTACCCAATTTCCATGGTATTTATACTTCTGTGCCTATGAACTTCCAATAGACTTTCTACAATATAATGCACCTAAAACTAGGAAAATGAGTTTAAACCTGCCTATTTATGAATACAGAGCAATTTTATTGTTCAATAGGTCATCAGTGAAGAGCACACAATGAGAAGATTACAAATGGTAATGGGATATAAATGCAAAGAAGGTTTAGTGAATGCCTTTCTATAATCATCATTTGCCAAGCCTTCAGCAATCTTTGCCCCAGAAGAGAGGAAACCTCGACCCAAAGGGCTATATGACACAATTCCAATGCCAAGCTCCCTACAAGGCAAAACTTATTTGTTGGTCATTTAAAATAGGAGGCAAAATTTAACATGGAAAACTCTCCTCCTAAAACATCACATACCTGCAAGTTGGAACAATTTCTTCCTCAATATCCCTACTCCACAGGGACCACTCTATCTGAACTGCTGTAATGGGATGAACAGCATGGGCTCTTCGAATTGTTGATGCAGAAGCCTCAGAAAGTCCAATGTACTTTATTTTCCCTTCTTCAACCAGTTTCTTCATTTCTCCAATCTGTATACAATAGTTACACATGGACTGAAGTGTAATCTCAAGAGGTAATATATGGATGAATTATCAGCTATATGGTCACTCAATCATCAAATTCGCTAAGATGGTAAGAGCAAAACTCAAAATTAAGTTTTTACCTGTATTCCATTTATCAATTCTAAAATTGAATAAAAAATTATCTGAATTCGTGATACTTCAAAACCCTCACTACCCAACTTAATTCAATTGCTTACTGTAACTTCAATGGGAACTTTGGTATCAATTCGATGTTGGATATAAAGATCAATGCAATCCACATCAAGCCTCTTCAGACTCCCTTCACAGCAAGCACGAACATACGCAGGATCTCCACGAGCCTCTATCTTCTCCCCTGCTACAGTGATACCAAATTTGGTAGCCAACTGCACTTTCTCTCTTATTCCTTTCAGTGCCTACAAATCAACCCCATACATTGTAAGAACCAAAAGAAAACTTTGAAGGAAAAAATGAAAAGAAGAGTTGAAGGAACCCTACCTTTCCAATGAGAAGTTCGTTAGTGTGAGGACCATAAACATCAGCAGTGTCCAGGAAAGTAATGCCTCTGGAAACAGCATGGTGTATGAGGGAAATCATCTCATCTTCAGGCTTGGGAGGGCCATATAAGGCAGACATGCTCATACAGCCCAAACCCTGTGCTGATACTTCAAAACCCTCACTACCCAACTTAATTCTTGGCACTGCCATTATTACTGGTACTCTCTCTGCCTTTGCCTTTGCTTTTGTCAAGGGCTGAGAGCCTGTGTGTAATCTCATAACACCATTGTAATAATGGGTGCTCGGTGAAAAATCTACCACAAGGGCAGAACCAGTAAATGTTCTGAGTCGGTGAAACTTGAGATCATCTGACGTGAAGGCTCACTTATTCTTTACTCTAGTATGGTCAAATGTGCATCTAGAAATAGACTTGCCCACATAAAGATGAAATCAGATTATCTAGATGTACTAAAATCAGGGTTTTCTTGTGATACAGATGTACTAGAATTAGGGTTTTTTGTTACCTAATTTGTTGAAGTGACAGCTTCATAAAACCATACTGTTCTTAAAGTTGAAGGAACAGGTAAAAAACTTTCAGACTGATTGAGACTGCTACTTACCTAAATGGTTTGAATGACCACATCCCTTATCTTGAAAAAAAATTTAATTTTAGGATAAGCTCACTGTTTGCTCTTTTTCGTTGAAAAGGATCACTGGGTTGCATTGATCAAATATTGCCACCTTTGCTAAAAAGAGGGGCAGAATTGTTGAAAAATCAAGGGCTGTCTGAAAAAACTCAATGCATACGCAATCATGCAGAATCCTATTTGTATTTGTAGATTAACTTTTACTTGGGTTGATGTAGGTTAGTTTAATAAGATGTATATAGTTTAGCATAAATTAATTTAGATAAATGACAATTGTGAGAGTGACAATTCAACATATATTAAATATTATGGTAAAAAATTTAAATAGATGAATATTGGTTTTTATTTTTAGAAATGATGATATTGAATTAATTTATTAAGGTTCTAAAATTGGCAGGTCTTGGGATTGAAAGATGATGGATCTTTGTTTAAATTCTACTTTGACGTATAATTAGTTGGTCACTTTGTGAGACATCACAATCGAGTGTCTTAGTCATTTCCATAAACATGGATTTGGTTTAGTACAATGTACACTTGTTTTTGATATTTGTTTTATAAATGATGATATTGAATAAATTTGTTGGTGCATTGAAATTTGTAAGTTTTGATATTGAAAGATGATAAATCATTCTTTGAATTCTACTTTGAGAGTTAATTACTTGGCCACCTTTGTGAAGGATCACATTTATGGGTCTTTGATCATTTCCATGAACATGGATTTGATCTAGTACAATGTACACTTGTTTTTTATTTACCTAATTCACCTAGCTTCTTTGAGTCTTGAGGATTGACAATTTTTACAATCACTTACGGGAGATTGCCAAATTGTAAGGGTTGTGCTCTTGTAGATTGAAATCCTTTATAGGATTGGTTTTAAAGTTCTTGAAATTACCATAATTCATTTTATTATAATATTCAAACATGTAGATGCTCGACATGAATTTACAAATTCTATTTCATTTTATTACACCAATTAAGTGTTCTTAGTGTAACTTTTGTAAATGATGTAAACATTGCATAGAATGATTAGATGGCAAATAAGTTCCTTTAGATACAAGAACATAGTTATAAACTACACAAGCATATGTGTGGATATGAAATAAGATAAATTAATTTAATATGATAAATTCTTTTCAATTATATATCCCAGAATCTCATTCACAATCTATAATGAAATAACTTCCTTTTAGAAAAGTAAAAAAAAAAGAAGAAAAACTGCGTACCAACTTATCTTTTGCTTATTCATACTTTCACTCATATTACTAAGAGCGTCTTATTATATTAGATTCTTAGCCTTAATAGGGTTGTGTTGAGAAACATGAATACAAATAAAATAACTTTTTGACTAAATTTAATAGCAATTAAATGTATGAATGCTAAGTCATCAAATAGATACTTTGATTAAAATCAAATGAAATATAGAACTTGGATAAGTTGGTAGGTTTAGAAGGTCAAAAGGGTCTCTTGGAAGGATTCCTAGTTGATAACATTTGGAATGGAATAAGAAAATGATGTTAAAACACCAATTTGCTCATAGAAGTGTCAATTTGATCATGATGAAGTCCTTTATGCACAAAAAAAGGACAAGAAATAGAAACACATGAACTAGAAAAAAGACAATAGATAAAGCATAAAAGATATTCAACATAAGAAGAATAACTTAATATACAAAAAATTAATATTAAATTAAACAACTTGTTAAATCAAAGTATCAATGGATGAATATTTTCAAGTGTGTTTGGATGTAATGAGTGTTATACTTACTCTAAGGTAGAGAAAAGGGGTTGACTATATAGAAGCTTGCGAAAGTGGTCAAACCCCTATTTTGGTCTTTTGACCTCCATGAGCAACCAAATAGTTTTGTAGGTAAATATGTGATTTTTGTCTAATTACATTCCCATTAGGTTCAAAATTCAATGACAAGTGGGTCCTCCTCAATATTGTAAGACTCAATTCTTCTTAAATATTTCCCTATTGATTCATCTACCTTTGTTGGCTCACATCAAGAAAATACGAAACCTTGAACACTGGCCCACTCAACCAATTAGTTGGAGTACTTGGTGGTACAGAGCCATCTAATATACTATCATTTACTTTGCATCTATGGTTGCTAGTTGGTGATTTTTCAATGATGTTCATATGAGGCCACTACCTTGAACCTTTGCAAGGCCAAATTGGTGCTTAAAGTTGATCCCTTCTCTCCTAATAGGCAAGTTAGGGTGGCAAAGTTGAAACACCAAAATAAAATAGTATATAACCATTATGATAGAGGCACTCAATTAAAGCTATATTCCATTGGCTTAAAGTGGGAGATAGGAGTCCAAAAGTTTTTCCATTCTCTCTAACCATTCCACACCTCTCATAGCATCAAAAAAATCAAAGGCACTCAAGTCATTGCTAAGGAATTGCCACATATTTCTAACCATCAACAAGTTTCCATAGCCTAGGAAAACCCTCCTAAGCAAGATTGTGCTATTCAAGTTGTTCCTCATTATATTTACTTCCCATAACAAGCATTCTATGATAAATTACTCTCCATTTTTTTTATCTTAAGGAGGTTGTTCAAAGCATGCTCAATGATAAGGCTCCTATGTGTGATGTTTTTTCTTGTAGATTCTACAAGGTCCTCTAGGAATGTGTGAGTGAAGTGCTACATAAAGTTTATCTAGAATCTTTCGATTCCAAATTCTTAGGGAAAGCTATTAATAAAAGAAACATCAAGTTCATACTTAATACTAGAGATCTTGAGGACATCCACAACTAGAGACCCATTACCTTTCTTGTTGTATCATACAAAATAATTGGTAAAGATTTAGCATTGAAGGTGTGTCATATCCTTTTGTAGATTGTGTAGCCTACACAAACTAGTTTCATAAAATCCAAAAATGTTTTTAATAATATTATTGCAGTTTGGGATGGTTTATTTTTTCTAAGGCATATGATTGTATTGAATGGTCTTTCATTCTAACCATGCTGAAAGCTTTGGGATTTGGCCCTTGCTTCCTCCAATTTATTATTATTCTCTTTATTGATGCCTCAACATACATTACCATCAATGAATGCCAATCCAATACCTTTGGGCTCTTCCATTCCATTATCCAAGGTTGTCCCTTACCCTAGTTCTCTATATTCTTACTAATGAAGGATGTGGCTACCTTTTGGTCACTCTATGTCTTGAGGGCTTGTTAGAGGTATTGCTTTTCCTCGTTCTTTATCTTAGCTTATTTATGGCTACTTTGTATGATTGATTTCTAACTCTCATTGAAGAGGACAAAAATATCTTGAGCAAGCCCTCAAATGCTTTGGATACTCTTTGTCACAATTTTGGCTTGCCCAATCAATGGTGCAAAACTTTATGTTATAGATAATCCTTTTACCCCATGCACCCTTGGTTAAATATATTTGGTTGGAAGTGGATTGGTCATGGAGAAATTTTTAGATTTTTGGGCATTCACTTTGCTTTCTAGGCTTCATAGGTGTCATTGTGGAAGTTGATCTCTCCAGTATTGAAAATAAGCTTGCATATATAATCACAAAACCCCTTTCTCTTGTATGGAAGTTTTGAGTCTACTCTAAGATTCTTGCAACTAATTATGTATACCACTCTTCATGTTGGTCCCCTTATAAAGACTCTTACATGAAGCTTATAAAACTTCTCCATGATTTTCTTTGGGATTCCTCAGAGAACCACAAACATTTTCCTAGGCTTGCCTAGGAATTCTATTGCTTCTCTAATGAGTCTAGATGGTTGGGTTTGTTATCCACATAGTAACAAAATTTGGTACTTTGTGCCAAATGGATTATATTTTCCCTCACTACTAATGAGGCTTGGAAAATGCTAGTTTGGCATTGCTTCTCCTCTAGATATCTAGCTGAGTAGCCATTTGGGAAGGGGATTAGTTTTCAAACCCTTCTCTCCATGAAGAATGTAGTTCACATTGAAGGAACTTTTATTTTTAAGAGCATTTGGAAAGTTTGGGAAGCCATGAAACTATAGCTTTCCCATAATGGTTCTAGTGTTTGAGATGGTATTTCTATTAACAAATAGAATATTTGGTGGTCCTTTGTTCTATAGGATCAATTTCACTCTCTAGCAAGATTTCCTTGGGTGTGGGCCCTAATATTTCACAAGAAAGGGATTCAATGTCTATAAAATTTATTCTCCAAAACCTTTACGAATCTCATGACATTAAATGAAACTAAGGCTAAGTTTTGTGTTTCCAATCAAGATTATTAAATGTTTGACATAGTCATAAGGGCAATTCTAGTTAATATGATTCACAAAATTGGAGTTCATTCTTCCTATCCTTAGTGGAAAGATTGGAAGTGTTTTTATTGGATTTCTCCTCATTTGCCCATGGTGCTAGCTTTAAACTAGAGATGACAATTTTGCACTCATCTATTTCTTTGTGGCAATGTCAATTTCACACCATCTAGTTAGTTGTTTTGGAGCTTAAATTAGCCCACTTTTTATTGTTTGTTCTTTTCCAAGGCTTTCCTATGGGCTCTATATTTTCACATTTGGGTGTTTGTGATCCTCGTTGCCATTTCTATGGGTAGTTGATGTCTTTTGAGCATCTCTTTTGGTTTTGTCCCAAAGCCCAAAAGTTTTGGATCTAGATTCATGATTTCTTCAAGTCCTTCAGGCCAAAAAAATTCTCCTAAAATATGATTCTTTTGGGGGACTTGTTGACGACTGTTTTGACACACCCGCCAATAATCAGGTAGCCAATGTGAACACTCACCACCTCTCCTGAAAAGCAATGAATTTGGGAAAACTCACTACCCCAAGGTCTCTATAGTCGGGTCGCGATGGTGATGGGAAGCCCAATGGTTGATGTGGTTGTACCTATAAAGGGGCCTGCTGGTTGAAACTAAATCTCGCTGGTCGTGAATGGATGAACTTCCTTTTTTTGTATTTTATGATTTAAGATTCTATGGAAAATAAACTGCGAAGAGTAAAAGAGAACAAGAAAATAACAATAAAACCAATACAATAACAACTTAATGAACTACTCAGTTAGTTCCCTGCAATCCAAGAAATTATCAGATATTATCCAAGTTAGCATTCAACAACGAACCTCCAGAAAACCTACAAAATCATCAATTTCACAGACCTATGGAAATAAAATCATCAACAATATGGCCTATCACTGTAATTCTCATACACCACCGATGTGCGCAATATGATTCATAAAGTGATAAACAAAAAGATAAACCACGTTGCTAACTCCAAATAATAGACATTACCAGATTACACAGAACAATTTACTAGAATATAGACGTAGATCAGGCAATCTACAAGCTGCTTCTTATATTAATCTCAATGAATGCATAACAAAATAACTCACTTCTTAATAATCTGCAAAATATTCTAAAATCTCTAAGTGGGCACAAATCATCAATTTGGGGAACTTTACAAATGAATCCAAATTCTCAATTTATAGAATTTTTTTGCCCTATTATCTAGGAAATAAATCTAACCTAAATTAAGAACTGAAACTAGGAGTCGTAGTTAACTTGCAAGTTTCTGCCTTGATATCCCAATTAACTACTATGAAATGGGGGTTGCATGAGCACTACGAAGACCATGTTGGATGAGCCACATTTTCGTAGTCATGCAGAATTTTGCTCAAAATTGGAACCTAAGTTGGAGCTGTAGCTGGAAATACAAAATTGGGGGTCATGCAAAAACTTTGCTATCTTTAGTAATTGTATGTTCATCCTTCACTTTTTAATAAAAGCTCTATAATTATCCATTATGCGTGTGACTACTTGGATAGGAGGATCAACTACGTGCTTAATTCTAAATTTATACTTCTTCAAAACGCCATCTGCATGCTTCTTTCCTTTCTCTAACTCCCCTATTGTCTTTGCCACCTCTTGACATTGAGTGATCAAGTACGTGTACCTGTCCATGAGGGTGGCATCGAACTGAGCTGAAGGTCCTAAATGTTGAGCCTCGTATGCATCCCACTGATTCAAAACTTGTTGTTGCTCCATTATTCTGGTACTAGCTAATCCTAAACCGAAGGCTCTAAGCATATGTTTTATAAAATTCTCATATTTTAAAATTTCTCTAAGGAGAGGAACCTGAATCTCTGCCATATCCTTCATATACTGCTGAAACATTTCAATCTTCAGCTCCAAAATGTACACATAGGAGTGCAAGTTTTCACAACTGTCCCCTCCTAAGAGGTCCTCCTCCATTATTGTCTCTTCCCTAACTGCAATACTTTATTCAAAATTCGGAACTGCTTATTAAAAATGCTTAGCTTCCATTCCCATTGAGTAGAACAAGAAGCTAAAGCTTTGCCTGCCTGTACTGTCCTACGATATATCCTCATAGTATCCTGCAAAAATAATCTAATATTAGCTGCATTTACTTGGGTCCATGACTTAGTTGCAGCGGCCACCTGTCTCACCTCCACTAGTGCCTTCACTTCTCCCTTTGGCAGTGATGAGATCGAAGGTAGGTTGTCAGCCCTACAAGAGTCTAGAGGCTTGCTCATTTCAATCAACAACTACTTGTATTTCCCTAGTTGCACTTTGAGCTCCACGTTTGAAGTATGTTCTTTCTCTACACGCCCATTGACAACACTTGTGGCTAGCTCCAAAGTATCCAACTCTCCTCACTTGGTTTGTTTACCTAAATTTACCTGGGATATTTGATACTTAGGGGAAGCTTGTCCCTCAGCTTGGAGTGGCATTGCCACATCTGCAATCACTTCACCAGAGCCCATTTTTTATAGATGATGTACGGTTTTTGGCTTCTTAACCTTTGGTGAATCCTCGGTGATTACTTGTTGCAAAGTGACCTTAGGAAGCTCTGCTTTTCTCTTTTTCTTCTCAAACATGAACTCAAGCCATTGCGATATATCTTCATCCTTGTCACCTTGATGTGACACTATATCTACAGTTATAACTGTATATGGTGAAAATGGATAACAATAATAATGATATTGAAAGGCTAAATGAATTCAACCACAAAACCCTAGCCTAACAATCAACAAAGATCCACCGTAACATATGAAGATTACCTAAGACAATGCAAATCACATGAAATCACAAAGATTATACCATCACATGTCCAATAGGGTTTTGATCTCCATTCTTCCTATCTCCATTGATCTTGCTTGATATATTTGCTCTCAGATTTTATATGCACAAGAGCTCAACAAAGAACGGAATGTGGTTGCAAGTAGGATCGTAGTGTAGTCAATTGCATAAAAGATGATTAGCATGAATGATTAGGATGCATAGAATGATTAGGATGATTGATTAGGATGCATAGAATGATTAGGGTTTGATAATGAAGGAAGCATCTCCTTATATAGAAGACACTATATGAAATGGAGGGATAAGATTGAGAGGTGTAAAAGGAGGTCGGCTATGATTAGAGGGTAGGTAAAAGAAATAATAAAATAATGAAAGGGGTAGGTAGTGTATGAATTAAGAGATGAATGACATGTGTCATGGGTAGAAAAGGTTAATGATTAAATAAAGATTTATTTAATTAATAGAAGAAGTGGGATCAATTAAATAAATAAGATATTTATTTAATTTAGGAAAAGGATAATTTAAATAAATAAATGTATTTATTTAAATGAGAAATAAGGCTAGAAGAGGATAAATGAATTAATTAAATAAATAAAGATTTATTTAATTAATAGAAGAATTAAGCTTAGATAATTAAATAAATAATATATTTATTTAATTAGACTGGACAATTTTAGGTGTCTACAATAACATGGACCTCCGCCTGCTCCTCTGCTTCATCTCTTTCCTCTACCTCTATTTCTGGACCTTGAGGTGAGGTAACTTGGTGGGCTAGATTGGTTTGGAGAGCCTGTTGCTTATGTAATTCTCCCAATTTTCCACTGACCTCTTCATTGAATGTCATCTCTTCCTCATCTGCCTCTATTTCACCTTGCCTGACTGCTATGTCTTTGAGGAGGTCCTCTTGATCTCGAGGGGTTAGAACTAATCTTTCATTCAATAGGTCCTTTGCCTCATCCCCTTCTTTCTCGCCTCCTAGCGACCGATGTTGCTCAAGATCCTCTTCTTCCTAATCTGAATCAGATTCAATGTTCCTAACTCTTATTCCTTCGATGCTAGACCTGAAGCCTTGCACTCCAGGCTGCCTTGCGGGTATATTAACTGGTGGTGGTGCAGGGGCGTTGGTACCTGGATCCTATGTGGTAGCTGTTGAAGGTGGTTGAGTAGGTATATCTTCAGTAATTTCTATTTCTTCCTCCTGTTCCTGGGTACCCTCTCCTGCAATCTTCCCTATAGTTGTCCTTGGTGGGAGGACTTTAGCCAGTGGTACTGCTCCTAATCCATCGGTCACTCCAAGGTCCGTTGCCTTCTTCAACAACTCAGACTCCATCTTCTCTTGGAGTTTCTTCAACAAGTCCTCAGTGCTTTCTTGAGGTTTCTCCCCCTCATCAGGATCGGTGGACGTATTCTGTCTTGAACTTGATCGCGTCTTCCGAGCATACTCCTTATAACCCCTTGATTGGGGTACCCCTGAAGTGGGCTCCTTCTATTTCGCCTTGCACTCGACCTTACCCTCTGGCTTAGCCATTGCTTGGTCCTATTGATGTCCACTTGAGAAACCTTTTCAATATTCACATCCTCATTTGCAGACCACCTTATTGGGGAGAGGAGCTTCTTATCAATTTCTAATCCTTTATAAGCCACATCAAGAAGGTCTCCATCATCCCTGAGGTCTTTAGGGAGATTGGTCTCAATTTGGAAATCTCTTATTTGTGGCACATATAACCTATTATAGTTTTTCTCTTTGACCTCAAAATTGTCCTGGAGGTTGGCCCAAAAATCCTCCAGTCTCAGCCTATGTCCCTCATATGCCTTGGGCATAGCTTTTTTGAGCTTCTCGTAGGGATCATAAAATTCCCTAGCATAATCATACTCTTTCAAGTTCAAATCTTGAAGCTCTAGCTCTACTAGCTTTGCAACCTATATCTTTGAGCATGAGAAGTATCCAATAGATACTGAAAAATCAATGCCTATTTTATGTTTTGAAGATAAGAGATTGGAGGCCCAATAGTTGCCTTACATATTCCAACAAAATTACTCCATCATTGCAGTATCTAGGAAGCAACATTGGGTTCCCTGTGAATCTGTTGACCCTAATGTAAGTAGAGCCTGGGTTTTGGATAAACCAACATGCCCACTCTCAGATAATAGCCATGGCCTCCAGGCTAATCCGATGTCCTGTGTCTCTTGTTAATTTAATTATTACCGGGAAAATGAAGGCATCATTAATTCTTTTGAAATGAGCCTTTGCATTGACTAGGGGGAGTTGGGAATAATATTCCCATACCTTCTTCTGTCCTTCCTCATCCCTAACTGACCCTCTACTTGTAGTCCCAGAAACTTTCCAGCTCTGGTAGCCACCCAGATGACATAAGATGTGAAAAATAATTTTTGGGTCTGGTGGACTTCCTTCATTTGTTTTGCAAATGTTATCAGAGAGGATCTGCGGCCAATCAAAATATTGTTTTCCAATTAGGATAGTGGTCATAAACTGGAATATCCATGGATGGAAATGCTTACAATCAGGCTTGCCAAAGGCCCTGCTCAGCATAATAATCAAGTCTCTTTGGGGCTCCTTGAAGTCTGCCCTCAGGATCTCTGTTGCCTTGAGACGTATTTTTCTCTCTTCTTCCAACCAGTTTTCATTCATGTGTCTTTTATTTGCTGCAACTTTGTCATTCCATACCTTTAAGGCCTCCTCTTCAGTTGAGAGGAATATCTCTTCTCTGGTTGGGATACCAAACATGAATCCCAACATGTCAGGAGACAAGTCTATAACTATCCTCCCCTGTGCGTCAGTGCACTTTCTAGTATCTGGGTTGTAGAACTGAGCAATTGTCATTATAAATTCTGGTGCTTGCACTGATTGTGGAAAAATGGTTGTCTCCACTAAGCCCGATCTTTTGATTCTCCTGTGTAGGGCCTCTAGTTTGGGCTTATTTAGCTGGGTTCTGATATCTTCAATTTCAATATGGCCAATTTCTGTGTCAGTGACCCATTTGACTTGATCATCCAGCTTTGAGGAGTAGACTTGTCCTTGATAATGGTATTTCATGGTATTTGGAAGTTTGTCAATATCTTTGCTTCTTTTGCTAGAAGATGAGTCCATCTAACTACTTGAACCTATAAGAAGAAAACGAGGATCAACTCTTTATCAAAAACATTAAAAGTTCATTCACTTCGGGACTTCGGGTTTCCAGAGTAGGGAGTTTTTCTTTTTAAAACAGGGTCCGAAACTCCGGGGTTCTGGGCTGGGTAGATAACACTTGATTCCGGAACTCCGGGGTTCTAGTGTAGGTATTTAAGCTCATCTCAGGATCTCGTTGTCTTGAACCAAATAGCCAATAGGATTTCAGCAAAAGGATTTAAAAAGATAGGCCTCAGAACTTCTGGATTCCGGTTAGGTGATAGGACTCCCTCGCAAAGAAATAATCCAGAACTCCGGGATTCTGGGGTCAGTAAAAAGCAAGTTTCAACAAAATCTCGAAACTCCGGGGTTTTGGGGTTCGGGGTAGGTATGAACAAACCACTCGGAACTCCGGGGGTCCAGGGTTTCGGGGTAGGTATTTAGGGCACGGGGGACACGAGAGAAAACACACAAAAAATGAAAAGAAGAGAAAACAAAAACAAAAACCTTGAGAAAGAAGAACAAGAAAAAGAAATCTAACCTACAAACGACCAAAAGGGCAAGAAAAAATCACCTACCTGGTGGATCAAAATGCCCAAAAATGCAAAAGGAAGCTCGACAGTTCGGAGGCTCGCGGTTAGGAGGCAAGGAAGAACGAGCTCTGAATGAACAAATGAATTTTAAAAGTTCATCATTCCTATTTATACCCCCTCCCAAACCTGTCCATACGAGCGATTTAAACAGGACCTCGGGACTCCGGGGTCCTGAGGTTTCGAGCTCAGCAAACAAAACATCCGACCTCGGGATTCCGGGGTTCCGGGCCAGGAAGGCAAGCAAGCAAGAATCCGCCTCGGAACTCCGGGACTCTAGGGTTCTGAGGTGGATCAGACACACACCTCGGGACTCCAGGACTCCAGAGTTCCGAGGTAAAGAAGTCAAACACATACCTCGGGACTCCGGAACTTTGGAGTTCCGAGGTAAAGAACAAGCAAACAAAAGACACACCTCGGGAGTTCAGAACACCGGAGTTCCGAGGTAAAGGAAAAGGAAACAAAAGACAAAAAGAAGGAGACCAACCTCGGGACTCCGGAACGCCGGAGTTCGGAGGTAAAGGAAAAGGAAACAAAAGACAAAAAGAAGGAGACCAACCTCGGGACTCCGGGGGTCCGAAGTTCCGGGGTTGGTGAAAGCAAAAGATCAACAAAGGACCTCAGGACTCTGGGAATCTGGAGTTCCGAGGTAAAAGAACAAAAAGAAAAAGAATAAAGCAAAAGCGAGCAACAACAAGGGACCCATATTACACAAGGAAAGTAATGGGGAGTGGATATGCAAGGCATAACATGACTAGCCCCATATACCTCGCAAATTCAACTAAATTTGGCATGTTTTCAAGGTAAATATCCTCTTCAGCTTTCAGAAAGATAGAGATTTCTTATGTTGTATGATCTAAGTGTATGCCCTTCATGAATTCTAGAAGTATTATTTCACATTCACCATTTTTTAAAATATGTACAATATTATGCCCTTCAAGAATTCTAGAAGTATTATTTCATATTCACCATTTTTTAAAAATATGTACAATATTATTTTTATATAAATAATATTGACATTTATAAAAATAAAACAATTATTTATACTTCACGATAAAAACTTAAATAAAGTGAATTCACTATATATCATTATCAATCAACCAAGTCAAAGTTGACATCATATCCAGGAGAGAAAACATCCTTTTCATTTTTTTGGAAGGTAGGTAATATGGTGTCGACTTAGAATTTATTAAAGTTTTCCTTTCATTTTAAAAATTACTTAATCTGGCGAATGACGTAAGCGATGGCATCAGCTTGTGGTTACCTATGCGATTATGTCATATTCCCTACTTTAATGTGCCGTGCCGGCCAAGCTTTTAGATCTTTCACGATATTAATACAATTATTTATTTATCTAATAAATACCTCGAATTCAATTCAAAAGACAAAAACATTCTGGAGATAATTTTTTATTTGTCATGACGAATTATTAAACAGATTTTTTTAAAGGCAAAGCGGACTTTTCTTAGGTGTTTTGACTTGGGCTAATTAAATAAGTGAATATGAAATGTGATAGAATAATATTATTTAATTCATCAATTTTTTTTTTTTTTTTGTTAAGGTTTATGGTATTAGATTGTATCTATTTGCCAAAAGTCAATTTTAAACCACAGGGGTAGGATACAAATACAAGAGTAAGATTGAATTGTTATAATTTTAGAATATACACATTTAGTTTTTTTAAACAATTTTTAGTGCATATGTTCAAGATAGTGTTTAACATTTATGTTTCTTGTTTAATTTATCATATCTCGTCATATATAAAAGTTTAGTTTACTTTATAATAGGCACATGCAGGAATTATTTGTCATCATGAAATGACACAATGTTGCTATGATCAATTGATTCTATAAAAATAAATACTAATTGCAAAGTAATATTTTCTTAAAAGATTTTTGAATGATTTCCTTCAATAAAAGCTATGTGCACACTAAATCCCAAAAATATATCTTAGCTTGTGTATGTGAAGTTGTTGAATAATATCATATTCCTTATATTCATTGAAATGTTAGGAAAATTAGAAAGATCAGCCATAGTATACTCATGATAAATGATATAGAAAAGATGGACAATCTAAAGGTGCATGGGCCAGATCAAATAAGTGGATCCAAACCCTAATGAAATATGTTATAAAATAAGTGCAATCAAAACAATTAGATTAAAAAACTCTAACAAGAAAGAAGAATAAATTCTTAGGAAGTTCAGGCCCACCAAATTATGTAATGAAAAGAATGCTTTCAATATAAATTAGTTAAAACAAATATCCAAACAATAATTAGCTTTAAGATTTGTGAGCTGGGACTAATCTATTAGATAATATTATTAATGCAGAATTTACATAAATTAAATGTAAGAATACTTATGTTTAAATCTAATAAAGATATCATTATGCAAATTTAAAAAATCCATTCTTTATAACATAATAATATTCACAAATTCTTATACAATCTTTCAATAATAATAAAAATTAAAAGAATATATCTAATAAGTCATACTAGGTAAATCCAATTCACAAGAGTTTCAACCTTGAATCTACATCAAATGAACTCAAAATTTAAGCACTACCTTATCAACCATTTGAACGAAAAGGTCACCCATAATTATTTTATGTTATAGTTCTTCACTTTTGAAAAATATTTCATTTGAAAACTTTATAGATATTAAATAACTAAAAATAAAAATATACATTAACTAACTTAAATTTTTTGTATGTGAGTTTATATTAAAGCGTCCCAAAAGTAAAAACAAAAACAGATGGGTCAATCATTCACCGGTCCTTCGGGTGGATGAGCAGCTTGGTCAAAAATGAGTTCACAACTGACCTCACCAATCACACACCTACTTCCTCAGTGTGTGTATTATAAATGCTCTGCCTCTCAGCCTTGAGATATAAGCCAAGGCAGAAGCAGAGATAACAAGATCAACAGCAATGGCCGTGCCAAAAGTCAAGTTGGGAAGCCAGGGTTTTGAAGTATCTGCACAGGGCTTGGGTTGCATGGGCATGTCTGCCTTTTATGGCCCACCTAAAGCTGAAGATGAAATGATCTCCCTCATTCACTATGCCGTTTCCAAAGGCATTACTTTCCTTGACACCTCTGATATTTATGGTCCTCACACTAATGAACTTCTCCTTGGAAAGGTAGGGTACTTTAAATTTAGTGCATGTTAATCTGATTTTCACAAGTTTTCAAAGGATTTATCTATGGCTAGATTTTAATTTGGAGATTTTTGAGTTGATTTGCAGGCCCTAAAAGGAATAAGAGACAAAGTGCAGCTGGCTACTAAGTTCGGAATAAGTTTTGCTGGTGGGGTAAGGGGCATTCGGGGAGATCCTGCATATGTTCGTGCTAGCTGTGAAGGGAGTCTAAAGAGGCTTGATGTGGATTGCATTGATCTTTATTACCAACATCGAATCGATACCAGAATCCCCATAGAAGTTACTGTATGTGTTCTACTCTTCGTGTGTGGATTTGATTACTAAGTGATCGCTCTTATGGGTGTTAGTGTATTATACTGATCCAGTTTTTATTTTTTCCTTCATCTCCTTGTTGGGTAACCTCCTGCTTAGATGCCAAAGACGAGAGGTATGGGTATTTTACCCAATTTCAACACTATATCGTTTTTACCTAATTTCAACACTTTATCCTATCTCCCCAAGATTTAAACTTGAAACCGTGAATTGGAAGTTACAATACTTTTTAACAGTCGAACTCATCTCTTTTTAACATATAATTTCTTATCCTGATTTTGTTAACTAACCTATTATATCACAGATTAGGACTACACAGCTATATAGTTGTATGTTAGAGATAAAGCTCAGGTTAAGGTCACAGGCTAGTCAGCAGATTCCAAGACCCTACTTTTGCCACAAGCATGGAGATTTTTCAGGTTACCTGTGTTGTTCAAATTTTGAACCCCTTAGGTTTTGGCCTTGTGACCAAGCCTCAAGTGTAAGTTGGGCATTGCAATCCACCTACACCAAGGGGTGCATGATTTGAACAATTCATGAGGCATGGCAGCCAGGTCAACACTATGTATGTATCTTTTCTCTACCATATACTTATTTGAAATGGTGCATTTAGGGCCATTATAGTTAAATGTAGGTTTCTCTTTTAGTGAGCTGAGCACTCTGCTACAATACTATACCCTCGTTCTGGAGCATCGGTTATGTTGCAAAGGTTCATGTTGGACTATGTGGGACTAACTCTTTGCCCAGGGATAGCAGCCTTTGACCTTTGAGTTGCAAGCTCTTAGTTCTTTGGATGGACTCCTTTGTCCGTATAAGCCTCAAACATTATCCAACTCCAATTTATTTGGGAATTTTGGAATCAGGTTGTTCCGCCCAGAATTTAATCATTACCCTTCGTGTGGCTAGGGTGTTTCTTAAAAAAGGATGTATACAGACTAGTGATTACTTTCCCAAACTTATTTTAAAGTATGTTATTAACCTAATCTTTGAAGGCGGCGAACACTTTTTTAGCAAAATCTTTTTTCTTCTCCACTGCCTCGTCAATGTTGGGTTTTGATTTTGATTTTGTGCTGGTGAGGCGCAAGGCTCAAACACCATCCAGCTTTTTAGAGTTACCCACTTTTTGAGCAGGGAGAGAAATGGAACCATAGTTTGTGGGCTATTGGATCCCTCTTGGCCTCAGTTCAAAAAGTTCTGCAATATTTTTCTTTGCAGCTTCTCTTTTTTCATCTCCTCTGTGGATTGTTATAGTTGTTGATACGATTATAATGGAACATTGACCTTCCCTAGCACCACCCTTGGTCTTCTCTCAGCATGGCCAAGTGGATTTGTAGCTTTATCTTGAGTTTTTTTTCCCTTGAATGACTTTTGTCTTGTTACCCTGGTCATTTCCTTGGTTCAGTCAGCAATATGTGGGAAGATTGTGACTTTGCTACCAGATTTATGCCTCTACCATTTGCGGGGATTTATTAGCCATATCAATCTTACCTTTAAAATAGAATAGCCATAGCATTTGAAGAAAATATCCAAATTTCTTTGCTTTGGTAGGCATGTCAGGTGCATTACAGGGCATCAAATAACACATTTGTATCTCTATTAGTCCATGTATGGTGTTAGGTTATCTAATGGTGCTCATATTCCAATGTTATTGGCATAGCTTTTCTGGCAAAGATCATATCTTTGGTCTTTTAACAATCATTACTTCTAATTTATCATTCCTTTCTGGTAGAGCTGTAGTCTTGTAATTGCATTGGCATATATCGATACAATTTTGAGATATATTATAGAGACCAGGAAGATCCTTCCAATATATCTAAGATAGCGTTTGTCATATGATTAGGGATTTCTTTTTCCCTGACTGACTTTAACTTAGTTATTCTGATGTCTTCTGATTCTCCATGTAACTCACATATGATTAGTACTTACTGTGTTAAGCAACCAGCAATGGGCTGCCTTTGATGGGTAGTGAGGACAGATAATGCCTTTGCCATAGCAGCAAGTGTTTATTTGAAATGTATTGTGGAGGACAGGAAGATCCTTCCATTATATTGAAGATTATGTATGTCCCGTGGATGAGGATTTCTTTTTTCCGGACTTACTGTATCTCTTGGTTATCCTGATTATTTGGATCGCTGTGTAACTCACAATATACTTGCTACTTTGATGAGCCACCAGCAATGTATTGCTTATGATGAGCAGTGAGGCTGATAATGGTATCGACCACGGCAGCAAGGACTCTTTATGTTTGGTTTGTGATTTTCCTTTTTTAATGATTTGGTGGAGAGGATGGAAGAGTAGAGTTTAAATGCATGGCTCGAGTAGTAGATGGTGTTTGAGTCTGCTTTCATTGCTTGCTGCATTGTACGCTTACCTTATAATACTGTATATTGTAAGTGTTTCAACTTTCAGGTGGGAAACTGTCCTTATATATGGCTTTCCATCTTTATGCAGAACTATAAAAGTAAATTTTCATGCTCTAGTCATCTCTAAGATATTTGCTTTTGCTGTCTTAGCCAATTTGATTATTTAGTAGTCACTTTTGTTGATTCTTATCTAAATATCATCCCTTGATGATAGATTTCAGTAAATGCATTACTATTGTTTGATACTATGGTTGCTTGTGCAACTATTACAGATTGGTGAAATGAAGAAACTGGTTGAAGAAGGGAAAGTAAAATACATTGGGCTTTCTGAGGCTTCTGCATCAACAATTCGAAGGGCGCATGCTGTTCATCCTATTACAGCAGTTCAAATAGAATGGTCCTTGTGGACTAGGGATGTAGAGGAAGAAATCGTTCCAACTTGCAGGTATGTGGGTTTTTAGCATTAAAATTTAATTTTTTTCATTTTTAATTATCTTATTTGAATGATTAACACTTCAATTTTTACTTGTAGGGAGCTTGGTATTGGAATTGTGCCATATAGCCCTTTAGGCCGAGGTTTCTTCTCTTCTGGAGCAAAGTTGGTTGAAAGCTTAGCAAATAATGATTTTAGAAAGGTATGCGCATCCATTGAGCCCTCTTTGCATTAATGATAGATTATTGAAAATTAAAAGCCTTGTTTATTCACAAGGCCAAAGTTGCGAGTTCTTTCTCACCAATTCTAGGTTTCTTTACATCATGGCAAGTCCTTTCAACTTCCTGGGTGTCTCAGTATATGAGGAAAGTGGGTGCCTTGCAAAAAATACATTGTTTTTGTCCTTTTGTTTGAGGACTTGTATGTCGAAGTGGGAAGTTCTGAACTTCATTTTGAATTGTTGAATTATAAATTTGTTTTTTATATATTTAATTTAGATGAACTTTTGATTTGTGAAAGTATTATATTTGCAGAGTTTGCCCAGGTTTACTGGAGAGAACCTTGAGAAAAACAAGATTATATTTGAGAAGATTTCAGCAGTTGCTTCAAGTAAAGGGTGCACACCAGGGCAACTTGCACTTGCTTGGGTTCAACACCAAGGAAACGATGTTGCACCAATTCCAGGGACAACCAAAATCAAGAATTTTGAGGAGAACATCGGTGCTCTTTCTGTAAAGCTCACACCTGAGGAGATGAAAGAATTAGAAGCCATAGTCTCCTCTGGAGTTGTCCATGGAGATCGATATGCTGACATGGATTTTACATGGATGAAGTCAGAAACACCTCCTCTCTCTTCATGGAAAGGCATATAAATGATTTTGGTGATGATTTTACATGGATGAAGTCAGAGACACCTCCTCTATAAATGATTTTGGTAGTGTATCCTTTTACGACTAGTTATATGCAAGCTAAATAAATGTTCCACTTTTTAAAAATAATAAGGAAATTTGCTCTCGAGACTGCAGAGTGTTTACTCAAAGGGCATAGCTTTTTCTAATGTGCATTGATCTTATAATACTATTGAGTGTTGTGTACGATGAGCTATCAGCAAAATTCAGTGTGCATTTAAAAAAATATGTGATAAAGAAGGCTTTTCTTATTTTCCAAAGACGGTCTTTTATTTTTTTTAAATAATATTTTGCATTTGGATGGTCTTTTATTTTTTTTAAATAATATTTTGCATTTGGAAGATGTTATTAAAATAAATAATTCCCCAAAAATAGTTTTGAGAATTCATTAAGATCTATAGTAGATCAACCTTATTTGTGTTCAGATTAGAGTAAATAATGTTGAAACGTCTCACTTCTGGAAAGTACATTGGAGAAGGTCAACTTAAAAGAGAGGATTTAAATTTGGCAGCAATAAATTTTAATAGTAAAATGTCAGAATTTTTTTACCGTCCTACTTTCTTAATTTGTAGTTAAAAATGTCAATTTTATATTGTTTGACATACAATTGATAATTATACAGCTTTACATACAATTCACACATATATATATATATATATATATATATATCTATTAAATCTATATAAAATATGTCTAGAGATATTCTTTTTGAGATGCCTGTTTTTTAATAACTTTTCACAAATATAAGTACAATATACGCCTTGAGAAGGATGTCTCTCTCTCTCTCTCTCTCTCTCTCTCTCTCTCTCTCTCTCTCTCTCTCTCTCTCTCTATGCTACTAGCTATAGCATCTACAATTGTAACCAATAGCATCTGCAGATGAGGCATGTAAGACATTGATTGAATTTATATATATATATGCTAGAAGTGTGTGTGTGTCTATATATATATATACTTACTGCAGATTTTACTAGATATAGCATTTATAGTTGGAACTAGAAGCATCTCCAGTTGTAACATGCAAGACATTGATTGAATTTATGTATATATGCTAGTAGCATTTGTAGTTGCAACAAGTAAGAAGACATTAATTGAATATATATATATGCTAGTACAACATCTAAGACAAATAATTGAATATATTTGTAAATGCTAGTAGTTCTATAGTTGCAACATGTAAAACATTAATTGAATTTTGACTATAATAAAAGAGTAATTTTATTAATTAAAGATATGTAATTTTATTAATTAAAGATATATATACATGTGAGTACATATATATGTATGTGTGTGAGAGACAAAGATAGAGAGTGAGTGTGAGTGATGTTAGTAGCATCTGTAGTTGCAACGTGCAAGACATTAATTGAATTTTGATTATAATGAAATCTAAGTAATTTAAAAAAATTAATTTAAGATATATATTAATGTCTAAAATTACTTATATTTTGTTATAATCAAAATTCAATTAATGTCTTACATGTTGCAACTACAAATGTATGTATGCATGTACACACCCACAAAATATATGTATACATACATACATACCTATATGTATATGTATACACACACATACATATACATACAATCAAAATTCAATTAATGTCTTACAAGCAAGATTAATGAAGGATAACTTATTTTTTATTAATTTAAGATAATTAATGTATTATTTGATGAAAATAAATCTTCATAAGTAATATATAGAAAAGTAATAATAATGTTGTATAAAGAACTCTAGCTTAACTTAATTGTAGATATAGTTGTTTCTGGATTCAATTGTGTACAATATTTTTGCATCAACATTTCAAATCATTTTTGGTGATCCACCATTAGGATCAAGGGCTCTCTTCATCCTAATAATTGATGATGGAGTGTGATCCAAAACGTTGATGCAAAAACATCTTACACAATTGATATTATGGATTGTGAAAATCTCTATCACTAAGTAATTTAATTGAACCCTAACTTTAATTTTTTTATATATTATAACATTATAAAATATAATTAAATATCATATATTTTAACCCTAATTGAACCCTAAACCCTAATTATAACCATAACATAGTCCTAATTATAGTCATAATTGTAACCTTAAAACTAACCCTAATGCAAATGATCATTGTAACCTTAAAGCTAACCTTAATACAAATGCTATTCTAACCCAAATTGTAACTATCATCCATCTCTAGCCCTAATCATAATTGCAACCTAGAGTTTTATCTTAGAACCCTAACTAGAATAAGACAATAATAACCCTAACCCTAATTGCAAGACCAAGTTTTATCCTATAACCCAGATTGAACCTTAAACCTAACCATAATTGAACTCTTGATCGCAACCCTAACTTTAATAGTAATCGTAACTGAGCCCTATATGTAACCCTGATTAACAATAATCCTAATTGAACCCTATATATAATCATAATTGAATCCTAATTTTTTTGAGCCCTAACCCTAATTGAATCATTATCTTAACCCTAAAATCTAATTGAAAGAAAGCTCTAATTGAACCCTAACATTGACCCTTACCCTAATTGGGCCTTTATTGAATCCAAACAAGTTAATTGAACCCTAATCTTAATCTCGACACTAACTCTATTTGATCCCCAAACCTAACCCTAATCTAAGCTTTATCCTAGAATCATAACCTTAACCCTAAGTGGAACACTAAATCTTAATCTTGATTGAAACCTAACCCTAATCATGACCTTGATTGAATTCTAACCCTAATTAAATCTTAAACCTAAACTTGATTAAATTTTAACCCCAACCCTAATTAAAACCTAACAGTAATTAAAAAGCTAACACTAATCAAAACCTAACCCTAATTGAACTCTAACCCTAACTTTATACACTAATTAAATCCAACCCTAATTGAACCTAACCTTAACCCTAAGTGAACACTAACCTTAATAGAACTTTAACCTTGGGGTTCACCCCATAGTGTGATGGTTTGTCACGAGCCCTAGAATAGGGTGGTTTTTGGTTCAAATCTTGTCCCTTGAAGGTTGTGTGCGTCCCCCGTGTTGATTCCCCACTTGAAGATGTTGTTCGATGTTAATGCCAAAAGAAATGCTTGATGGTTGACTGGCTGGCAGAGCCTGACTACCCACATAGGAGCACAAGTGGGCACTTTGACCTTGTAGACTGATAGAGGACTGGCCGTGCAAGACACTTCTTGACAAGTTGGATGGGTTGAATAATATGTGGAGAGATAAGGCATGAAACAAAGAGATAAGGGGTGGATATCGATCCAATGATATGGAGCGAGAAGGAGATGGTCAACCCAATGATATGGAGCAATAAGGAGATGGTCGGCCCAATGATATGGAGCGATAAGGAGATGTAGCAGATTGATAACGAGATGTAGTGGAGCAACAAAGGTGATGATATGGAGTGATAAGGAGATGAAGTGGAGGGATATAAGGAGATTCTAGGAACAATGCCACTAAAAAAATTGGAGGTCTTAATACCTCACAAATGTAACCATGGGGAGGGGGTCCCCTAAATGTGGCCCTCACTGGTTAGAAACTAAAATATAAAAAAGACATTACCAATTAAAAAAAAGAACTTTAACCTTAATTAAACCCTAATCATAATTAATCTGTAACCCAAATTAAATTTCAAACCTTATTAAACCCTAACCCTAATTCAATTCTAACCCTAACATTAATAAACTCTAACACTAACTTGATTAAACCCTAACCCTAATCCTAATTGAAACTTGATTATACCCTAACCCTAATTGAACCCTAACTCTAACCTTAACCTTAACATAATCGTAACCTTAATTGAATGCTAATCCTAACCCTGATTGAACCCTAACCCCAACCTTGACCCTAATTTAATTTGAATTTGAACCTAACCCCAACCCCCAACCCTTATGGTAGAACACTAACCCTAACCTTAATTGAATCCTCTCTAACTCTAAGCAAAGACTAACCCTAATTGAACCATAAACATAATTAAACCCTAATTCTAATTAGATCATAACTATAATTGAACCCTAACGTTGACTAGACCCTATGTCATGTCCCATTATTTTACTTATTTCATAAAAGCTCGATTTATATAGTTAATTAGTTAATTTTAATTTATGTTGAAATGGATTAAGTTAAATAGAATAATGATATGCTTAGTTTAAAAATGATTAAATTAGGTTTAAATGATGTTACAAAGTTATAAGAGAAATTAATGATGATTTAGACTAGATATGCATGATGATAATAATTTTTGGGCAAACTTATTAATGTGTGAATGAGTTTAAGTAGATGCAGGATTAATTGAAGATGGGAACATGGTCGAGGAGAGGGGTCCTAGCCATTTGGGTAATAATGTCCATAATGAGAACCATATCACACACCATGTAGAACATGCATACGAATAATAGAATGAATATTTTCATTTAATTGTCATGTATACATATGATCATTGATGCCCATGAGTGAATAATTGGAAAAGAAAAAGTGAAATTTCACACCTTGTATTTACTTGTGCATTGCTTGATAATAGGTGAATGTTAGAGTGCTATGATAATATGTTGTCAAATCCGCCTTTCATGAAATGATATATGCTTAGAATGAATAGTGCAATAACAAATAATATAATGAAAAATTGCACATAGAACTCATGAGGATACCTATAAACATGACTAAATCGTCATAAGAGTACAAATACATGGGTACATAAGAATACATATGTATATGCACTCATATGCACTCACATACGCATACACCTATGATGGTATAGGCACTCCTATACGTCAAATAATTCCATGCCTCATAATAAGGAGGCCGATTATACCAATAGTCACATCCATTAAAATATTCGAAAGCATTTACAATATTTTTATGGATGGAGGTATTTTAATTTATATTGAATTTCATTATGTTGCAATGTATTGGCAAATTGAATGAAACAAGCTGAAAACAATATGCAAGAAAAAGACAATGAAACAACTCATACCAAGTGGCTGATAGAAGGAAGTAACTTGTATAAAAGATTTAAGTTTTGTAACAGCTACGCCAAGAAAGGAGGACTGATATTTGTGTTGAAAAGAATATCTTTTAAGAAGACAAAACCACTATCATTTTAACAGGCTGTGAATTCATTATTCTGTGGGAAGCTAAAAACACATTTGTTGATGAGTTTTCATTAGCACAGAATGTTTCATCTTTCATATAGAAAAAATAGAAGCATATCATATCGGCCATATTACTGCATAGTCAAGTCAAGGCTTTCATTATTCAAATAGTAATATATCAAAGTTCAAGAAGGGTTAAACGAACCAAAGAGGGGGATTGATTGCCAAGGCATCTAGGATGAGACTAGTGGGTCGATTGTATTCAATCTATTCTTCCATAGTATTTCAAGTAGGTTTAGTGATTGGTTTTTTTTTTTGTTAATTTGGAATTATATATTGAATCTGGGTAGAACCATACCATCATATGAAATCTGAAAGTGTGTCTTTCTCATTAAACAACGTATTATTACAATTTGGGTCGATTTTGTTAACAACAAATGGGTGCATAACCAGACTTATGAGAATCGATGCATTTTATTATGTAATCATTTGGAGTATCCAGAACCATAGGTGAGCTTGGAACATAGATAAACTTCTCTAGTTGTTCAAATCCATGATAGATTGTGATTCCGGTATGATTCTAGACATAGGAAATAGAAAATAAATGACTAAGATCTAATTATTAAACTTGCAATCTTCATTATAAACTTCAAGAGAAACAATTGTATGAAACATTAGCATCATTTTTTGCATTAAACATATTAGAAAGTTAATTAGAAAATATAGAAACCTAGAGAACAATTACCTCTTTCTTGTGATAGGTCCTTATTTTGTTCATTTTTTATAAGCTGCATTCACATACTTTAGTTAAGTTTTATGGCATAAACATTGAAAACTTTAGTCATAGTTTGACTTATCATACTATTAAGCCTTCATACGAGCACACTTAATATGTCTAATTAATTAATCTAAATATAATACATATATATTCTTGTAATTGTGTGTTATGAATGAGAATAGATGATTGTTATAGTTTTGCAATGTTGTATGCACTAACATAATATGCAACATTTCAAGTTTGGATCAGAAGCAATTGTTCCTATAGCAACACACCTTGTGAGTTCTTGCAACCAAAGGTAGAATCGACTTGAACTAGTAAAAAACACTCCCACGAGTGACACTCGTATGTGGACCTATTCCATAAAATTCCTAACCACCTGAAGATGTGCTAACTAGGAATCTATTATAACGATTCGAGTGGACATTTATGTCTTGAAGTTGTTACGAATTTCAGTCCTAATAAGACTCTTCATCAATTTATGTTTCCTTTATCTATTCAATAAATCTTTCCCTAGATTCAAGGATTGACTAGTAGTTAGAGGAATAGGTCATAGGTTTGAATGTATAAGTGAGTCAAAGCATAAATTGAAAAGGTTAATGACAATGCGATTACCATGTATAAGTTGATGATTAACCACAGGAGCCAAGAATCATCTACAAGCAAAACATTTATCACACAAAAGAGATCAAGGAAATATTATATGCTCTATAACAACCATATAATTCTATATTATTGCACAAACAATATTGTAGATACAATTACAATGAATGAATTAATCCTTATAAAGGATGAATGAAACCCTAGGTGCAAATCCTAATGCTAAAATTAGGAGAACTAAAGAAATGAAAAGTAGGAGTTAAATTAAGCTCAACTACATCTAGAACTAATGTTAGAAAAACAAACTCTAGATAATAAAAAGAACCAAAGTTTAGCTTAGTGAAAAAGCAATTAAAGGACCTTATTAATAAATAATTAGATAATTCTCCTAAATTTACTCCAACACCCATGCTTAAAATTAACTTATGGATAAGCTAAAGAGCTAATATGAATGCAAAATACATGTATGAATGAGTTCTAACAACTAGGCCTGATTAGGTACATATGTACAAACCAATGCAAAGCAATGCAACTCACACCAATGAGGTCTCTCTAAACGGACAAAAGGAGAAAAACCACATGGGATAAAACCCCTCTCCAGAGGGGAGAGATATAATGAAATGAAAAAAGCTACTACATGTGACTAAGATGAAGGACTCCAAGTGCTCCCTGAGTACAAAATCAATCAGTACAATCAATATTCCCCCCATAAGAGATAGAAAATAAGGATAATAATCCCCCAATGAAGAAGTAGCTCCTATGCCAATGATGGATGCTTGAAGAAAGAACATGATCTATTGCTTGCAAACAATATTTCTCCCCTTCAAAAGAAACCAAACCTCCCATAAACTAGAAGATGTAGGTATACAAATCCAAACTCTACGTGCCTCTGGAAATTGATTAAATGTTGCTATGTCAGAACAAACCAATTAGGTACATGCCCAATCAATGTAGGAGGTGATAAATCAAGACTCTACAAAAGATGATGGAGAACAAGCTCCATGGGTAATGAGGATGAGCTAACAAGACTGATGTGGCTATCAACAAAGAGGAGATGAATGTCCTCAAAACAATCCTCCAGATTTGCAATATGAGACTCCACAAACAAGGGTGATATGTTTGTAAGATACAAATCCCTAGTATTTGTTTTTGGAAGAACAATGACTTGTTGCGTTGAATCAAGATGGACTATGCACGAGCCAATGCCAAATTGATCAGGAATGATAAAAGAAGAAGATGATTGAGATGGGTTCTCAATGTGAGTAGGAACATGGAGATAGGCCTCTAAGCCATTGAAACATGTAAGACCTCTAATATACTCAAGCCCCTCTATAGTATCATCATCATAAGGTATGAAATCTACATATGTAAGGGGAAGAAGACAATCTTATGTAGGATCCTCTAAAAAATGGAGAGATATGGGGGTCTCCAAAGGTCTCCTAAAGGTGAGCCAAAAATGTGCGTAGACACTCAAGGTTCGATATATCACACATAGTGTCAAAATTAACACTAGAACCAATCACACCTACACCATGGTCTATGAAATTACCCCAAGCTAATTTACCTCCTGAAGTTGTTGGCTCAGGTATGAGTCCATACAAATAAGGCAACAAATCTAGCCACCTGAGATGTGTCAAGATTTCATGTTGCCAAGACTCATAATTATCCTTAACCAAGCAGACAACTAAAGGATGAACAAAAAAACCCATGATACCTCCTTACATGAAATTACCAGACCCCAATAATCACAACACATGTAAAGCACATCAAATACGACCCTCTCCAACAAACAGATCCATCCCAAGTGCAAAAACGTCCAAGTAATTGACAAAATAGTAAAAATTAAAAAATTGAATAAAATGTACCTAGAGAACAATATGGAAAAATAGGCCTAATATCCACATAGGAGACAATGAGAGCTTTTCGATGATATATGGAAGTAAAAAAATGGACTTTAGATGTGCAAAGATATGGACCTGAAAGCACAAAACTATTAAAGGCTAACTTTGGAGGCCTGGTACTGGTGCAAAATCTGATCAAACAACCTACAAAATCAGATCAATGCCAAAACCCGCTTTCTGATGATATCCTGTTTACTCAATTTTGACTATGTATGACAAAGTTATAAGCAAAAAACTAAGAGGTGGTTTTTAGGGCTTGAAAGGCAAAAATAGAAGAGGTTTGCTAAATTTAGAAGAGGCCAAATTATAGGGCCCGTCAAAATTAATGGATCAACGTTGATTTCAATTTTTTTTGACAAGGCACTATAGAGGAAAATCCTACATAGTCTTTTGGAAAGCCTTGTTTGAACTTTTGTGAAAGGAATTTGCCTTCCCGTTTAAAACACGTACCCCACAAACTTAATAAAATTCTTCCAAAAAATATAAAAAAAAATTACAAAAAACAATTAAGTGGATGGGAATTTTTTGCAAACATGCATTGATTTTATGATGCCTTTGGAACAATACAAACATACAGATTTTCATACAGCTATGGAGATTTCTTTGTAACTAAAAAGTTTTGCCCCAATTTCGTCTGATCTTCAATTTTGATGATTTGGTAGGCATTTGTAGGGCCTTCTAAGAACGATGGTGACCTCCGTTTTTCTCTAGAGTGCCCATATTTTTTCATTACCTTCAAATTTTGTCTTGATTTTTATGCCCTCAACCAATTTGACTCAGTTTTCAACTGCTCCAATTTTGATGCAATGATAGTCGATCTTAGGGTTTTTGGATGTCGCAAACTTAATGCCAACCTCCGTTTGTTCCTAATATGTACATAAAATTCAACCCAAGTTTGGTCCCTCAAGCATGCAGATGGGAACTTGATAGATCTGATATTCTGATTGCATGTAGAAGTTGACGATAAAAAACAAGAGCCACGACAAACAAAACACCTATACACAATAGAGAGCAGCCAAATATTAACAACCAGAGAATTCTATATCACTCATTACACAAACAATATCAGAGATACAGTTACAATGAATGAATGAATCTTTATAAAGGATGAATGAAACCCTAGGTGCAAACCCTAATGGTAAAATTAGGAGCTAAATTAAGCCTAGCTATATTTAGAACTAATGTTAGAATATAAAACTTTGGCTAATACAAAACTAATTTTAGTTTAAGTGAAAAAGCAATTAGAGCACCTAATTAATAAATAATTAGATAATTGTTCTAAAATTACTCCAACTTACTATAGTATCTAATCTCATAGCGAGTACTTACCTAAGGGGGCCCACTTGAGGTAAAGTTACTCTTAGTTTATTTTAGTTTAATCAGTTCCATTTCATGCATTTAATTTAGATAGATATTTTGAATTCAAATTAGTTAACATTTTTATCATTCACTATTTTCCTATAGTAGTTTTAGCCGAATCAGATTAGATATTGTATGTAGCAGTTGATGGATGTTATACTAAATACTTATTCTAGATTGTAATTGCTTTAGTATAATATTTTGTTTTCATTGTACCTATTCTCTCTTTGAAATTTCTTTATCAACTATTATTGTTTTCAGTAGTTGTTTTCTTGCACTCTCCTTTACTACAATTTCTGTTGTTAACATAGGATAGCAACCTAGGATAAGTTCATAATGCACATACAATGTTGACCCATTCCAAGTTATACAACCCCTAGTTTGACAAGTAAATGCAACCTTTTAACCATGAAGGATTGATCAATATGGATAGATATCCCTGAATTGTGAAGACTTGTGACCAATCTTGAATCTCAATTGGAATTATAAGGCTCAACATTTTTGGCACCCTTGCTAAGGATGGTGTGAAGTTATGAAATTATTTTGGTTGTTTTGTAGTTTTTCATGCTTTCCTAGAAATAAAAATCATTATTTTTTAGTTTGTAGGACTTTTAGATTCTTAACAAACCTGTAACTCCTCACCTAGGAACCCTGGAGGATAAGAGAAAAATATACAAGGAATGCATGTAAATAGTTTTTTTAAAAAGAAATTAAGGGTCATAATGCATAACATATACAAGTATAATGCACAACCTCAAGATAAAGTCAACTAATTGTTAACCAATTGTGCACATATAAACTCCCAAAACTCTGACTGAGTTAACTCAAGTAACCTCTAAGGGTTCCTTGATGTTGCTACCTTAGCAACACATCCAAAATTGGGCCAATAACTCATGAACCCCTCTTAGGAAATGAATAAATCAACCTTCGAAATCAAACCAATCACATATACGTTCATTTTTAAAACACCAATTGAAATGTTGCTATGATAACATCACAATACATCCATAATAGAGAAGCATAAGAGATCATACTTTGTGCTCGATTCCAACACCGGTGCATTTAAAGCAGTACCAATTCCATATATAATAATAATTATCACATCCATCTTCAATTAGAGTGTTCAATGCATTCATGTTAAATGATACAACACATGTTCAATATAAAAATGGTTGCATCTTACAAGAAAGAGGGAGAATGAGAATAATCTAATGTTGAGGAAGGAGGTAGAACCCATTGAGCTAGTCACAAATCAAGTCATTTGATCCCCAAGGAGGTAAAAGTTGCTAAATGTACAAAGCTTTTAGTGCAAAAGTGTTGTGACGGTATAAAGATATATATATATTCAGTATTTAGTCCCTTCTGATTTCATTTGAAGCATTCAAGGGTAATTCAGGAGAAGAGGAGCAAAGAAAAGTTGCAAGGGTGTCATGTGCAAACCCTATCTATAGTGTTTAAGGCATTCTTTGGTGTTTCTATATAAACCCTAAATTCAGTTTGTTTTAATGGCTACTACTATTGTTGTTGATGCTTCTATGAGGTCGAGGTTGAAACTTTCGAATCCTACCCTCTCGTGGCCCAAGAGAAGGATGAAGTTGGTGCTTTTTCAAAAGGTTTCTATGGATGTTGTGTACACAAAATATCTTAGGGCATACATTCATGATCCTTTGGTGGAAATTGATCACACGAGGTTTGAAGACATGAGATAGAAATTGCCTAAAAACAATCACATTACCTACAAACCTGACTACATGTACATTATGGAGAAAGGGTTGGACATTTTGAAGGATTTTCTAGATTTATGTGATGATCACAAATGGTTCAAAATTATTTTGAGTATAATCCACGATGATGCTATATATTTAGACAAACCCTACAAGATAACAAAGGAAGCCATTAGGGTTGTGAATGGTTTATGTGCCATCAAACCCCTTTTGGTGATAAGGGATGTAATAAATGCAAATTTAAATGAGTTGGCCAACTCAAGATTTGATAACAAAATTATGACAGTTGAAGACATCAAGGACCTAGGGCTTGTTATGTAACAAAGGGCATCACGTACAAAATCTATTTCACAAACAAAAAAGTTTTGCTACAACTACTGCCATTCATACAACCTTTTTGATGGTGAAGGAAGGAGCCAAATATGATTTGTGTGAATTCAAATTGGTTGCTAAACAATTTTAAGAGATTAGAGGAGACAAAGTATAATTTCAGGGTCGATTCCTTATTCATGTGCTTAGTTTTTGAGTTAATTACTTGGAGTGAAGAGGATGCAGTGGTACAAGTTTATTCTAGTAGTTGCATAGATAAATGAACACATCAAAAGATTTAAGGGTAATTTTGCAAGATATAATACCTCGTATTTGGGTTTCTTTAAGAATATGCAATTGGAGATACAAGAGAGAGAAAAATTTCCTAGAGAATTGGTAAGGAGATATAGGAATGAATTGACATTCTTGGTTGATAAAGATCACTATTTCATTGAAGCGGTAGAGAGGAGAACTTGTTGGTTATCAAAGCTACCATATGAATTGATTGCACAAGATGCACATAGTAATATTGATTTGTCGCTAGAAATGCTTATAAACCCTAATGAGGAAAGGTTTCGAACAACCGTTGAACTAATAGATAAAATAATAAAATAGAAAGTGGAGGAAGGGCATGCAAAAAGAATGGATGAATTGTTCAAAAAGATTAATCTTCCTTGAGTATCAGAAGCCTTTGATGTTGCTTTATATATTTTCCCCTTAGCAAAAGGAACTTCAAGAAGTCCTAGTAGATTTGCTTCTACTGCCCCTATCACACCTTTGAAGATATTTCCACATTTTGGCATAAATAAGAGCTCAATTAAAACTTTTGCTAAGATAAAAATTGTTCAGAAGAAGATTCCCAACCCTAAAGAGAACATTAAAATAATGAAAACTAGTTTGGTAAATGTCGAGGATGATGCTGAAGAAGAAGAAGAAGAAGAAAAGGAGAAATAAAAATACGTTTTTGTAGAAGAATAGTAAAAAGGTCTAGAAACATAGAGGATGATACAATAACATGAAAGAAAATACAATAGAAAGAAAATGAAAAATAAATCCAAGTAAGTATGTTGATTGAAGTAATGTTACCAAAGTAGAGAGCAACTTTAGAGAAATCACCCAAAACCTGAAGAGGAGACACAAGAACTTTTGAAAGGGGAAAAGAAAATAAAAAACCCTTATGCATTATGAATGAAGGCAAAGCCTAAAGAGAAAAAAGATAGAGAGATAGAGCAAGAATCTCATTACAATGATATCCAAAAATGAAGAATGAAAGGAGAAGCATCTCTTAAATAGAGATGAGAAGAGGAGATACAAAGTAACTCCCAAATCTATGAATGCCACCATTCATAATATGTGTGTGCAATGTGTCAACATCCTCTTAAGGAGGATAAACTAATATTCCTTAATAAAGGAAAATAAAAGAAATGACTTGTCCTCACACATGTACAAGAGGATAAATTACATGTAGGGATTCCAAAGGAATATCCCAAAATAAATACAAATAAACCTAAGCCAAGTAAAGATTAAATATTCTAACAAAACAAAAGATAAGAGAAAAGAGAAAGAGAAGAAAGCTAAGAAGGATACTTTGCAAGAAACCAAACATGAGCCTTTGGACCTAGAGGCTATTGCAAACATAATGATTCAACACAATGCATTGAAGGAAACCAAAAAGTTGTACGCTAACATAACCGATGTTGACAATAGGACAATTGAGAAGGCAATCATTATTTATATGAGAACACTTAATAAGGGTCTTAATGAAATTATTGATGAACTTCCAAATACCCTTGCAAACACTCTGAGTATAGAAAGACATGAAGTTGTCCTAGAAGAGGCAAAGATAAGGCAACATGTCTTAGAGAAGTGTGTTGGATCTCTAACACATGAGGAGAGGGAATGAACATTGATGACACTATCTACTGGTCTAAGGACCAAAGAAAGAATAAATATTATTATGGGAAATGACAAAGAAGAAATAAAGAGAATGATTAATAAAATTGAGGATATGACTGCCAATACCTTGAGTGACATTTTGGTAGGTGAGGAGACTACAACTTCGAAGAATGATGAAAAGGATGCAACAATAAAATCTGCTTGTGATGAAGAAGGTGAACCAAAATATACATCTACTCCAGAGGTGCATGAACAACAATAAATAGATACTAATCCCCCTCTAGAAATAGAGTGGAAGGATGAAGTTAAAGTAGAAGTGGAAAAGGAAGAGACTAGTTCAGAGAATGCAGAAGATGAGAAATTTATTCCTCCTCTAGTAAATACTTTTGATGTTGATATAGAGAAAGGTGAAAAGAATTCAGATGGTGCTACAAGTGCAGAGATGGAGAAGGGTAAGAAACACTTTGAAATTAGCTCAGAAATTGGTAAGGGATCGTCATCTCCTTCCGAAGGTTCTTTTAAAGACTTATATCAAGTGCAATTCGAATCAATTATGACTCCACAACAATTAAAAGTACCTACTTACGAGGGATAGAACGATCTTTCTAACATTTCCTCCCTTCAAAAGTTTCAATTAAGTGATATATTGAGTACGTCGGCTAGAAGGGAATACATCCAAGAACACATGAAGGAATCCAACCTTGTTGAGGATGAGGTTAAGGTCTTGAAAGAAGGTCTTCCAAAGTAAAAGTTAACAAATCTTTGCCAAGTACTCAACATCAACGATTCTTTTAAATATTATATATTCAAATTGAAGTCAAATGCAAAGAAGGATGCAAAGAAGAATTTAATTGACGTCTCTGACAAATGTGTAGGTGAAGGATAACCCAAAAACTTCTAAAAAACGTGTAGGTGAAGCTATTGCACTATTCTAGTTTTGTCACGAGTGGATGGTATCCACTAAAAACATAAAAAGATGAGATAGACTCTCTTGAGTCTTAGATTGTTGAGTCTACCATCTCTTATGATCTAAGGAAAGATAAGGATGGAATGACTAGGGTGCAAATTAAGAACACAACTATCAGTACTAGTGGAGCAAAATAAACAAATCAAAAAACAATATAATCAACTTAGAGACATTTTTTATCTGAGGCTTACCTCCCTCTCTAAGTTACTGGAGGAATTAGAGAAAGTAGAACACAAGATGAAAGCTCCTGGCCCCTTAGTTGAGTAAAAGAGTCTTCTATTGAAGTTTGAATGTTAGAATCATCTTCTTGTCTTTGCATCAAATGAGAGGAAAACCACTTTGGCACAAATAAAAGTTATCTATAAGGGAGTCTTATCTTCATCATAGTGAGTTGCTTTTTACGATAATAATTTTTTGTTGTGGTGAAGTTTTTTTGTTTTCAAATGCATTTTTCTATAGTTCATAGAAGGATAATTCAATTAGGGGGAGAATTTTTTAAAAGTATGCACATATTTAGGGGGAGCATGTACAGTACAGTTTTTTATCAATATAAATAGTACACCCTTTGTCCTTGATGTCAAAAGGGGAGAAATAAGCTAAGGGGGAGCATATACAAATTTTTGTAGATATGTATATAGTGTTGTCGTTAATGATATACGAGAAAATTGTTGGAAACTTGTTGATTTGAGTAAGAGAATATGGGTAATGTATGTTGTCATTAATGTCAACACTGGTGTAGATAGCAATATGCATTGTCAGCTATTTTGGAATAAAGATGGATGTGCTATGATTACCGATATATTAGATGACAGTATGTTGAGTATATCAGTTGTTGGAGTTGATGTGATAGGATGTTATTTGGTGTGGCAATCCATCCGAGGGTTTAGTAGTCGATTGCATATTTGTCTAAAGTCAATGGTATGTTAGATTCTCATGGTTTATCATGCATTCATATTGGAGACATTCTTGTTGAGCTTAGTTGCTTGGAGAACTCTTGGTGTTTGACTTGGTTCAATTTCACATTTGGTAGTTGAAGGAAAATGTTCAAGTGTTGAGTCAGTAAATCTCTATGTGATTGCGGGTTAGTATTTTGTTGTACACTTCTCTAAATTGCATCTATTTGTTGTGTGGATTTTAATTTTGGGTTTATAATGGATTATATGCATGCTGTCAAGTTTTCAGTTATTTTCATTGACTATAGAAGAAGTTATACTTGTTTGATCTTTCAGTCTCATTTTGATATAAGAGATGTTTTAGGTCATACGAAAGAATGTGGAGCATTCTTTTGCATGGACAATTGTGATAGTGCAGATTTGGGAAAATGATATGGATAGTGTCTTGGTTCTATGAGAAGCTTTTCATGTCATTTGGTGAAATGGTTATGACTTATTGCTACACAATCTACTAGTTTCATAGTGTGCTTGATAGTTCAGTGATCTACTACTTGTGCATGGACTTCTAGTGTTCAGTTACTTCAAGAAATAGATGGAAAATGATGGTTGTTGGGTGACATGTCTTTTTGGTGGTCTGTATTTTGAAGAATAGTTGTATCAAAGATCAATCTTTTAGGTGCAGTTTTGATGTTTGTGGCTGGCCGAGAGTGTTCCAATGTTTGTGGTTAGTCCGAACTCATTATTTTTGGGTTGAAGTACATTTTGATGGCATCTTGCCATATTGTTGGGTTTGACTATGTTTTGGATTGTTCCACAACCTATTTTGATAAACTTGAATTATGTTTTGGGGTTGACTTATGCATTGTCACACGTTTCACTTATTGAGTCTTATTTGGCTGACCTAAGAAGTTTTGAGATGTTGTGAAGGGTATATATAAAGAAAAATCATTTGTGAACGGTGTACAATGTGTGTGATGAATATATAGTGCAAATATATGCATAAATGAGAATTTTATGAAGTGTGCACAGTTAATGTGACAAAATCAAATTTGAGCTTTAAGGAGGACTGCATTACTAGTATTTGAGATGCTTCTTTTACAGTAGTTCAATTACCATTGTTAATTTTAAATTTGTGATGTTTATGATATTGTATCTTTCCCTAAAGAAGTGATATTTAATCCACAATTCATTGTATCTTGTCTTAGGGCAATGGGACTTGGCTTGAAAGTTTAGGTGATAGTGTGTCTAAAACAGACATTGTAGCACTTGTTTTTATATATTGTGAGCCAATATTCACTGTGGTTTTACCCTCATTGGGTTTTCCACATAAAATTTTGGCGTCTTTGTGTGGTGCATGCTTTGTTATGTTCTTTACTTCTGCAAAATTTGGATTTAATGTTTTAAGGACCAATCAATGAATGATTTTTTTCTATATGTTTATTCACCCCCCTCTCAACATCCGAGTGTGTTCAACAAAATAACCTCTAAAAATAAAGGAAAAATAAATATATGATAAAATAACAACTCTAAAAAATGACACATCCTTATCCATAAAACATAATGGCATGAGCTTATCAAGGGTAGAAGGATCATAAGCCACAAAGGATAACAACACATCATAATCAATAAGATATGTAGATCAACTAAAGGCGATTCCTCGTTCTCGAGAATCCATACTAGATGATATGGAAAAGATGAACAATCTAAAGGTAGGTAAGTGGATCAAATAAATATGATGCCTTTAAGGCCCAAACCCAAATCAAGGTGAGATCATTAAAGCTCAAACAAGAGCATATCCAAACTCTAATAAGATCAATGAATGCAATAACGAATATTTGGAAACCTTAATTGGAAGGAGGATAAATCCTAAGGTCATTTAACCCTAGGTTGTGTAGGAGGATAGGTTCATTAAACAATGTAACAAAAAATAAATGCTTTCATTTAAATTTACCTAAAGACAATATCTAAACAGTAATGAACCCTATGATTTGTGAGTGAAGATTACTATCAAATAGTTTAATTAATGTGAAATTTAATAAATTAAATGTAAGGGTACTTAGCTCTAGATCTAATAAAGACATCAAAATGTAGATGTTAAAAGTCCATTTGCCATGGTAGGTACTTAGCTCTAGATCTAATAAAGACATCAAAATGTAGATGTTAAAAGTCCATTTGCCATGGTATCAAAAAATATTGTCTAGTAGATGGTTGTTACTAATTTCAAAATTTTATTATAAAACTCTCTAGTTTAATTGTGCGAGTGTAGAAATTATTTCTATGAGTGTAGATATGAACCTAGGTATGAAAATAAGCTTATATGATGGAAGGTTATTGAATCAGTATGCTTATTATGGTACGTTTCACAAAAAACAAGTCTTAGAGGCTAATTTTTTTTTCACAACTTTGAATGAATCACATTTATTTAAACGTATAGGGCCTACCATGTGTCATTGGGGTTTGAATGAAGGTATTTTTTGATGTTTTAAAAAAAATGCATCAAAACCATCTTTAATTGAAGGTAATTTAAAAAAAAAGACATTGAATGAAAGTCTTTTGTCTGGAAGGCCTTCATTTCCTGTGGTCCTTTTTCCTTGTGGTTGTCTTATATTTGAAAAATGTTGATTTGAGGTAATTTTTCAACAATCAAATAAATTTGTAACGACAATAGATTTTACAAGATTGCAGTTCTTAAAGTAAGCATTTTGAAAAGTATGATTGTATTATTATATTTAATTTTCATTTTTCTAATGAACATATAATTTTGAGCAAAAATTAAAGTCTTTGTTTGAAATGACATGGGAAAATAGAAAAAGAGAGAAAAAATCTAAAAAAAATGATTGCCCTTTATATTGAATCCTTGTTTCACAAATATAATTAATTAAATATAGAAAAAATGTGTCATGAAAAAAGATGTGTCTAAATTATTTATTAATTTGAACTAAATTATATATATATATATATATATATATATATATATATATATATATATATATATATATGTATGAGAAATTATGAATTGATTTAATTTCTAAATAAAATTATTTAAATGGGAAGATATTACTCATTAAAATTAGTACAAAGTACAAGAAATAATTCATTATTAAATATTAATAAATTCAAAATCTATACAGGAAGCCTCAAGGACCACTAGTTTACTTTGTCTTCAAATTATTAATAATGTGATTTCTATAAGTTAAAAAGTTTAGTTAAAAATGTTTATGAGTGTCAGATTTAGGCCAAAAAATGGGATGCACTTTTATGTTTCCACCTAGTGGTGATCTAAAGTAACTATAATTTAATATTAGAACTATCTGATGTCTAGACCTCAATAAGGAACTTTTGGTGTTTACAAATAATTTTGGAGAATCTTTAAATGAATCATAAGAGCTATGTTCTCCTTAGTCAAACCTCTAAATGGAATGATTCAACAACTTCAAAACAACAATTAAAGACAACAAACAAACATGTAATATGCTTCTAGAATGGTCATGTAATGTTGATTTAATAATATTTTGTTGAATTTCATTTATTCATTGATGTTTTGTGGATTGTATTTGTTCATTCCTAGATGATCCAAATGTATTAGGGTTAATCCTTAAATACACCTCATTAGCATGTATTTTGGAATAATTCATATTTTAATTGGCTTACAATGATCAATATAAAAAATAGACAATGCTTGAAATTTAAAACTTCAAATTTGAACATAAAAATGATTTAAATTCTCTATGTAGGCGAACCTAAACCAAGGTAACAAATAGAGTATCCTAGAATCAAGACCATTTTTTATGGATAACTATGATAATGGAATTCAAATAAAATAATGTTGTCTATTGACTTCTATTTAAAATACAACATCTTATGTAATAATCAATACATAAAGAACAATCTAATTATAGTAAATCTAAAACATAAAAAGACATTTTTCATCATCACATTATTCAAAACTTAATAAAATACTTCATAAGACAATTAAAAAAAAAAACCTAAACAATTCTTTTGATTAAGAAAGAAATTTAAATGAATAAATATATGTACACAAACATACAAACTCTCACAGATAAATAATATTATGTAATGTGACATTAGCTTTTAATATTAATAGAAACTAAAAGATTATATCTAGACACACAAACATGGGTGTCCATCTCTACTTTTATATAATTGATTACAACTATTTGAGTAAGCATACATCTAATCCACAAGTCACCTTCGACTAAGCAACCATTTGTAGGGATCAATCTATTAGAGTCATCGAAGGGTCAAATCTGGCTACATTGGACTAAGCAACCATGTGCAAGGACCAGTTCACTAGAGTCATCGAAGGGTCGAACTTGGCTACCTTCAACTAAGCAACCATGTGTAGATCAGTCTGCCAAAGTCATTAAAGGGTCGAACCTGACTCAAATGTACCTTCGTAGATTTGAACCTTGATAAATGACCTTATGTCACGTACCATCATCCCCAACCAATTGTGACATTATCTTTTAATATTAATAAAACTTAAAGATTATAGGTATCATAACAAACAAACATGGGTGCCCACCCACCTTGTGTAATTCAATAACTTTATTTGTACATAATGATTTTTAATTAGTACAATTTATATGTTGCGAAGAGCTTTTGAAAAACGAGGGCCCAGTCGATCAATCAGCGGTCCCCTTAGTAGTTGAGCAGGTAAGACGGAGAAAATGTATGTTATGTGATTTAAAACTTGCCCCTTTGTAAAAACATCATCTGTTTCTCAGCCCTCACAAAAGCAAAGGCAGAAGCAGAACAGCAATGGCGGTACCAAAGGTAAAGTTGGGAAGGCAGGGTTTAGAAGTATCAGCACAGGGGTTGGGCTGCTTTGGCATGACTGCCCCTTTTGGCCCTCCCAAGCCCGAAAATGAAATGATCTCCCTCATTCACCATGCTGTTTCCAAGGGCATTACTTTTCTTGACACCTCTGATCTGTATGGTCCTCACACTAACGAAATTCTCCTTGGAAAGGTAGGATACCTTGCATTAACTGTATTTAATCTGATTTTCTTAAGTCTTTTCTCTGGATTCTCATATGGGTGGGTTTTAATCTGCAACTTTCTGACTCGATTTGCAGGCATTAAAGGGAATAAGAGATAAAGTTCAGTTAGCTACCAAGTTTGGGGTAACCTTTACAGATGGGAAATTGAACATTCATGGAGATCCTGCATATGTTCGTGCTTGCTGTGAAGCGAGTCTGAAGAGGCTTGATGTGGATTGCATTGATCTTTATTACCAACATCGAATTGATACCAAAACACCCATAGAAGTTACTGTATGTACTTTACCCTTCTCTCTGTATGGAAACTGTTCGATAAAATGTGTGTCTGTTGTTCCCTACTTTGGATGATTGTGTATCTATGGCAGATTGGAGAAATGAAGAAACTAGTTGAAGAGGGGAAAATAAAATATATTGGACTCTCTGAGGCTTCTGCATCCACAATTCGAAGAGCCCATGCTGTTCATCCCATTACAGCAGTTCAAATAGAATGGTCTGTGTGGAGCAGGGATGTGGAGGAAGAAATTGTTCCTACTTGCAGGTATGTGGGTTTTTGAAAGCTACAATTTATTGTCTTTCAAACTGTCGTATTTTCAGTGATTCAACATTTCAGTTTTTATTTGTAGGGAGCTTGGTATTGGAATTGTGGCATATAGTCCTTTAGGTCGAGGTTTCTTCTCCTCTGGGGCAAAGATTGTTGAAAACTTAGACGATCAAGATTTTAGAAAGGTATTTGCATCATTCTTTCTTCTCTACATTAACAGGTTTTATTATCTGTTAAGTTTTGAACTTTATTTTGTATACTTTAATTACAAATTTGCTTTCATATAATTTTAACAATTTTAACTCGGAAAAAATATTTCTTTTTTACAGTTTTTGCCAAGGTATGTAGGAGAAAACCTTGAAAGGAATAAGGTTATATTTGAGACACTATTATCAATTGCTTCAAGAAAAGGGTGTACCCCAGGGCAACTTGCACTTGCTTGGATTCAACACCAAGGAAATGATGTTACATCAATCCCAGGGACAACCAAAGTAAAGAACTTTGAGGAGAACATTGGCGCTCTTTATGTAAAGTTGACAATTGAGGAGATGAAAGAAATAGAAGACACAGTGTCTTCTAATGGTGTCTATGGAGATCGATACCATGACAAAGATTTTACATGGATCAATTCGGAAACACCTCCTTTGTCTTCATGGAAAGGGTTATAAGTAATTTTGATTGTACTATTTTTATACATGACTAGTTATATGTTTAAGATAAATATAAGTGGATTTTACTTTTTTTTAAATAAGGAAATATTATGTCAAAGAGGATGCCTAAAGTATAACATGGGAAGTTTGATTTGATTACACATGTATTTCTCAAAAGACAACCTTGTATAATGCACATTAGTTGTATAGAGATATATAAATATTTTGTTTGATAGATTTTCAGCAAAGTATATTTTAAAAAACGTGTAATAAGTAAAACTATCTGTGTTTTCAAGAGATAGTCTTGCATTTTAATGGAAGGCTTTTTGCATGGTTTCCTTATATTAAATATACGTACAAAATAAATCATAAGAAAATATCTGTGGTTATCTATTTTTAAGTTGTTGAATAACATCATAATTCTTAGATGCACCTTAAATGTGATCTCTGGTATATGAGGAGATAAACTATAGTAGACGATAAAACTAATTAAAAAGAAACATCTTGACTTCTTGCTAGCATCTAATGTTTGTGTCCAACTATATGATAAATTTATAGGCATATCCATAAGAAGAGATAGAATGATATGAAAATACCTAAGCTATGTGGATATTGAGGGAAGACAGTGGATGAATATCAAAATATCGTCATGAAAAAGGTTCAACTAAGTCCATAATACTCTCGTGAATACTATGTTTGGAAAAAAGGGAAATCAAATAATGTGTCGAGGCCACTTTTAAATAATAGAATAAGACTTAATCAAACCACTGTAACACACTACCACTCAAATGAAGTCAAAACTCACAAACATATAAGATGTTACTGTCTGATACCTCATAATTGCCAAGCAAGAAATACTTAATATGTAAAGATGCATTAATAGTATCATAAAAATCATCACGTATTATTTACAAAGTAAGAGAAACATTATCATCGTGTAATGGAAAAGGAGGCAACGATGGATGAATAACATCGACATGAAAAGCTATTGAGCTTACATCATAATATATATTATCATTATGAAATTTATTACTAGGTAAAGGACTATCATGAGTATTCATAAGAATTACATGAGATGTAAAATAATGGTCATTGCAAAGCACATATTCATGTTCAACACAAGGTCTATCACACATATCATTATATTTAGATTCAAGACAAGGTGGATTATTGAAATAATATGAACATATAAAAATAAACTTATCATGAAATGGAAGAGGACTATCATTGTAAGGTGTCATAATATCATGAATATTTGAAGTGAGTGTAATCTCAATAACATGGGATAAAACCTCACTAAGTGCATGGTCATTACTATCACAAGCTATAGGAGGATTATGTTTGATGTGAAGCTAAGGGATGAGTGAAATAAGTGAATATAAGAGGAAAGGATAAGCACAAACCAACTCTAAAAAGGAAGGAAAAACAAATATATGATAAAACAACAACTATATAAAAAACTACACACCCCTATCCATAACACATAATGACATGAGATTATCAAGGATGGAAGATCATAAGCTGCAAAGGATAACAATACATCATAATCAATAAGACATGTATGTAGATCAACTAAAAGAAATGCCTTGTGAGAATCCATGCTAAATGATATGCAAAAGATGAACAATCTGAAGGTAGGTGGGTGAATCAAATAGATATGATGCAATAAAAGCCCAAACCCAAATCAAGGTGAGATCATAAAATCTTGAACAAGGGCATATCCAAACTCTAATAAAATCTATATAAAATGAATGCAATAAAAAATATTTGGAAACCCTAATTGGAAAGAAGGATAATGTGTAAGGTCATTTAACCCTAGTTGTGTATGAAGATTAGGTTCACCAAATGATGTAACACAAAATAAATGCTTTAAAGAAAATATCAAAACAATACTTAACACTAAGATTTGTGAGTGAGGAATGATATCAAACAATGCAATTAATGTGAAATTTAATAAATTAAATGTAAGGGTACATAGCTCTAGATCTAATAAAGACATTACAATGTAGATGTCAAAAGTCCATTTGTCATGGTATAAAAAATATTGTCTATTAGATGGTTGTTGCTAATACATAATTTTACTATGAAACTCTTGAATTTAATTATGTGAGTGTAGAAGTGATTTCTATGAGTGTAGATACAAATCCAAGTATGAAACTATACATATATGATGGAAGAATATTGAATTACTATCGGCACATTTCACAAAAACAAGTCTTAAAGGCTAAATTTTTTAGCACCTTTGAACGAGTGACATTTATTTAAATATATAGGGCTTACCATGAGTTAATGTGGTTTAAATGAAGAATAAAAATTAGCTTTGATTGAAGGTAATTTCAAAAGGAGGACATTGAATGAAAGTCTTTTGTTAGGAGGGCCTTTAGTCAAACTCACTTAAGTGATCCTTTCTTCTTGTGGTCATCCTATATTTGCAAAAAATTGAACATCCTAGAATTCAAATAAAATAATGTTATCTACTAAAAACTATTTAAAATACAACATCTTATGTAATAATCGATGCATAAAGAACAAGCTAATTATTATAAATCTAAATCATAAAATATAAGTAGGCAATTTTCAACTTTACATTATTTAAAATTTAATAATAAAATACTTTATAAAAGAAATAAAAAAAGTAAACAAATGCCTCTGATTGATAGAGAAATATATATACACAAACATACAAACTCTTATAGATAAATAATACTATGTAATGTGACATTATCTTTTGTTTTTTGTGTATGGAAAAAATTCATAATATATTGTCAACATCTCTAACTTTATATATTATTACAAACCATTTTCATCATTACACTATAAAAAAATTCATACTAAAATACTTATAAAAAATAAAATAAAAAAAATAAAATACTTTTGACTAAGAAAGTAATTTAAATGAAGAAATATATTGACACAAACATACAAATTGTCACAAATAAATAATACTATGTACTGTGACATTATCTTTTTTTGATGTAAATAAATGTAGTGATCTAGGGTGATCCAATCTACCAAAGTCACCCATGGGTCCAACCTCACCCAAATGTGCCTCTAGAGGTTTGAACCTTGGGAGATGGCCTTATATCACATACCATCATCCTCAACCAATTGTGATATTATCTTTTGATATTGATAAAATTTAAAAATGCTATATTGAGAGAAACAAACATGGGTGTGCACCCACCTTGTTTTACTAATAACTTTATTTGTACATAATAACTTTTAAGTAATACAATTTTTAGTCGATATACTTTTATTCTAGACTTGTCTGTCCACAAAAAAACAACATACCTCTATCTCACATTTATAAACCGTTGAAAATTTAAAATGACACCTCTTTACCACACCCGCAAACATCTTTACGACATCCACAAACATCTTTACAACAAACACAAACCATATATTTTAAGAGTGATTAATATGTGTTCTTTATCGATAATATATGATTTTTATTATTTATGAAAATAAAGGATTACATATAATTCCAAAAAAGTATAGTCATCCAATATTGACTAAGAATAAAATAGAGGCACCCCAACACACCCACCACCTTCCCAAACCCCTTATACCATATACATTTTTTAAAACCAAAAAAATCAATTATCTACTATTGGCATCGACTGAGACCATGAACCAAAATGGTCACCAAACACTATGCCATTGTACCAAACACCACCTAGATATAAACATTATCAAAAAGAATTACAGACCTAGCAAAATTTTGGGAAAGGACATAAAAAAACCAGCTCTAGCACCACATTGGCAATGTTACCTAGAGCCCCGCAACTTCAATTTCGTTGGGCCATTATCCCAGTAGTCTTTAGGATTGAAGCTTGGACCTTGGCCACCTTGTCTCTTTTTCTCCTCTCAAAGCCTTCGCCGCTCAATCTCCTTCTCCCGCATGAATTCTTTTAGGCCTTCCCAACCAATTAAGTCCTCCCCGCTTTGTTCTTCTTTGTTCATCCTATCCTTCCATAGAATGAAGGTCTTGGAATCCTCACTCTCTTCTATAGTACAAATGCCTTCACTCAAACTCCTTCACAAACCCTTCCAAAGAATTGCCCTTGCCAACAAAGATTTCAGCTCGAAGAGATAACCCTCTGGAATACATGTTCGAACCACCCACTCTATCTCCTCCTTGGTACTTGTAATATCAAAAATCACATCCTGTTTAATTCAATGCAACAAATGGCATCTTTCCTCCATGTCATTGAAGGTCATGTACCACCATCTTTGTTCTTTTGTCCTTCAAGATTGCTTCGTCAACTTCAAACTGGAACTTTACCAGCTCTGTCAACCTATCTTCTTCGGGACTGTAGCGGGCACGGAGACATCCGTGCAACATGCTAGCAACCATGAATTTGACAGTCTGCAGGTGACCGTTTGAGTGTTATGATTGCGCCTGAAAGGAATCGTAATGCCTTTGCATGTGCCCATCGATGCTAGTTTTTGGTTCAGAGCCCATATCTCTCCTGTTTGATGGAATTTTGGGGATCTTTTGGCATTTTGAGATCACTTCTTACAGGATTGGAGTTTTTGGCAATCTCTTTGGAAAACGTTCATAGATTTCTCACAAAGACCACCATTGTTGCAGCTCTCTGAATAGCTCACAACACCATTTTCATAGCATCTCAGAAAGGGGAGTTTACTCATTCTCTCTTTCATTCATTTTAAACATTATCACTCTTTTGTTTTGCATTGTCTTTCAATCATCTTTATCATTTGTTTCCCCATAGCTTTATCTGGGTTGTCCATGGAGGTGGAAACACTAAAGCGGGGGTTTGACTTAGGCAGGCTTCAAAACACAACCCCCAACATTTTCTCTCTCGCTTGTCTGCAAGTAAATAATCATAGACTGGTTGTGAGTTCTTCTCATCTCTTTACTTCTACAATTCTCTCTAACCATTCCACACCTCTCATAGCATCAAAAAAATCAAAGGCACTCAAGTCATTACTAAGGAATTGCCACATATTTCTAATTATCAACAAGTTTCCATAGCCTAGGAAAACCCTCCTAAGCAAGATTGTGCTATTCAAGTTGTTACTCGTTATATTTACTTCCCATAACAAGCATTCTATGATAAATTACTCTCCATTTTTTTTTATCTTAAGGAGGTTGTTCAAAGCATGCTCAATGATAGGGCTCCTATGTGTGATGTTTTTTCTTGTAGATTCTACAAGGTCCTCTAGGAATGTGTGAGTGAAGTGCTACATAAAGTTTATCTAGAATCTTTCCATTCCAAATTCTTAGGGAAAGTTATTAATAAAAGAAACATCAAGTTCATACTTAATACTAGAGATCTTGAGGACATCCACAACTAGAGACCCATTACCTTTCTTGTTGTATCATACAAAATAATTGGTAAAGATTTAGCATTGAAGGTGCGTCATATCCTTTTGTAGATTGTGTAGCCTACACAAACTAGTTTCATAGAATCCAAAAATGTTTTTAATAATATTATTGCAGTTTGGGATGGTATGGAATGGGCTTGGTGCTCTTAGAAAAAGGATCCTTTCTTCAAAATTATTTTTTCTAAGGCATATGATTGTATTGAATGGTCTTTCATTCTAACCATGCTTAAAGCTTTGGGATTAGGCCCTTGCTTCATCCAATTTATTATTATTCTCTTTATTGATGCCTCAACATACATTACCATCAATGAATACCAATCCAATACCTTTGGGCTCTTCCATTCCATTATCCAAGGTTGTCCCTTACCCTAGTTCTCTATATTCTTACTAATGAAGGATGTGGCTACCTTTTGGTCACTCTATGTCTTGAGGGCTTGTTAGAGGTATTGCTTTTCTTCGTTCTTTATCTTAGCTTATTTATGGCTACTTTGTATGATTGATTTCTAACTCTCATTGAAGAGGAGAAAAATATCAAGCAAGCCCTCAAATGCTTTGGATACTCTTTGTCACACTTTTGGCTTGCCCACTCAATGGTGCAAAACTTTATGTTATAGATAATCCTTTTACCCCATGCACCCTTGGTTACCCCATGCACCCTTGGTTAAATACATTTGGTTGGAAGTGGATTGGTCATGGAGAAATTTTTAGATTTTTGGGCATTCACTTTGCTTTCTAGGCTTCATAGGTGTCATTGTGGAAGTTGATCTCTCCAGTATTGAAAATAAGCTTGCATATATAATCATAAAACCCCTTTCTCTTGTATGGAAGTTTTGAGTCTACTCTAAGATTCTTGCAACTAGTCATGTATACCACTCTTCATGTTGGTCCCCTTCTAAAGACTCTTACATGAAGCTTATAAAACTTCTCCATGATTTGCTTTGGGATTCCTCAGAGAACCACAAACATTGTCCTAGGCTTGCCTAGGAATTCTATTGCTTCTCTAATGAGTTTAGACGGTTGGGTTTGTTATCCACATAGTAAAAATATTTGGTACTTTGTGCCAAATGGATTATATTTTCCCTCACTATTAATGAGGCTTGGAAAATGCTAGTTTGGCATTGCTTCTCCTCTAGATATCTAGCTGAGTAGCCATTTGGGAAGGGGGTTAGTTTTCAAACCCTTCTCTCCATGAAGAATGTAGTTCACATTGAAGGAACTTTTATTTTTAAGAGCATTTGGAAAGTTTGGGAAGCCATGAAACTATAGCTTTCCCATAATGGTTCTAGTGTTTGAGATGGTATTTCTATTAACAAATAGAATATTTGGTGGTCCTTTGTTCTATAGGATCAAGTTCACTCTCTAGCAAGATTTCCTTGGGTGTGGGCCCTAATATTTCACAAGAAAGGGATTCAATGTCTATAAAATTTATTCTCCAAAACCTTTACGAATCTCATGACATTAAATGAAACTAAGGCTAAGTTTTGTGTTTCCAATCAAGATTATTAAATGTTTGATATATTCATAAGGGCAATTCTAGCTAATATGATTCACAAAATTGGAGTTCATTCTTCATATCCTTAGTGGAAAGATTGGAAGTGTTTTTATTGGATTTCTCCTCATCTGCCCATGGTGCTAGCTTTAAACTAGAGATGACAATTTTGCACTCATCTATTTCTTTGTGGCAATGTCAATTTCACACCATCTAGTTAGTTGTTTTGGAGCTTAAATTAGCCCACTTTTTCTTGTTTGTCCTTTTCCAAGGCTTTCCTACGGGCTCTATATTTTCATATTTGGGTGTTTGTGATCCTCGTTGCCATTTCTATGGGTAGTTGAAGTCTTTTGAGCATCTCTTTTGGTTTTGTCCCACAGCCCAAAAGTTTTGGATCTAGATTCATGATTTCTTCAAGTCCTTCAGGCCAAAAAAATTCTCCTAAAATATGATTCTTTTGGGGGACTTGTTGACGATTGTTTTGACACACCCGCCAACAATCAGGTAGCCAATGTGAACACTCACCACCTCTCCTGAAAAGCAATGAATTTGGGAAAACTCACTACCCCAAGGTCTCTATAGTCGGGTCACGACGGTGATGGGAAGCCCAATGGTTGATGTGGTTGTACCTATAAAGGGGCCTGCTGGTTGAAACTAAATCTCGCTAGTTGTGAATGGATGAACTTCCTTTTTTTGTATTTTATGATTTAAGATTCTCTGGAAAATAAACTGCGAAGAGTAAAAGAGAACAAGAAAATAACAATAAAACCAATACAATAACAACTTAATGAACTACTCAGTTAGTTCCCTGCAATCCAAGAAATTATCAAATATTATCCAAGTTAGCATTCAACAACGGACCTCCAGAAAACCTACAAAATCATCAATTTCACAGACCTATGGAAATAATATCATCAACAATATGGCCTATCACTGTAATTCTCATACACCACTGACGTGCGCAATATGATTCATAAAGTGATAAACAAAAAGATAAACCACGTTGCTAACTCCAAATAATAGACATTACCAGATTACACAGAACAATTTACTAGAATATAGACGTAGATCAGGCAATCTACAAGCTGCTTCTTATATTAATCTCAATGAATGCGTAACAAAATAACTCACTTCTTAATAATCTGCAAAATGTTCTAAAATCTCTAAGTGGGCACAAATCATCAATTTGGGGACCTTTACAAATGAATTTAAATTCTCAATTTATAGAATTTTTTTGCCCTATTATCTAGGAAATAAATCTAACCTAAATTAAGAACTGAAACTAGGAGTCGCAGTTAACTTGCAAGTTTCTGCCTTGATACCCCAATTAACTACTATGAAATGGGGGTTGCATGAGCACTACGAAGACCATGCTGGATGAGCCACATTTTCATAGTCATGCAAAATTTTGCTCAAAATTGGAACCTAAGTTGGAGCTGTAGCTGAAAATACAAAATTGGGGGTCATGCAAAAACTTTGCTATCTTTAGTAATTGTATGTTCATCCTTCACTTTTTAATAAAAGCTCTATAATTATCCATTATGCATGTGACTGCTTGGATAGGAGGATCAACTACATGCTTAATTCTAAATTTATACTTCTTCAAAACACCATTTGCATGCTTCTTTCCTTTCTCTAACTCCCCTATTGTCTCCACCACCTCTTGACACTGAGTGATCAAGTACGTGTACCTGTCCATGAGGGCGAAATCGAACTGAGTCGAAGGTCCTAAATGTTGAGCCTCATATGCATCCCACTGATTCAAAACTTCTTGTTGCTCCATTATTCTGGTACTAGTTAATCCTAAATCGAAGGCTCTAAGCATATGTTTTATAAACTTCTCATATTTTAAAATTTCTCTGAGGAGAGGAACCCGAATCTCTGCCATATCCTTCATATACTGCTGAAACATTTCAATCTTCAGCTCCAAAATGTACACATAGGACTGCAAGTTTTCACAACTGTCCCCTCCTAAGAGGTCCTCCTCCATTATTGTCTCTTCCCCTAATTGCAATACTTTATTCAAAATTCAGAACTACTTATTAAAAATGCTTAGCTTCCATTCCCATTGCACAGAACAAGAAGCTAAAGCTTCGCCTACCTATACTGTCCTATGGTATATCCTCATAGTATCCTGCAAAAATAATCTAATATTAGCTGCATTTACTTGGGTCCATGACTTAGTTGCAGCGGCCACCCGTCTCACCTCCACTAGTGCCTTCACTTCTCCCTCTGGCAGTGATGAGATCGAAGGTAGGTCGTTAGCCCTACAAGAGTCTAGAGGCTTGCTCATTTCAATTAACAACTACTTGTATTTCCCTAGTTGCGCTTTGAGCTCCACGTTTGAAGTATGTTCTTTCTCTACACACCCGTTGACAACACTTGTGGCTAGCTCCAAAGTATCCAACTCTCCTCACTTGGTTTGTTTACCTAAATTTACTTGGGATATTTGATACTTAGGGGAAGCTTGTCCCTCAGCTTGGAGTGGCACTGCCACATCTGCAATCACTTCACCAGAGCCCCTTTTTTTATAGATGATGTATGGTTTTTGGCTTCTTAACCTTTGGTGAATCCTCGGTGATTACTTGCTAAAAAGTGACCTTAGGAAGCTTTGCTTTTCTCTTTTTCTTTTCAAGCATTAAGTCAAGCCATTGCGGTATATCTTCATCCTTGTCACCTTGATGTGACACTATATCTGCAGTTATAACATGGACCTCTGCCTACTCCTCTGCTTCATCTCTTTCCTCTACCTCTATTTTTGGACCTTGAGGTGAGGTAACTTGGTGGGCTAGATTGGTTTGGAGAGCCTGTTGCTTATGTAATTCTCCCAATTTTCCATTGACCTCTTCATTGAATGTCATCTCTTCCTCATCTGCCTCTGTTTCACCTTGCCCGACTGCTATGTCTTTGAGGAGGTCCTCTTGATCTCGAGGGGTTAGAACTAATCTTTCATTCAATAGGTCCTTTGCCTCATCCCCTTCTTTCTCGCCTCCTAGCGACCGCTGTTTCTCAAGATCCTCTTCTTCCTGATCTGAATCAGATTCAATGTTCCTGACTCTTATTCCTTCGGTGGTAGACCTGAAGCCTTGCACTCCAGGCTGCCTTGCGGGTATATTAATTGGTGGTGGTGCAGGGGCGTTGGTACCTGGATCCTATGTGGTAGCTGTTGAAGGTGGTTGAGTAGGTATATCTTCAATAATTTGTATTTCTTCCTCCTGTTCCTGGGTACCCTCTTCTGCAGTCTTCCCTATAGTTGTCCTTGGTGGGAGGACTTTAGCTAGTGGTACTGCTCCTAATCCATCGGTCACTCCAAGGTCCACTGCCTTCTTCAACAACTCAGACTCCTTCATCTTCTCTTGGAGTTTCTTCAACAAGTCCTCAGTGCTTTCTTGAGGTTTCTCCCCCTCATCAAGATCGTTGGACGTATTCTGTCTTGAGCTTGATCTCATCTTCCGAGCATACTCCTTATAACCCCTTGATCGGGGTACCCCTGAAGTGGGCTCCTTCTATTTCGCCTTTAAGGCACTCGACCTTACCCTCTGGCTTAGCCATTGCTTGGTCCTATTGATGTCCACTTGAGAAACCTTTTCAATATCCACATCCTCATTTGCAGACCACCTTATTGGGGAGAGGAGCTTCTTATCAATTTCTAATCCTTTATAAGCCACATCGAGAAGGTCTCCATCATCCCTGAGGTCTTTAGGGAGATTGGTCTCAATTTGGAAATCTCTTATTTGTGGCACATATAACCTATTATAGTTTTTCTCTTTGACCTCAAAATTGTCCTGGAGGTTGGCCCAAAAATCCTCCAGTCTCAGCCTATGTCCCTCATATGCCTTGGGCATAACTTGTTTGAGCTTCTCGTAGGGATCATAAAATTCCCTAGCATAATCATACTCTTTCAAGTTCAAATCTTGAAGCTCTGGCTCTACTAGCTTTGCAACCTATATCTTTGAGCATGAGAAGTATCCAATAGATACTGAAAAATCAATGCCTATTTTATGTTTTGAAGATAAGAGATTGGAGGCCCAATAGTTGCCTTACATATTCCCAGAAAATTACTCTATCATTGCAGTATCTGGGAAGCAACATTGGGTTCCCTGTGAATCTGCTGACCCTAATGTAAGTAGAGCATGGGTTTTGGATAAACCAACATGCCCACTCTCAGATAATAGCCATGGCCTCCAGGCTAATCCGATGTCCTGTGTCTCTTGTTAATTTAATTATTACCGGGAAAATGAAGGCATCATTAATTCTTTTGAAATGAGCCTTTGCATTGACTAGGGGGAGTTGGGAATAATATTCCCATACCTTCTTCTGTCCTTCCTCATCCCTAACTGACCCTCTACTTGTAGTCCCGGAAACTTTCTAGCTCTGGTAGCCACCCAGACGACATAAGATGTGAAAAAGAATTTTTGGGTCTGGTGGACTTCCTTCATTTGTTTTGCAAATGTTATCAGAGAGGATCTGCGGCCAATCAAAATATTGTTTTCCAATTAGGATAGTGGTCATAAACTGGAATATCCATGGATGGAAATGCTTACAACTAGGCTTGCCAAAGGCCCTGCTCAACATAATAATCAAGTGTCTTTGGGGCTCCTTGAAGTCTGCCCTTAGGATCTTTGTTGCCTTGAGACCTGTTTTTCTCTCTTCTTCCAACCAGTTTTCATTCATGTGTCTTTTATTTGCTGCAACTTTGTCATTCCATACCTTTAAGGCCTCCTCTTCAATCGAGAGGAATATCTCTTCTCTGGTTGGGATACCAAACACAAATCCTAGCATGTCAGGAGACAAGTCTATAACTATCCTCCCCTGTGCGTTAGTGCACTTTCTAGTATCTGGGTTGTAGAACTGAGCAATTGTCATTATAAATTCTGGTGCTTGCACTGATTGTGGAAAAATGGTTGTCTCCATTAAGCCCGATCTTTTGATTCTCCTGTGTAGGGCCTCCAGTTTGGGCTTATTTAGTTGGGTTCTGATATCTTCAATTTCAATATAGCCAATTTCTATGTCAGTGACCCATTTGACTTGATCATCCAGCTTTGAGGAGTAGACTTGTCCTTGATAATGGTATTTCATGGTATCTGGAAGTTTGTCAATATCTTTGCTTCTTTTGCTAGAAGATGAGTCCATCTAACTACTTGAACTTGTAAGAAGAAAACAAGGATCAACTCTTTATCAAAAACATAAAAAGCTCATTCACTTCGAGACTACGGGTTTCTAGAGTAGGGAGTTTTTCTTTTTAAAACAGGGTCCAGAACTCCGGGGTTCCGGGCTAGGTAGATAACACTTGATTCCGGAACTCTAGGGTTCTAGTGTAGGTATTTAAGCTCATCTCTGGATCTCGTTGTCTCGAACCAAATAGCCAATAGGATTTCAACAAAAGGATTTAAAAAGATAGGCCTCGAAACTTCGAGATTTCGGTTAGGTGATAGGACTCCCTCGCAAAGAAATAATCCGGAACTCCAGGATTTTGGGGTCAGTGATAAGCAAGTTTCAACAAAATCTCGAAACTCCGGGGTTTTGGGGTCTGTGGTAGGTATGAACAAACCACTTGGAACTCCGGGGGTCCAGGGTTTCGGGGTAGGTATTTAGGGCACGGGGGACACGCGAGAAAACACACAAAAAACGAAAAGAAGAGAAAACAAAAACAAAAACCTTGAGAAAGAAGAACAAGAAAAATAAATCTAACCTACAAACGACCAAAAGGGCAAGAAAAAATCACCTACCTGGTGGATCAAAATGCCCAAAAACGCAAAAGGAAGCTTGACAGTTCGGAGGCTCGTGGTTAGGAGGCAAGGAAGAAGGAGCTCTGAATGAACAAATGAATTTTAAAAGTTCATCATTCCTATTTATACCCCCTCCCAAACCTGTCCATACGAGTGATTTAAACAGGACCTCCGGACTCCGGGGTCCTAAGGTTTCGAGCTCATCAAACAAAACATCCGACCCCGGGATTCCGGGGTTCCGGGCTAGGAAGGCAAGCAAGCAAGAATCCGCCTTGGAACTCCGGGACTCCAGGACTCTAGAGTTCCGAGGTAAAGAAGTCAAACACATACCTCGGGACTCCGGAACTCTGGAGTTCCGAGGTAAAGAACAAGCAAACAAAAGACACACCTCGGGTCTTCGGAACACCGGAGTTCCGAGGTAAAGGAAAAGGAAACAAAAGACAAAAAGAAGGAGACCAACCTCGGGACTCCGGAACATCGGAGTTCCGAGGTAAAGGAAAAAGGAAACAAAAGACAAAAAGAAGGAGACCAACCTCGGGACTCTGGGGGTCCGAAGAACCGGGGTTGGTGAAAGAAAAAGATCAACAAGGGACCTCAGGACTCTGGGACTCTGGAGTTCTGAGGTAAAAGAACAAAAAGAAAAAGAACAAAGCAAAAGCGAGCAACAACAAGGGACCCATATTACACAAGGAAACTAATGGGGAGTGGATATGCAAGGCATAACAGGACTAGCCCCATATACCTCCCGAATTCAACTAAATTTGGCATGTTTTCAAGGTAAATATACTCTTCAGCGTTTAGAAAGATAGAGATTTCTTATATTGTATGATCTAAGTGTATGCCCTTCATGAATTCTAGAAGTATTATTTCACATTCACCATTTTTTTTAAATATGTACAATATTATTTTTATATAAATAATATTGACATTTATAAAAATAAAACAATTATTTATACTTCACGATAAAAACTTAAATAAAGTGAATTCACTATATATCATTATCAATCAACCAAGTCAAAGTTGACATCATATCTAGGAGAGAAAACATCCTTTTCATTTTTTTGGAAGGTAATATGGTGTCGACTTAGAATTTATTAAAGTTTTCCTTTCATTTTAAAAATTACTTAATCTGGCGAATGACGTAAGTGATGGCATACCTATGCGATTATGTCATATTCCCTACTTTAATGTGCCGTGCCGGCCAAGCTTTTAGATCTTTCACGATATTAATACAATTATTTATTTATCTAATAAATACCTCGAATTCAATTCAAAAGACAAAAACATTCTGGAGATAATTTTTTATTTGTCATGACGAATTATTAAACAGATTTTTTTAAAGGCAAAGCGGACTTTTCTTAGGTGTTTTGACTTGGGCTAATTAAATAAGTGAATATGAAATGTGATAGAATAATATTATTTAATTCATCAATTTTTTTTTTTTTTTTGTTAAGGTTTATGGTATTAGATTGTATCTATTTGCCAAAAGTCAATTTTAAACCACAGGGGTAGGATACAAATACAAGAGTAAGATTGAATTGTTATAATTTTAGAATATACACATTTAGTTTTTTTAAACAATTTTTAGTGCATATGTTCAAGATAGTGTTTAACATTTATGTTTCTTGTTTAATTTATCATATCTCGTCATATATAAAAGTTTAGTTTACTTTATAATAGGCACATGCAGGAATTATTTGTCATCATGAAATGACACAATGTTGCTATGATCAATTGATTCTATAAAAATAAATACTAATTGCAAAGTAATATTTTCTTAAAAGATTTTTGAATGATTTCCTTCAATAAAAGCTATGTGCACACTAAATCCCAAAAATATATCTTAGCTTGTGTATGTGAAGTTGTTGAATAATATCATATTCCTTATATTCATTGAAATGTT